>NC_056522.1:237804241-237901860 GCF_019175285.1 Sceloporus undulatus
GGTGGATGGAGAGCTAACTGATCATTGCACAAATGACAAGACAATGCCTGTGGCACAATAGGTTATACTATTGTGGGATCCTGAGTGTATTGTGGTATATGTGGTGTAGTGGTTTGAGTGTTGGGCTAGCACTCTTGGATACCAGGGTTCAAATCCCTGCTCAGCCATGGAAATCCATTGTGTGACCTTGAAAAAGCCACTTTCTCATAGCCTCAGAGGAAGGCAATGGCAAAACTCCTCTGAACAAATCCTGCCAAGGAAACCCCCATGATAGGTTCCGTTTAGAGTCACCTTAAATCAGAAATGATTTGGAGGCACACAACAATAAATTTGTTGTAAATTTACAGCGCTTTATAAATAAAGGTTAATCATAATAATAATAACAATAAAATAACAATTTTGTACTGCAATAGAAGTGCATGGGAACTTGACGTCAAACTTTATTATCTACCTATAGATTTACTTTTTTTTTTTGGTCATGTTCTATTTTGTTTCGCACAGGGAAATATTTTAAACAAAGAGTCCTCACCAACACTGTTTTGCTGTATAAAGACCCATCTGTAACAACTTTTAAATTACTACTGTATATACTGATTTCTCTAAATTGCACTGGAATCATTCAAATAATCAGAAGTCAGACAAGCAGAACAATAGTGTCTTTGAGAAGATTTGGGAAGATATTTTAAAGTAGTTGTTTCACATATGTCTGAGTTGTAGCTGAAATTTACTCTGGCTTTTAATCAAACAAGCTCACAGACTTTATGAGCTTTCATTGGTTTGTTACTGTATTTGTAACCCTCTTTAAGGGTTACAATACAGGATCATAAGTAGCTTAGAAATGTAAATGAATAAGTAAAACCCAGTCAATGTATAGAATTAGGTTAGGGCATGAATGAAGAGTAGTTGAACTTAATAGTTAGATTTAATTCCCAGTTAAGCAAATGGGAAAAAGTTATAATTAAATTGTCAGAGGTGCTGTGGCTGGGAGATGTTCATTGGCCAGAGGAGGATGGAGTGGGGGCAACCAGACTGTGCTGGCTGGAATTCTGCAGGTGAAGAGAAAGATATGAGGTTTCTCCCTCTGCATGGGCATTCCCTGGCCATTTGCACCCACAAGGCTTTATAGTAGTAGACCCTGTGTATTTGAATGTTACACAGGGAGCTACTAAGTAGGTCCATGCTGACATATGCATGCATAACCCCAGGTTATACTATGTATTTCACTAAAAATATTCCAGTTACTCTCATAATCTGCAAGATGTCATCAGAGCCCTAAGTTGTTGTTGTTGTGTGCTTTCAAGTCATTTTAAAGTTATGGTGACCCTAAGGCAAACCTATAATGGGGTTTTCTTGGCATGATTTGTTCCCAGGAGGTTTGCCATTGCTTTCCCCTGAGGCTGAGTGCATGTGACCTTCCCAAGGCTACCCAATAGGTTACATGGCTGAGCAGAGAATTGCACTCCAGTCTCCAGAGTCATTGTCCAACATTCAAGCTGCTATGCTATACCCAATGGGTACGGAACATAAACTAAAAGCAGACACAAGTGCTGTCATAGAAAAAGCCAAGTAATGCTCATACCTTCTTCTCTGTACTCCACTGTGTAACCTGAAATAGTGCAATTCCCTGTACTGGATGGAGGCAGCCAACGAAGAATGACGGAGGTGCAGCTTCTTTCCTGAGCAAGAGGACGATTTGGGGCTGCAGGGACACCTGGAAGGGGGGAGAGGTGGGGAAAAGACAAAGACCGTGAAGAGAGCATTGCTACTGGTGTTTCAACATAAAGCATGTGAAATAGAGGTTGGTTATAAGCTAGGTGTTCTAGAAGAATCAAAAGCCTAGCAGAAGGACCAGACGTTTGTTAAGATGCTACTAGCAGAGACTGTGGGAGACCATGATCAGATTCTTTACCTGTTGGGCAAACAGCAGAAGGGAATCCGGGCAATTTCAGTAAGGAAAATGAGATATAGGGAAAGGCAGATTGCTCTTCCCTTGAACCACAGCCCCAATCCAATCCATTTTAAAAGATGCAGAGAATTGATTCTAGGGCCTAGCAGCCAGCAGCCCAGAGCAAGAATCATAGAATCGTAGAATTGGAAGAGACCACAAGGTCCATCCAGTCCAACCCCCTTCTGCCATTCAGGGAGTCAAAGCAGCCCTGACAGATGGCCAACCAGCCTCTGTTTAAAGACCTCTAAGGAGGGAGACTCCGCTACTCTCTGAGGGAATGTGGTCCACTGTCGAACAGCCCTTGCTGTCAAAAAGTTCCTCCTAATGTTGAGGTGGAATCCCTTTTCCTGTACCTTGCATCCATTGTTCTGGGTCCTGTTCTCTGGAGTAGCAGGAAAAAAAGCTTGCTCCATCCTCAGTATAGCGCCCCTTCAAATATTTAAACAGGGCTATCATATCACCTCTTAACCATCTCTTATCCAGGCTAAATATACCAGCTCCTTAAACTCCCCACTGCGTACCTCCCCACTGCTGCCCTGTCCTCCTCTTTCTTGTGCAACTGTGGAAGGGGAGACAAGATATCTGCTCCTTGTCTTTCTTTTGTTTCCTTTCTATAACAGTGATAGTAGGGTTAGGCAAGGAACATAAATTTTGACAGCCTGTATTTGCTGGTAGTCCATGAATTTTGCCTTCCCCAGATTTCCATAGCACCATCCCTGGAGTCAAGTTAGACAAAATCACTTCCATTTAACTTTACTGACTCCATATTTCAAAGAATGCAACACGTGAGAGCTTATTTACTGTCTGAGGACAAAAATCAAGCATCCTCATGAGATTGTATCACTTTGGAAAGTGTATGTTTTTTTTATGTATCATTATTATTATTATTATTTACTTATATCCCAACTTTCTCCTAATAGAGGGAGTCAAGATGGCTAACAAGCAAATTTAAGATTTGCTATCCCATGTTTGTGTGTGTATGTGCCTTCAAGTCACCTGTCACTTTAGGTTAACCTCATCAATTTCAAAGGGTTTTCTTAGGCAAGGAATACTCAGAGATGGTTTTGCCAGTTCCTTCCCCTGAAGGAAACTACACCAGCTGCTATTTGGTGGCAATTTCCCATCTAAATACTAACCAGAGCTGGCCCTGCTTAGCTGCCAAGATCAGATGGGATCTGGTACCTTTCAGGGATTTTGAAATTACGATCCCCTCATAATGTGGGAAAGGTGGAGTCCTAGGAAGTACTGGCAGATGGCAGTATTCCCCTTCTCTTCATTCTCCCATGCACTGAAAAAAGCAAATATGTGACAAGAGGAAACCCAGCTTATAGCAAGACCCTCAGGGGAAAGGATTTTGCTCTCCTGATACTCCTTATCTTGGGGTGAGGGTGGGTGGTGGGTGGGGAGAAACCACAGATTCCCAACATGAGTAATTTCTTCTTTTTGACTAAAAAGGTATGCTAATGTGGCCTATCTTCTACAAAGATAATGTGACAATTGCTTCATCTTGGAAGGATATCACAAAAGAGCAAGAAAAAACAACCCTGAGATGGCAAAAAACTTATTTCCTGATACCTGAAGTGACTTTTTACTCCTTACTACAGAGCAAGGAACTGGCAGAACCACCTCTGAGTACAGTATTTTTGCCTGGGAAAACCCCTATGAAATTCATTAGATTACCCTAAGTAGACACATGCATGTACACACACAGAGAAAATAAGATATAACAGTGGTAAAAGAGGCAGTGTTCAGAACTAGCAGAATTCTTCCCAGACGCATATTGTGGATCCATCGGCACTGCAGAAATAATCCTGTTTGACACCACTTGCATTGCCATGGCTCAGTGCTATGGTATTCTGGTAAAGCTCTGGTGCCATGACAAACTACAATTCCCAGAATTCCATAGTACTGGCACATGGCAGTTAAGGTGATGTCAAACCGAATTATTTCTGCAGTGTGTGTGGATGCTGCCTGATTACATTAGGCAAAGGCTGGTCCCTTACAAGGCAAAAAGGCACAGAATTTATTTTGCTGGCTTTCAAAGCTTAGATTAATTTTTTGCCTTTTAGTGGCCTAGTAAAGAAACAAAGTCTTTCTTGGTCAATACAGCTACTGCTGCATTTGTGGGTCCCTTATGAAGGGTGAGGGAAAGATAGCAAGCCAACCTATCCATTTCCAAATTTCTTCAAGGACATTGTAGAAGGAAGGAGTTTCATATGACAAAGAGGAGTACTAGAAAGAAAAGGAAGTATTCAGGTATTCCTTGTCTTAAACATGAGAATGGAATTTATTGCTTTACCTCACCCAGATGAGCTAAGAGTCACTTGCATGCAATCTAAGTGATCAGATACTTATGGAAGGGATAACTACTAATGACTTATCTGCAATTCCTTTTCTGAACTATGGAGTTTATCACACTGAAATTTGAACTGCAATCCAAAGCAAATCCAAAGGGAAGGGGAAGCAGAGTCAGTTCGAATCCAAGGCAAGTCACGTGATTAATTATCTCACATGAAGAGGAGAATTGTGGTCATTCCTGAGGCAAAGCGAAGCAAGTGCAAAATAAATTATCACACCAGTACATACCATGCAGATTCACCAATTCGAATTGGCACCCTTGCACATGCTCAGTGGGGCTCTGAACACATCGTGAACCTTTGCACTTCTGGGGTGAAGAAGGGGGCCACTTCCTAATTCCAGTTTCACGTGAATGCTAGCCTCACATGAATGAATGCTTCACGTTTCTTCTTCCCTTCTATTTTATTCTATTTTTTACTCTATTTACTCTATTTCAACAATTTAGCAATGCCTGCAACCCTCGCCATGTGTGGTCTCGAGTATACATGTGTCCTCCCTGTCACTCATGCTATCCCTTCATGCAACATCCGAATGTGTCCCCAGTCTATCCATCCCTTCATGCAACATCCGAATGTGTCCCCAGACTATCCATCCCTTCATGCAACATCCGAATGTGTCCCCAGTCTATCCATCCCTTCATGCAACATCCGAATGTGTCCCCAGTCTATCCATCCCTTCATGCAACATCCGAACGTGTCCTCAGTCTATCCATCCCTTCATGCAACATCCAAACATGTCCCCAGTTTATCCATCCCTTCATGCAACAAAATGTGTCCCCAGACTATTCCATCCCTTCATGCAACATCCGAAACGTGTTCCCTAGTCCTATCCATCCCTCATGCACACATCCGAACGGTCCTCAGTCTATCCATCCCATCATGCAAACATCCGAACGTTCCCCAGTCGATCCATCCCTTCATGCACAACATCCGAACGTGTCCTCAGTCATCCATCCCTTCATGCAACATCCGAACGTGGCCCAGTCTATCCTCCCTTCATGCAACACCGAACTGTGTCCCCAGTCTATCCATCCCTTCATGCAACATCGAACTGTGTCCCAGTCTATCCATCCCTTCATGCAACATCCGACATGGTCCTCCAGTCTATCCATCCCTTCATGCAACATCTCGAACTGTGTCCCAGTCTATCCATCCCTTCAATGCAACACCGAACGTGTCCCCAGTCTACCATCCCTTCATGCAATATCCGAACGTGTCTCAAGCTATCCATCCCTCATGCAACATCCAAACATGTCCCCAGTTTATCCATCCCTTCATGCAACATCCGAACATGTCCTCAGTCTATTCACCTTCATGCAACATCCGAATGTGTCCCCAGTCTATCCATCCCTTCATTCAACATCCGAACGTGTCCTCAGTCCTATCCATCCCTTCTTCACACTGAACGTGTCCCCCAGTCTATCCATCCCTTCATGCAACATCCGAACGGTCCCCATCTATCCATCCCTCATGCAATATCCGAACGTGTCATCAATCATCCTCCCGTCATGCAACATCCAAAATGTCCCCCAGTTGTTATCCATCCCTTCATGCAACATCCGAACATGTCCTCAGCCTATCCATCCCTTCATGCAACATCCGAACGTGTCCCCAGTCTATCCATCCCTTCATGCAACATCCGAATGTGTCCCCAGTCTATCCATCCCTTCATGCAACATCCAAACGTGTCCTCAGTCTATCCATCCCTTCATGTAACATCCAAATCTGTCAGCCACATCCAAATGTGTCTTCCGTTCTTGAAGGAGTACTGGAAACAAATGGAGCAAAATTGCAGCTCCGTATCATGGGAAATTTGCCACCTTGGAGGTTTGTGGGGGTGTACCAGGACCAAAGCAAAGTTGCATTCCACACAAGACCAATTTGGATTGAAATCGAAGTGAGCTTGGAAACGATTTTTGTGAATTCACTTGTTACCGATTCATCTACATCAGAAGTCACTTTGGTTTGACTTTGGATCTGGCTCGGAACTACTCCCCATAGAAAGCAATCACGTGTGACAATCTATCACATTTTAATGTGAATTCACATGGTTGGACCAGGAGTGACTTTGGATTGGAGCTGCAAAACACATCGTGTGATATTGTCCTATGAAGTAACAGAGGAGGGAGGAGAATTGTCTCTGTATATAAAGAGGCTGCCTTCTTTACTGATGCAATTTCTTCCCTTTCTCTTTTCTCTTTCTTTCTCCCCCTTACTTTCCACCCTTTCATTCCATCTCCTAGCAGTAGACAACATCTTCAAGATGGAAAAACAAAACGTCCTTTCTTGTTTGCACCATAAAGTAGGGTGAAAGCCTATCCTGTACAGCCCTAATAGGGGACTTGTTCCAGACTCTCCACTTAATGCAGCATACAAATAAAATAAAATAAAATAAAATAAACACCAAATGACCATAACCAGTCATTCCTTCTTAATCTTTGTAGCAACTTCACATAGTGCATTATTTTTATTGTTTCAACTTTTTTTCAATTGCTTGAATCAGTTTTACTGGAGCAGCTCTTGTGATATAGAATGGGTCATAAATATTTTCATAAATAAAATAAATCAATAGTGAAATTTGGTCTGTGGCAAAGAGAGCTTATTATATCACTCAGGTGGGCTATGAGTGGACATGCTTTCTAAACTGGCTGCATGAGGACATCAATGCTTCAATGTTTATCTCAGTTTCTGTTTTTGCAATGTTGTAAACATGTGCTTTGGAAGAATGTACCACAGTTGACATGCCATAGACTTTTGGGACTGAAATCTTCCACATAATTCCTTTTATGATGCTCGTTGTAGCCCACATCTCTTCAATTGATCTGCTCATTCTCAGAAAAAAATCCATTCTTGAGAGGAGGTTTATTTTATTGTCTGTGGTTATGGACCCAATACTGATTATGTAGATTTATTCTATGATATATATACAGTTGTACAGTCTAACATAATCTTAATAATGTTATAGAGGAGTTTTCAACATAATCCTAAACCCTCTGCTGGACAAAAGTATTGCAGCCTATGCCCAAAGGTTAAAACTTTGGGCCCCACTGCAGTGGATCTGGGGACCTTTAAAGGGAAAAAAGGCAAGTGACCAAGTCTACTAGATTTGAAAAGGAGATTTTGAACAGTGCAGAAGCCCTGCAACCTATCTTCCAAGCCAAGCAGTTTCTAGGAAAAGCAACTCCCTCTTATAGAAATTTCAATACAAAATCATAGTACGGCTCAATTGTTGTGGAATAATTGGTTTATTAACTTGCTTATTTATTGTAATTTTCCACTGGCCATGCCTGCTGCGAGATTCTGCTGGTTGTGAAAAGTAACATTTAACCCCCTTCCCCCCATAATTTTGCTTTGATGATGCAACCAATGTAAAGTATTAGAGTGTAAACTGTTGCACACTGGAAATGTGTCAGGGCAGGACATTATTGCTACAGATAGATGAACACCCTACAGCTTGTAGACTGCAAAATATGTACAGTACAGCAATAGTTACAAAAAGAACTAGTCAGTTGTACATTTTCCAAAATGTATTTTGTGCCACATAAACAAAATCAAGGTCCCAGGGAAAATCTTGACTTACAGAGCTCATAGATGGAGCAAATGTATGAGACATGGGTGCAGTACACATGGTGCTAAAGCGCTGTGCTCGTGCTGTGCTAGGGTTACGGGACCTGTAACCTTAGCACGTACTGGCAGCGCAATAATGGCAGTGCCCCGTGTACACGGGCACTTCCATTATGACGTAATGGACGCATAGCGTCCGCACATCACGCCTCGCCAGTTGCATCACAAGTGCGCCATTGGCATACTCGCGACATAATTGGCGCGGGGGGAAGAACCCACTTTTTGTGGGTTCTTTTTCATCCACAGGGAAGCCGCGTTGTTTGGTGGCTGCGGCTTCCCTGTGGAGGAAAAAAAGTCGCCGCCGCTCTGGACTTACCAAGAGGTATGTACCGGGCCATGGATATCCCAAAATTCATGTCTCTAATATTGATTATAAGTCATCATGACTTAAATCAGCAGTTTTCCACTGAAGCAAACATTCAAAAGGCTCTACAAAGCATGCATGGTGACACATAAATAAAATATAACCATGGGGAGAATCCATTACCTTGTACTTTGATTGTAGCTGAGGTGGATGCTGATCCGAGTTCATTTGTTGCCACACAGGTGTAAATACCACTGTCTTGAGGCATCACGTTACAGATTTTCAGGGTGATTTCACCTGACTCACTGGATTGGGGAAATGGCTTCATTTTAATCTGCAATTTTGCTAAAAAAAATTATGCTGGATTCTCTTGCAGTAATTAACAGAATGATTTCAATAGGCACAGAAGTTTAAAAGAAGAATCAGTGGAAAAGCAGAAGCATTGCCCCTTTAATCATGCAACTGTGTGGATGGAATTGACACAGATAGGTACTGAGCTAACATATGATTTTGATAACCATGAGAATCACTGTGATGCATCTGCCTAGTATTCATATGATCTAGGGATATATGAATATGGATGTGAATCAACAAGATTCAAAGTCACATCTTCATTATGAATGTGTTATCAGAACCTAGCTATATATTTCACACTTCTCTGAACTGAAATGCAGGAGGTTTTTGGATTTTTAAAAATCAAAATGCATACCCAGATGCATATTTTTGTGTATAGAAATCTATTTCATAGTACAAAAGCATACGAATTTTCAAACCTGCATAAACAAAACCAAGGAACTATTTACTTTTACTCACTTTACTATTTACTCACATACCTTAAGTCACTTGTGCTTTACAGCCATGTATCTTACAGTAAATTGAAATGTGACATAGAAACAATGCTATGGAGCTCTTGGCCTTGTAACCTTTGATATGCCAGCTAGGTGATTTGTGGATAAAATCATCCATCCCCACACCATCCAACATTTCACAGATGAAAACAGGCACATGTGTAGCCAAGGAACATTCAATAATGGTCAAGATGGCAAAATGTATTGATGAGAAAGAAGGTAGGCCGGTAGAGGCTGCAACAGTTTGCTTTTACCTGAGTCTACGGGGTAAGATCCTGCCCCCTCCTCTCATCTCCCTTCTGCTGAGCTAATTGAATGCAAAGTTTTGCACTTTGAGTAATGAGAGTAAGCTGATGACAAAGAGGAAAATGGGAGGAGGAGAGAGAAACCAGGATATTTCAAAAACCACTGGAAAAGTGGGATGGCCAAGGATTAAGTGGGACTGTGCCTGCTGATTTGGAAAATATAGAAATTATCACACATGAGCTTACTGTGGTTAAAATACTGGTAAAATGCTCCAGAAGTGCAAAGGTGTAATAGTTGGTCACGCTTCTGAAATGTCACTGAAGTTCCTGTTATTGAAGAAATGGCTGCTCTGCAAACGCTTTGAAGACTGGAGGAGAGGGGACGCTCCAGTGCCGATTCAGAAGCATGATCGGCTATCGCATCTTCGTGCTTCTGGAATGTTTTACCAGCGTTTAACCTACAGTAAGACGTCATGTGATAATCCATGATGAATCCATTCTGACATGGAACATCTTGCTGTATCAAAAGTGTTCTTGGTTCCATTTTATCTGATGGATCCACTTACTGGGGTGAACTTCAGGGTTTTCTTCCTGAGCAAGCCTAATTGCAGACCAGCTTCTTTTGGCTTGCCACATGTGTCTCAGAGCCTTTTTTCTTGTGGCTTATTCCATCCAATTGTGTAGTAATCTGATGGACCATGGAGATTTAAAAAACACCTTAGATGTTTCCACTTTCTTTAAAATATATCCAAGATCCCTGTTTTAAAAGATATCCAATCTTCGGAGGTAATGTGGGTTACCAAATGAGAAAGTATTTGTGGCAGTTGCTTCTCTTGATCTGGAAAGTACACCTTAGAGTGGCTACGAACTCATTACTAAAAATTATAGCTTTTTAAGCAGGCTTGTTGTTATGTGCCTTCAAGCAATTTCTGAGTCACGGCGATCCTAAGGCAAGCCTATCATAGGGTTTTCTTGGCAAGATTTGTTTCGAGAGGGGTTGTCATTGCCTTCCTCTGAGGCTAGGAGGTGTGACTTGCCTAAGGACACCCAGTGAGTTTCCGTGACTGAGTGGGGACTGAAAGCCTGACCTCCCAGAGTCCTAATCCAATGCTCAAATCACTACATCACACTGACATTATCAGACAAGGGAAATTGGAAGTATAATCCAATAGCAATCCGAACGCAATCATGGGGTTTAATGTTACTACGTGATAGACTACCACACATAATTTTGGGCAATGGGAAGTCAGTCCGAACGCAATCATGGGGTTTCACATTATTGTGTGAGAGGTGATCACACGCAATTTAGGGCAATGGCAAGCTATTTTTGGGCAATGGGAAGTCAGTTCGAACGTAATTCGAATTTATGTAAATTCTCTGAACTAGCGAATTCACATGAATGTGTTCTGGCTCCACTTTCTTTTCATTAGAAATTAAGAGAAGTTCCTCCCATGTGATAAACTCCACTGTCTCCGCTTTAAGCAGGCATCTTCTGGTTATTTCTATTTGCTGTCTTTCAGGCAAGTATGTTAATTTCTTTGGTTTTGAAACTGATTTTGCTGTGAGTTTGTTTTAAAGATAAGGTACTTTCACTCTCTCTCTCTCTCTCTCACACACACACACACCTCAGAGTTGTGAAGGTATATAAAGTTTACATGGGAATTTTGAAAGAAAAGGTTCTCAGGAGAGTTTGCCTACAATGTATCTTTTCTAGAAAGTGAAGAATTCTTTCTAATATTCAAGATGCAAAGTTCACAACCAATATTTGGAGGAAAAATAAACAAACAATAATCCCCAGAAAGTAGTGCTGAACTGACACTGTGCTCACATTCTGGTCAATTCAAATAATTATTTGACTTGGGACACTGGAGAGTGAGATCAGTTTCCAAATTTTGGTCTTAAACTAGCTCAACTAATCCATTCGCTCAGAGAAAGGCAGGATGTTTTCAGATGAAACTTATTTTATGCACAGACTTATATTATGCAACTCTCTTGCCCCAGTCACAGAATTTTAGCGCAAGGGGGCAATCAACAATATCTCCAATTTGTAACTGTCTTGTGTTTTCCTACGAGAACATCCTCAATAAATGAACTTAGTAATTTATAATGCAATTACATTCTGTAGGAGTTAAACAGCAATCCTGGTACCCTCAGAACTGCTGAATGTAGAAGAGGAACATACCAGGAAGTAACTGTATATCCAGCTGTACTGTTGTCGTTGTCAAGAAGGTTTTGATCAGGTCCTTTCCAAGTTATGGTTGGTTTTGGTCGTCCACAGACTTTGCACTGCAACATGACTGTGTCTCCAAGCAAGCAAGTGATATCCACTAAAGGCATGAGAAACTCTGGAGCAACTGAAGCAAAAGCCACACATACATAGACATGACGTTCCCCAAATAAATCAAATGTCATGTTATTGACACAACATCGTCCTCATGGATGCCTTTGTTGGACCAAATTTTATTTGAAAGAAGAGGTAGAAAAATAATGGCCGATGCTTATAATTAAACAAGCTGGCAAGCAATACAAGCAACCATTTTTCCTGAGGAACAAGTCTTCTAACATGTGGAATTTAGGACCTGGAATTTCTGAGCAATGATTTATGCATATATGGAAGTTTGATGCTTGTAATAAAAAGTTTGGAAAGGCCCCTATATCTTTCTCCTTCTTCCATTCTCTTCTAACACCCCTTCCTGTTAAAATAGCAGTCAGGCTACTCTGAATTAAAGCAAAGTGTATAGGCACAAATATATTTCATTTGCATTATGCAATCTTTATTTAATGCAAATTTATTTCTTGTAGAATTGGCATTCCACCTCTCCCCACTCTTTTGGCCAAAGAACTACAGTAAGTAAATTATAACACTTTGTATCATATACTGAGAAACTCTAAATATAAGAGGAGCTGTGTTATAATTCTGCAGTGGCAAAACAAGAGTAAGACATCTCTTCATTGCATGGAGAGGAAATGGAAATACTGTAAGCCCCTCTTACTTCACACTTGTAATACAAGTTCTTAGAAAGGGGGGATGTTTTGAGCACTGCAGCCTCTGGAGTGAGAATGAATTAGTACCACAATAAATATGAAGGCACACAGAACAGATCTCATGAATTTCTACTATCTGCAGTTCTTTCCTCTATCACTCTGTTCTGTTCCCCGAGAGTCACTATAAAATAAGTAGCACCATCTAATCCTTGAATATTAACAATTCTGAACACTATAAATAAGATCATAGGATGTATACTGCCATGAAGCTGTCACTGAAAATGTCTGTAGCAAAGGATAGGATAACCTTGCACAGTATAAGAGATAAGATAGTGAGCAGTTTGGGTAAATAAAGAGCTGTTAACAGAGAAGTGGCTTTCAGCCCTTGGTCCTTCAGATGCTTCTGATTCCAGCTCCCCAAATCCCTGATCACTGGCCGTGCTGACAGAGGCTTCTGTGTGGTAAAGAGCCAAAGGTGGAGAACCACTGTAACAGGGGTACAGTAGTCTCCATAGTGGTTATTATGAGAGTAGACTCAACTACAGTATAGTCATTCCAGGAAGAAAGTACATCAAGACATATATGTATGTGTATGTATATGTATGTATGTATGTGCATGGGGTTTTTAAACTCATAAACACAGAGATCCATGCCCAACATGGATCAAACTTCAGGAATTGTGTCCCATTTTCACTGTGTATTTCAATGATCATCATTCCTGCTGTGACCAGTGTGTAAAATCACAACACGTTTATTTGGAATGAATGAATTTGAACTTTAGTATATGAGAGTGCATATTTGGAATTTTATTCAGTTTGGAAGCTTAGGGGCTAAACAGAACACCCCCTAAGGGGTGGCCTGCAGCTGCCCCTTTTAGTACTGGATCGGGTACGTGGCAACTACATGCCACTGCCCCAATCTGGCATTTCCACAGTGAAAAAAGGAGCCACAAAAAGTGGCTCCTTCTTGCGCCACAGAAAGGGTACCCTTGCTGCCTCTGCAGTACCTTCAGGCACTCCTTTTGGCACTGTGTCATCTGGATGCAGTGCCAAAGGAGCGACATGACACCGCCTGCTTTGAGGTTGGGTGCAGTGGGTGACGGCGTTATCAGGGCAGCGTCGGGGCATGTTTCATCTGGACACCACACCCCCACTCTGCCCTGAGACTGGTGTCTATCGCTGGTCTGTTCAAGCCCTTAGTTTTTGACGTATGCAAATTCTTTAATTGCAAATAACTATTTGAATGATTAACTCTTGTACAACATTTCAAGTCCCAGGCATTTAAAACCTCCAGTGAGAAACTCATGTAAATGTGTTTCCTGCACAATCCTTATATCTTCCATGGCCCCCTGGTTCAATGCTGAGTCTTACAGGGCAAATCCCAGAACAGGGTTGTGGGAATTATGGCCAAGATGTTGGACTACAGATTCCATAAGCCCCATGCTGTCTGGGGCTAAGGAAGGTTGGAGTTTAACAACATTTAAAGGTCCATTAGCTCACCCCAACTCTTCTAGAGCAACCATACGATTAACATGGAATCCTGGCAAGTCACCCTGAGAGAAGAGTTTCTCTTAAAACCTAAACCAGCATTCCCTGCACTCATGGCCCTGCAGAGAAGATTGACAACAATGCTCAAACTGTGTTTCAGGAAAGATTATCTGTCACTTTTGATCTCCTACGTGCAGGGAGAGGGGAGACTTATAGCTTCACACATATGATAGAGGGTACAGGTGAGAAACAAACAAAAAGGAGTCCCTGTAACAATAATATGTAAACTATAGGGCTAGAAAAGCTAAAATTAATCTTTAAAAAATGTATTTTGAATAAACCAAATAAATCCTAATTGGAATGAATTCTAAAGCAGTTTATCACTTTTTGTGATTTACTACTGATGTAAATCCATATTTAACTTTGGTGAGTACTAAAGATGTAATCTTCCTTCTCCCCACCTGTTTAATTTGATCACATTTAAATGTAGGTCCAAAGTAACCAGTTCACCACAAAATCAATTCCTCCCTAACTCATTGGAAAAAAGGTGGCATATTTCTGTCTTTAACTCACCTTCCTGGATGAAGTTTGGGTTGATGATCTGAAAAATATATATATACAGAAAAGAAATAGAGAAGTCTTTTTAACAGGACAATGAAAAGGAGGTGAAGCTGAATAAAGTATAAGGAAGTTGATGTAAGTATTACTGAGAAGGTTCAGAGAGGACAGTGAGTGCACCACTCCAACACTTGTGATTGCCACAGTCTGGATTTGCAGAGTACATCAGCCTATGCTAACAGGAGCAAGGAAAGGATTCATGGCAGAAATTGCAATCACTCTTTCACCTCCTCATAAGTGTGGGTGTACATGTGGAGGTGAGTACTTGAGTTCCAGTCTCACTCCCACGTCTTCTATTTTTGTCACCATGTTCCCTGTCTACAGCTTGCAAAGACCAGCCGGTTGTTCCCTCAGCAATCAACATGACTGGCAAGAAACAGTACAGTTCATGTAGTTGTCTTGTTATAAATAGAACTGAAGAGTCCTGAGATGCATAAGATGTTGCCATGTGAGTTATCCAGGCAAAGAACCATGTAGTTTTGTCTGCCATAGCAGCAGCAGCAGCAAGCAGCCAATTTCCCCTGAGAAGACGACTAGAAACACAGCAATGAAGCAAAAGTCCAGCCTCTGTTCTGTGGCCTCTGCAAGTGTTAATCTGAAGTATGCTGTTTCTCAATATGGGAAAGTTCTATTGTGCCTCAGTTAATGGTAGGCTGGTTTAAAAGTCTGCAAGCTTTTACTGTAACAAACAAACTACATTTTTCTTAACTGATTATTCTTTAAAAAAACCCTCAGGCTATCATTACTATTTCCCAACACTCTTACTAGAACAACAATGCTGGTTTGGATTTAAACATTTTAACTTTAACAGTTTATTGGCAGATGTTAATTGTTATATGAGTATCCATAGTACAAGAAATGCCATTCAGAAACAACTTCTTCAATTGATCTAACAGCTTGCTTTAAGGGGGCATTTTTTAAAAAAACATTTATTATTTAAGCTAGTAGCCATAACATCTGAACTGCATTTTGCTTCTTTTGCGATTTAGTCCTATATTGGTATGTACAACAATTGTATATTAATACAACCCTGCCCTCAAAACCTGGTCTAAACCAACCCTCACTCCCTGGGATTTTTAATGGTTTTTTTCAACCCTGGTTAATAGACTTTATTAATTTGTCTAAACTCATTCAAAAGTTCCACAGTTGGATCCCAATCTTATGACAACTTATTCCCTTATTATTCAAAGCACACCTTCAGTGAGCAGAGTGTATTACAAAGTAATTCCATAAATTAACATATATTTGTTATTATCTAGAAATGTAACACCTGGTGTCTATATTTGGGGCTTTAGCTTTCAGATTCTTTCACTACTCTCAGTATATTGGGAGTGTTATTTGTATCCTCACAGGCTTTAAAACCAACAATTGTAACGTATAAGTGTTTGTTGGAAACCATTACATTTGATGTCAGTGAAGTCAGAATTAAATGGAACAAACAGTTGGCCTGTTCTAAATAAGTCAGCAAAGGGAAACTTTCCCTCGCCTTTTTTGTATTAGAAAATCTTTATTTGCACATGTGTTCTCTTACATTTCTATGGCATGGAATTTAACTCATGACGGAAGTCTGCAAGCTTTTACTGTAACAAAAAGACTTTATATTCCAAGGTTGGAAAGACAAATATCCTTCATCAAACTTTCAATAGTAAGAGGATCTTACTGCCTTAGCTGTGTATGAAGGCACAATTTACAACTGCCAGCTTCAAGCAGATTTTGTATATTCATATTGTTTTGCTGTGTACCTTTAAATTGTTTATGAGGTTTTCTAGGGTTTGCCCAAGTTCACCCAGTGGATTTCCATGGCTGAATGGGGTTTTGAAACCTGGTCTCCAAGTCATAGTCCAACATTCAAATCTCGATGACATGCTGGCTCCCATATGTATATACATTCAGTTTATAGTAATATATATGTATTTGTATTTTCTTTCTTTCTCCCCCCCCATGCCTTTTTGGAGTTATAAATGTCAAAAATTCAGTTTAATTAACATGCATAGCACAAAAAGATGTCTTTTTTCCAGAACACACTCTATACAGTAAGCCCTTGGTATCTGCTGGGGTTTGGTTCCAGAACCCCCCAAATCTTTGAATGCTTAAGTCCCATTACATACAGTGGCATAGTAAAATGGTGTCTCTTATATAAAATGCAAAATCAAGGTTTGCTTTCTGGAATTAAAAAAAAAACCATTTTCAAGGCATGAATGGTTGAATCCACGGAAGGAGAATCTGTGGATATGGAGGACTGACTGTGCTCCTGTTGGAGGGATAACCAGAAGCACAAGAAACTGCAGACAAAGTACGAGATGGGGTAAAATTTAAATCTGACCCAAGTCAGAATTTTGATGAGTAGTACAATGTGATTACTTTCAGACAAAAGCTATTGCATCAGGACTGATATTAAGATACTAAGCATTTATTTTATTTTCATATTGTTTTGAGACTTCTGTAATACTATAAATTAACATTTAACGCATTCTTGAATCTTCAGTAATACTGTTACCGTTGTCAAATCCTACTTGCTAGAATGAACATGTTACACATGGAAAACTGCTCTTCCTGCCTATGAAGCAGGAGCTTGAAAATATCATGTTATGAATTATATGTTCTGTTGATTTGCTGCTGCTCATTTTTAAACAAAGGAGAAAGACTGCATTTTATTTTTATGTTTTGCTTCTAGCTTAATAATTAGTATGCTCATTCAGCTTTCTGACATAAGGAATGCCAGGTTTTCAGTAACTATTTCTACCCACATCTCTGATCTGTTATTGAAGATCACAGATAAGGTACTATTTTAACACTGGCAAGGTTTGGCTATGAAAATGAGCTCTGGTTTGCAGCCTGACAGGTTGTGTGTGTAAAATTTAGGTACATTATGTAGCATGTTTTTCCACACAACAGAATTTCTAGGCCTAAATCCTCTGTTACTGATATAACTGCACTCTCAGTGCAATGGAACTCCTCTCCCTTTCCTGCATCCCTTGAAATCACCTGAAAGGGGTTCATGGTGCCCTGTTTGGCAAGATTTGGCAGGGAATAGGATTTTGCATGCAATGGATAGACATAGCTATAAATGGGATGAAATCCAGCATGGTATAGTGGCTTCAGTGCAAGACTAGGACACTGGAGGAATTGAATCCCTGCTCGGCCATGGAAACCCACTGAGTAATCTTGGGCAAGCCACAATCTCTCAGCCTCAAAGGATTGCAAAGGCAATTCTTCCAAACAAATCTGGCCAAGAAAACCCCATCACAGATTCACCTTAGGATTGCCATAAGTCAGAAATGACTTAAAGGCATATAACAGCAATAAAAGGATGAACAAAATATTTTCACCAACAATAACAAGCTAATTTTTAGAGCCCAAGAACAGTGGACTCAATATAACATTTTAATGCATTGAACACATACATGATTTTGTCTTAGCAGGTGGTTGGTGTATGTAAGGTATGAGCATTAAACATGCCTAACTCCACTATAACATTTTTTAAGATTTCCAAAGTGTCTACCTTCCTTGCACTCACATAAGTATGCAAGCAAAAAGATATTTATGGTAACAAGGCACACATTTTTTAAAAAGAGGATTTATACTCTACTCTTCCAATGTATAAATCATGCTGATGGGAATTACTAGTACTGCTGAATTAACTCTGCAGACTTAATTCACTTGGACATAGTGCTCAGCACAGAAAAATGTTGAAACAAACATTTGCACACCTAGAACATTAAATCTGGTGTTCTGAGTTCTAAAGATGTTCAGTCTCCTTGAAGAACAGCTTCAGAAAACTGTAGTGGATCCAGAGTTTTATTCCAGTGATATGACAATCTCTGAGGATAATTCTGTTGGTGGGGAAAAGATTTTCACCAATTTCCCCATAATTCTACAGCCTTTGAGTCACTTCCCTTGTTGTTTCAGAAGGTTCACCAAACCTATGGAGCAGAATTTTAGGGGACTGCAGGGAGAGAGGGGCTGGTGAAAGATAGAAAATATCATTCCTGGAGGAATTTTGGGCGAAGATTCCAAGTGGTTCCTAGAAGATTCAAACTTTTTGTTGAATTATACAAGGTTTATGTAACCTGGTTGTTTCATTTCACATGTGCATATTGTTAGTTTCGAAGTTTTAAAAATGTGTAGGTTTATTTTTTCCATGCTATTTCTGCATGTAGTATTGAATTTTCTGTTAAAGAGTATCCAGGAACACATCTCTTTCATTAACTGAGGTATATCTCTATATATTTTTACCAATTTCAAAACCAAAATGAGTGGCCAGTCTCTGTAAAGGGAAGTTGTTTCCTCCTCCAGCAACAGAGGGCAGTTTTGTGCCAATATCTATGAATGAATTTTGGAATTATCATCCAAACAGTGCCTGCCAGGTCGTGCCTGCAATATTTTTCAGGGAAAAACCAAACCAAACCAAAAAACGCTAGATGGCCATTGTCAATGGCATGTATCTTTCATCTCGACATTATCCTCCTAAGGGGACAACTTGACAACCCAAATTAGTGATAATCTATGTTTGTCATCAGTTTCAAAGAAATTACTATTCAAGACCGAAGGACCCTTCTCATCACACCACACATCATGGTTTCTCTCATCCCATCACACACAGTATGTGGGGATCTCTCTTTGTCAATG
Source organism: Sceloporus undulatus (assembly GCF_019175285.1). Lineage (NCBI taxonomy): Eukaryota > Metazoa > Chordata > Lepidosauria > Squamata > Phrynosomatidae > Sceloporus > Sceloporus undulatus. Next base: position 237,823,287 of record NC_056522.1, read on the forward strand.
TATTTCAGACTGGGAATATTTAATCCACGCAAACTGCTTGTTCTTCTCAAACCAGTCACTTGGTCACAGGAGATCTGACTCTCCCATGCCCATCTTTCCACATTAAAAACTGCTCTCTAGGTGGAGAATTTGATTTTTGATCAAATACAGTGATGAAGGTTGAATATTTTACAGTAATTTTTGATAAAGTTTTTTTTTTCTGGAAGAAAGCACAGCATTTAAGGGGCATTTAAATTTCACCTGTGTTCAAGTTCTGTGCACCTAGGAATGCCATATCCCAGCGGCTCCTGGGACAGTCCCATTTTTGTAGGAACCGTGCCCGTCCTGGCCCGGTTCCCCCCAAATGCTGGCTTTGGGCCCGGCCTCTGGGCCGGGCCTGCTCATGTGGCCACTGCCGCAGCCACTAATGCGGCTGGCTGGCCACCCACCTCCTCCTTGGCAGCGCACGGCACTTGCCTGGGCTGGCGGAGCGCGTACTCGCCCCGCTTGCCTGCCTGCACGCGGGTGGGCTAGGAGAGAGGAGCTCATCCCCTTTGGCCAGCCAGCCAAAGGGGATGGGCTCCTCTTTCATTGTGCTGCCGAGGCCACGGCACTGGCATGGTCGAGCAGCAGCACGCTCTAAGCAAGAGAAGCTCGTTCCCTTTGGCTGGCCGGCCAATGGCAGAAGAGCAGGGCAGGGCTGACAAAAGGTGCCAAGGATGAGAAGGAGGTGGAGAGGCCATTTCAGGCTGCCTTGGTTTTTTTTTTTAAATTAATTTTTAAAAATATACAAATACTTTTAAATATATACAACCCTGCCTTGTTTTTTTATTTTATTTCATTAATTTTATTATTAATATATACAACCCTGCCTTGTTTTTATTAATTTATATTATTAAATATATACAATCCTGTCTTTTTTATTTTATTTCATTAATTTTTATTATTAATTAATTTATATTATTAAATATATACAACCCTGCTTTTCATGCTACCAGGTCTGTCTTGTTTTAACAATGATAGTGGTGATGATGATGATATCAGCCGGCTTCTGAGGCATGTGCTCACTGTTTCCTAAGACGAGACAGTGTGACTTTCCAATGTGTGTTTTTTGTGCATTTTTTGTGCTTTTAATGCTAACAAGGCTGCCTTGTTTTGACAATGATAGTGATGATGATGATGATGATACTATTACACTCTGATGCATGGTCAATGTTACAAACTCATGAACAGTGAAGAAAAATCAAAGTACAGTATCTTGACCAAGTACATACTTCTGAGAAGTACAGTTGGTGAAAGAAACCTGAAACCGAGGGCTAATCCACTTCTTGTTAAACCACCTGGACATGTTAAATATGCATAGCCATGTTAACCCATGTTAAGTGTTAAACCCAAAGGGTTTGGTTATTGAATAAGCCTCTGAAATATGCAAGAGGCTGTGTTAAATGAAGCCATGTCAAATGCCCAAATGTGCTATTGTGTGTTTTGGAATTTTTTCTGCGTGTCCTCCATTTAAAAAATATGTCCTACATTTGGGGCTAAATTTTGTCCTACATTTTTTCACATTTGTCCCGGTTTGGAGGTTGACAGTTATGGCAACCCTATATGCATCTGTAATAATTTCGCTGGCATCTTGCTGCCATAAAGGGTTACTGAGAGCATTAATAGATAGATTAGAAGTTACAGGACAAAACCAAGTGTTGGGAAGGATGTAAGATTACTGGAAAAAAACACTGGAACCATTTATGAGTTAACAGGTACGGCAGATGCTAGAAGTTCATAATCTCTCACAACAAGATCACCAGAAGGACAAACGTTCACTCACAGTCACAGGAACACAGGACTGCATTTCACACAATAAATATAGAAAGCAGCGCTTGAGTCAGGGGTGGGGAACCCTTTTTGCTCAAGGTAGTTTAGACAATAATACCTGTAATCCCTTACCATTTGGTCATGCTAGCTGGGGCTATGGGAGATGTAGGTGAAAGCACTTGGGAAGCCAATGGTACCCTACTTCTGACTTATTGTGAGTTTGTACAGAACGTACTATTTCTGGAACATCAGAACATGGTGCTTGTAGGCCTGCTCCCTGACCCTTTCACACACACACTGTACTATTGAGCATCTCATTTTTACCAAGGCCCCCTTTTTCTTTGTCCATAGGTCTCGCATTCATGTAAACAAAGCTCTGTGGGCAACAAAAGTAACAATGAATATTCCTATTACAAGGATTTAAAAATAATCTGTAATTGAAAGGCACAGAGAGTACTGTGGTATCAGTAAACCATTGTTTAGCCAAAATCAAACCCACTGAGGAAATGGGAAGGTAGGAATTTACCATGCTATTATGTTTCAAATTTGCCTTCACATCTGAAGTCTGCAAGACTTATTTTCCTATAAGACATTTATTTTATTTTATTTTTTGAAGTGGCTTTTTCTGTATTTACTACACATATCCCCAAACTGTAATCCCCAAACTGCAAATGCACTTTAAACCTACTGATCATGGTAAGTAGTTAATATTGGTTAAAAATATGGTAATTTCACACAGATAATAATTAAAAGGATATTTACGTAACTACTGAAGGATTATAATAATTAAAGATCATATCTACATAAACTGCCGAGCACTCTCTTTCCTTAAATTGGCAGGATCTGTTTTAGCACAATCTAACTAATGCAGTAGTAATTTCTAGAAAATGCATAGCTGGGCAGAAGGAGCATATCAGAACTGAGCAGAACACAGTCATGTAAGTCATTGCTTGGAAAGCAGAACAATCCAAAGTTTATAGTTAGCTACTTTATAGTTGGTAGTCGTCTGCAATGTCTGCAAAGCCAGACTGCTCTAGTGTTGGAAAACTTGCACAGACCAGATGATGGTGCACTGGATCTGAATGTAAATGTCAGGGAATCATGAGGCGGCTTTGGCACTGTGTACTTTTCAAAAATAGAAAGAGAAATAAATATTGCAAAAATCCAAGAGGACTAATATTTGTCTAAAGAACTAGCTGGGAAATATAACATTGTCTAAACTTTAACAATGTTAAGTCGAAGGCTTCCATGGCTGGCATCCATAGTTTTTTGTGGGTTTTTCGGGCCATGTGGCCATGTTCTATGGCCACATAGCCCAAAAAACCCACAAAAAAACTATTTAACAATGTTATTTGACAATCAATTTTTAAGTAACTTAATTAATAACTTAATTCTGGAATTAGTTTCCAAGAAGACATTATAGTTATTTGCTTCTAGAGATTCAACTGTTTTGGAACTTGGATTTATTTTTTATTTTTTTTAAAAAAGGCAATGTATTCGCAATGTATTAAGATGTCCATGATCACTTGGCCTATTATGTGTAAAATACAAATGGCTGAGAATGTGCTAGTGTAAGGGTGCCCAATGTGGCCACCACTGTACAGTCAGCCCTGAATGTATTCTAAATGCAGAGACAGAATTTTTTTGACACTATTTAAAAATAGGCATACAATTCTTTGGCGAAAGTAGTACTGGGTTGCAGGAAGGGGATGGTAGAAAGGGTCATGGTCTACCTCCATGCTAGTGTTGGGGTCAAGGTCATCACATTCTGACTCCTCTGAACTGTTTGTCTCCTTTTTGGCAGCATGGAGAAAAGAGAACAGAGTTACAATCAGTACAGAGATTAAAGACACAAGAACAACAGAGCAACGGAGAGCAACATAGATATGTGTGCTGGTAACTAAAATGCTTTCCAACAGAAAAGCACTAGGAAGCAAGCAACAGACTGTGACAACAACAAAAAGGATAGCAGCCTTGAAATTATTTGGGAAGGGGCGGAAAATTAAAATGCAGTAATGGAAGCAGCCATATGAAATGCTACCTCTGCTACACCAACTCCCCAGTTTGCCAAGGCCCTCTAAGATGCCACAGCAGGCCTGGTGCAGCCAGTAGATTTAATAGTCTAACAAGCGCATTTTCAAACAGGGAGTTTTGAAGGAGTTCAATCTCCCAGAGGTACAACATTTTAGAATTTGAACTGTGTGACACTTCAATGGATTTGTCAATCCTTTAAATTTTTATGTGGTTCATAAATTTCAAACAGCTTGAATAGAAATGCAACTTGAAGTTTCCAAATGCAGAATTCTAAATGAACACCCACCTTAAAAATCCAAATCATATTTTGTTTCTGTTTTGGCATTCCTTGTCCCCAATTTAAAGAAACAGTAAGAGCACAGCAGAAGATAGCACACTTGCCAGACATTCAAATACACCCTTCCTCCAGTCACTGAATTAATTCTTATGGTACTGAGAGCACACTGTACTGGGTACTGGGTGTGGTGATGGCGACAAGAATTAGTCTAGGAATCCTAAAAACCACTTCATCCCACCCACAAATTAGCCTTCTTTCTGTTGTCAGAGATGATTACCCATGTCACTATGCACACAAACACAGCAGCACTTCAGGCTCCTTCTACAATAGTGAGTTTTTATTCCATGTAAGATTAGTCCATACTGTATACAGATAAGTATGAATCACAGCAGAACATGGTGAAATCACCTTCTGGAGTACATCTTCCAGAATCAGCTAGCCAACATCAGCATGGGGATATTCGGTAACTGTGTTCCAAAAATTCACTTTTGTAGGTTCTGCATAGCCTTAACAGTACTATGAAGCTTGTGTAATAAAGGTAGGAGGAATATAATGTGATCTTTGATCAAAATGTCAAGAGTTATACTAATGAGTTTTCAAAATTTAGAAAGTGTGTATTCATTTTATGAAGACAATCAAGTGCCAAGAGCAAAAGAAATTCTTTTACAGATGCAAAAAGACCAAAAAAAAAAAGCACCTTGTGGCACATTACAAAATAATGGGCTAAGATCTTGTGACATAAATGAGTCTACTTCAATGGCTCTCAAATGTCCCTAGGAAGTATGCAAGAGTTACTTAAGGGGGACACAAGACTTGAAGGCCCTGATCCCTCCTCCTCCCCCCAAAAAGTGTCAAATTTATATGTGTTGAGTTAAATATTCAGTTTACTTAAATACAACTGTTCTAATTTGAACAATGTTATTGCCTTATAAAATGTTAAAATGTGAACACACATGAATGTGCAAATGAAAATATGCACAAGAAAAAAACAAATTATTTTCATATACTACATCGAGTGGGGTTTGCCACTGCCTTTCCCTGAGGCTAAGAGCATGTGATTTGCCCAAGGTCACCCAGTGGGTTTTATAGTCAAGCAGGGGATGAAAGCTTGGTCTTGAGTTATAATCCAACACTCAAATCACTGATGATGCTATGCTGGCTCTCACGGTCAACGGTGGTTTTTGTTTGTTTGTTTTGCAGTTTCTTGATCTCTCCAGTTCCCAAAGGGGTGAATTGCCTCTTCTGGAAACCTCCAAAAGTAGCAAGTCACCTTTTATAGAGCCTGAAGCTTCTCTGCACTGTTTGCCAGCTGTGTTGCTCTAAAGGCCAAAAAGTGGCTCCTTGATCTGCCACAGTTGCTTTAACAGTTTCACTTGAAGAGGAATTTTAGCAGATGTTGCTAGCTAGACAGGAGAGGAAAGCTACACCTGTTAAAAATCAACATTCCATTCAACTATTCTTATAGTGCAATGTGTATCCTCCTCTAGTTGCTGTTTTGTGCCATCAAGTCATTTCCACCTAATGAAGACCCTAACGAAACCCTATCACATAGTTTTCTCAGTAAGATTTGTTCAAAAGGGGTTTGCTATTGCCTTTCTCTAAGGCTGATAGAATGCAACTTGCCCAAGACCACACAGAAAGGAGATTATCACACAGGCAAATAAAAGGGGAACATAGCGGTAAGCTCCTGTCAATATCATGTGATAAAGAAAAGTTTATCATACAATGTCACACTACATCATGATTATTCCACAATAATTCCATGAATAAAGAGGAATTCTAGCACCACTTTTTATTCACCAGAATTTTCAGTAAATAAAAAGTGGTGCTGGAATTTCTCTTTATTCATGGGATAAGCACGCCATCATGCAAGGTGTGATAATTTTCATGCTAAAGCATGAAATTGACAGTAGCATTCTGCTATGCTCCCATCTGTTTTGCCAGTGTGATAACCTCCTAAATTTCCAAGGCTGAACAGGGATTTGGAGTCTGGTGTCTCAGAGTCTTGACACATAAACTGCTACACTGCACAGGTTCTTTAGACTCTGCAGTAATTAAAATTAGCATAGGCAAACACAAACAGAAGAAGAATACTAGTACAGAGGAGTGGGCAAACATAAGTAATAATAATAATAATAAACAAGTGAACTACAACTAAAGAAAACAACCTCTATTATAAGCACTATACACATGGCAGTGCTTGAGTTGGTAGCATCTCTGTTAATTCTATTTTGGTCCCAATTCAATCTCATTACTGGTATACCTAAAAAGAATGCATTCAACTGGGACTACATAATATGTCTAAGAATCTATTACAACATGAATGATTGAATTTAGACTTCTTCCATTTAAGAATACATTATTTAAAGGTGACGAAATATACTGGGTTCGATTCCAGATCCTGAGCATAACACTAGATGTTTGGTTCACTTAGAACCAACATTTTCATTAGGTATACCAGAGTCCAGTGATTCCAGAGGCAGTAGGTGCATTCATGGCTCGAGGCTTAAAAATGACTAACAGAATATCCCTACAAACATGCACTGCCTTTTGGAAGACAATCCACAGCAACTGATCACAACTGCAGATTGGGCCTTTATTTCTACTCATCTAACAAGAGAGAAGGTAGGGTCTGACCACTCTAATTTATTAGGTGTTATGGTGGGCAGTTTCACAACTCCACAACTCCAGTTGCCCCACAACTCATGACCCTTTTTTACTACAGCTGATACAGACAGCCAAACAACTAAAAGGCAACTTGTTTGTTGTGTCTACTGCTAGTGAAATGTAATGTCACAAGTTCCTTAAAGAATATTCTGTGGATGTTTCAGAGTGACTTCTTTTCATCTCATTTGGATAGGCATGAGTTTGCTCCATTTAAGATAGTTTTTCAATGCACATGCATTTTTGATGCTTCATTAAACTTCTGAAGTGTCTCCCACACACATGCACTCTCACTCACTCACTCACTCACTCACTCTCTTACTTACTTACTTTTATGCCAGTGGTGAGGAGGAAAAGCTGTGTTGTATCTTGCATGCAAAATCCGGCAAAAATGGCTACTACTACCAAAATGTAAAACAAAATAAAAACAAAAGCCAAAAGGGGGGAAAAATACCAAAACAAAAATAAATGCCAGACATCACTCCTTAGGAATGCTGTAGAGGGAGTGAGGATGAGAAGCAGGAAGCAGCGCATAGCTTCAAATGGCCTTACTCACTTTAACAGAGACTTTGTTGCCCAGAATATCCTTGGGTTTACGTAGGCCATTGGCTTCAGTTTTGCCACTGCTTTCCTTTTCCGCCCGCTTTCTCATGCGCAGGGTATGCCATGAACATGACTTCCTGTTGTACCAAAAAATGCACCAATCAAATGGCATGTCTTAGAAAGAAGAGAAAGGGATGTGGAAAGGCAATCAGCACACATGTTCTTGATACCTGCAGCTCTCCTAAGGAGATGAAACCATTTGCAACATGCCTATATCAGTACAAACTTTCCATTCTAAAATTCAAACTGTCCTAGAATGACTGTTTTGCTATTCTTGCCATTTGTGGAAAAAAACAATTTTCTTTAAAGGATGATGGAAGGTCTGCAGAAACCATAAGTTATGAATAAAATTTGCAACATACAAGGGTTTAGAACTAGACTAAAAATGCTTCTAGTTAAAATAATGAAAATGATGCAAAATTATACAGGAGCTAAGTTCTTGGGCTAATTTGACAGAACAATACAAAGAATATATACATATGTATTTCAGAATTCAGTGGTAGGTCCCAAATTTACTGTAAGCAATCACTTATTAGGAGATTTAACATTTCCTGATAAGCTCTGATTCTTTTAAGTAGTGAAGTTCCTCTTTTAATCTGCCTATGGTTTTTTTCTCCAACCCAACTGTACAATAATTTGTAGCACCAAATATTAATTTTCTGCTTTAAATAAGAGATAATTAAATGCATTATTTCCACATTTGTCCAATCATGTATTTTGCCACAAAACCTTTTCTTTTGGATCAGGGGAACAGGAACATGACAACAGTGTGAAAACCTAAGCTAGAAAATGTAGAACTTGATTAAAGAAAGCAAATATTTAAAAACAGTTAATAATAAACTGGATAGCTATTATTCTCCTTATGCAACTCAGTTTACTTTAACAGAAAGTTGATCTGTCTCCAGAATGCTAATCTTGTTGATTAATTGAATATGAAGCCGTGAAAACAGCTCAGTCAGTTGCTATACTTGCCCATTTATTCTTCATTCTGTAAGTCTATGGTCAAATTCTACTATCAATTATGGAGACTTGACATACCACTGCTATTGCAATACAGTTCACCAATGGGAATGGCAGTAAATATTATGTGAGCATCAACACAGATATCTTTCATCAAACGTGTGTGTGTGTGTGTGTGTGTGTGTGTGTGAGAGAGAGAGAGAGAGAGAGAGAGAGAGAGAGAGAGAGAATATATATATATATATACACATGCATGCAACTGGTACTCCTAATTGGACTGGAGATGCCAGGCACATATATTATATTCACCTTTTTTGCAGATGGAGTTAGAAAAGAGTAAAGAGCTACCACAAATGACATATAATTGGGAGATATCTAGCAATGACAATAATGCAAGCTATGGAACTGAACTTACCCCTAAAATTATTTTGTTCCAATACTGAAATGTCTTGTCTCATTCATCTGATTAGTAGTGTAATATTTAAAAGCAAGATTTACTACAGCAAGGAAATCACACCATCACAAAACTAAATTTGCTTATATTCATTTGTTGTAAGCAGAAATCTAAGGACAGTGCATATAGATGCCACTCTGTTGCAAAAGTAATCTCAGAGGCCACAGTTCATACGGTCATTTAGGAAAACTACATTGTACTTTATGTTGCAGTCCTTTAGCTCCTGTCACATCTTCATAATGTGCACTCAGTGAAAAAGAGAAGGAAAGGAGAAGAATTAGGCCTTTTGGTCTGGCCCTTGAGCATCAGCAAAAGGTGCCAAAGCAGCTTCCAAACAAAGCAATGACTGTGAACTCACTGTCATATTCAGTGGATATATGAATTAAAAGCATGAAGAGAGCTTTAGCAGGCAAGTATCACTTTAAAATATTCTAAGATTTTACCTAGCACAATATCTAAAGAAGTGTGGTAAGAAAATGTGAAGAATGTACACGTTATTAAAATAAAGCTGCTGAAATAATAGCATCTGTAAAGATTCCTAGATGACTGAACAAAAACCTTTTAATAGTGCCGAGGAAACATTTTCCATCTTCTGTAATACACTTAGGCTAGTCCCTAATACTGTAATGCAATCTCCAACTTTGCCTCCATCTTTGATACAAACTGTATACAATCATCACTGTAGAGTAGTGTGAAACCTGGGAGAGACTAAATATAACAGCTCTAGGCAATATGCACTCATTCCATTTCTGGCTAGGAAAAATGTCTGTTGAAATTCTGAGATTCTCCTAGAACTAATACATTTAGGCAATCATTTTGTTCATGGGACAGCAATTCACAGGAAACATACTTACATCCCTGTTCAATAAAATTATACTGACAAGGGGTTTCTTTTGCTCTCAATTTCTATTTCTGTTTCTTGAGTAGACATATATGAATGCCTTCCTCTTCCATAGCTCTATGGATATTATGTTCCATCTCATTTTGAATCTATATATTATTTCCTATATACCTGCTTCCTAGGCCATGTTTCTTTCCAATGTCATGTTTTATATCCATTTGTGATCCTTTAACTTTTGATAGCAGAATAGCATGGTGGTTGAAAAGTCTGTTCCATAAACATCCACATAGGCAAACCACTTACATACATTATGGGGACCAGAGAATGCTATCGCTGGGTAGAAAAAGTGTTCTTCAGCAGCTGCTATACCTCTGTCATAATGTATGGTGCAATCCTCAGCAGAAAAGCTAGGGGACTAATTGTGTCCATATCTCACCTCATTCAGTGACTATGCTTACTGGACTGTTCCTCATGAGGTCACACGAAACTGGCAAAAGCAGTATGGGACTTCCATGAAGACAGCTTGTATGCTATCCTATGAATGTAGCGTTATCTTATGAAAACCTTGACAACATTTTGGAGCTCTTGTGGGATGAGTGGTATCTAATTGCTTGCTGACCTTAAATGAAGTTCAGTTATTATACTCACACCAATGCTTACCATAGTTAACATTAAATAAGTTTCTTCTTAAATAAGACCTGCAAACTTGTTTCATATGCCTGTTAGGACAGAAACCCTGCTTAGATTAAACATGATTGACATCTGTCCAATGAAACTATAAAATTATAGCATATGGTAATTAAATATAAGATTTGTGTATGCGATTCAGATGGCCTGATATTAGAGAAAGACAACTTGCAGTCCTCTGGATGTTGTTTATACCTCCTATTATCCCTTAACATTGCTTATAACAGTTGGGTCCAAAATCTGGAAGGCTACAAATTGTCCACCCCAGTTTATACACTAGGAGCACTAGAACTACATTGGGCTCTTTATTCATTTTTTGCAATGCAAAAGTCTACCTCACCTCCAGTTAAAATTTGACTGAACATAGTCTTTCTGAAACAACTGTACTTTGAGAAATTTGTTCAACAACCAACACTGATTTTTTAAAACTGAAAATTAAAAAATCCAACAGGTTTTGCAGAAAAGGATTGTACTTTCAGTATTTAATATCAAAAAACACATTATTTAGTCATTTCAAATTGACAGATTTCAAAAAAGGGAAATAGTATTCATACATTTGTTAAATAAACAACAAAAACTTGTAAGGAAAAGAAAGAACTAAAGAGGGTCAGAAACTGGTCCTTTTAACCTTGTCAAAACATGCTCATGGTGAAAATTTATTTTACATATTTAAAATAGTACATTTAAAATTATTAGTTACATTACAGGTACAATGATGTACATTGTGACTATCCATAATATTGCACAACCTGACTTCAAATATGGATTTCTTTAAATAGTGCAAAATACTTTTTACAGGAATGTATTCAAAAGGGGATTTTTCAAAGCAATTTTTTTTACAAAATATTATGTGAACAGAAAAAATAAAAATAAAAAATGTTACAAGCTGTACAAGAAATTGCCATAGACAACATAAAATCTCTCTTCCTTGAGAAGCAGGACACAATCCAATGCAGGGCCTGATGCATGTGGTTCGTGGGTTGTTGTTGTTTTTGCTCTGTATCATTATAACCTATATATATATATATATGTATGTATGTATGTTTATCTTTATCTATAAACAATTTTAACACAAGATAAATAGATGTCCAGTCCAAATCAGGTCCATTATTAGGAAAAAATGGCAAAAAACATAAAACATGCCTTTTAAACTGTCTATAAATGTTAACTCTTTACAAATTATAGGGGGGAGGGGGGAGGGAAACCAAAAAAGTCAACAAAAACCCGGCTATCCCAACATGGATACCCCATGCTGTATGATCAAGCAAAGATTGTTCCAATGGCACTGTAGATATTTTTAAATGTAGGGAAATCCTACCATTTGGATTCTATTATTCCTCAAAAATCCATAAACTGCTCCCAGGGAATCCAACACAGCACTTACTTTATGCTTCCGTCGTTATTATCTGTAGCTGACTTAGTGAGGGGAGCCAAGATATTCCCTGGGATCCATCCTTCTGCTGCTGGTGAATGGTCATTGGCAGGCTGGTACACAAGGAACATGTTTTGCTGGTTAATGGCAAGTACTTGGACTATTTCACCTTGGTTGACACAGATTTCATTCTCCTTCAGTGCATAGTAATCTTTGATGACTACCATAGAAGAGGTCCCATTGCACCCGCCCAAGTCATTCTGGGAAGAAGACATTGAAAGCAATAGTGACAAGTTACCTCTGGCACAATGATACATTTTATTTTTGTAATCATTCCATTCCATATATCACATTCAGGTTTACCAAGGACTTCCTAGGCATCTCATTCTCAGAACTCCCCTGCAAAGACAAGTGAGTGCATTGCTTACAGAGATGGAAAAACTCTTCATAGCATGAATTTTCCTGGATCGTAACATGAAGTAGGGTTTTAGTTGACAAAAGGTCACGGTACAGTATAATAAATGCGCTAAATTTTATAATGCCACTGGACTCTTTTTTAAAGAAACAATTGTGCTGTGTTCTCTTTATTTGCACAAAAATGAATGATGTTGTATTCTGTGAATGGGACTGACAAATGAATGCTAACTAATTAGCACAGTAAGTAATGTCTCCTTTGATAAATGATCTGATCATGGACACTGCTGAAATAATGGTGTTTGGGGGTAGAACAGACTACACTAATTTTATATAATGTTTTTGAAAGGCTCTTTTGTAATTCGAGGGCAGAAGGAAAGAAAGAAGGTTAGGTACAAATGTATCAGGTCATATTGGTCTGAATGAAAAGGGAAATATATGCATTTTATATCACAAAGTTGAATGTATTTTAAGAAGAGTGTATGAACAAAATTGTCAGGGTTTTTTTTTTTAAAAAACAAGTTGGGAAGCTCTTCCCTCCCTGCTGCACTGCTGAAATTTCATAGGAAGATGGCAAGTTTGGTAAGGGAAGTGGAATAGTTGGAATCTCAAAAATTGGCTGTGAAGGAATATTGTCTTGATCCTGAACTGTTTGTTTATTGTTAAAAAAGTGCCATACTTCTGAAAAAACAGGCATAACATGCTGAGATGCACTAGGATGCTGAACTCTTCCAAACCCACAACCTGTTCTCTTGACCCAATTTCTTCTCGTCTTCTAATCTCCATAGCTCCTTCTTTTTTGCCCTCCCTCCTCTACATCTTTAACCTCTCTCTTTCTTCTGGTTCCTTCCCCTCGGTCTTTAAACACGCTTTAGTTTCCCCTATTTTGAAAAAACCTTCTCACGACCCTTCTTCCTTGTCTAATTATCGTCCGATTTGCCTTCTTCCTTTTGTTTCTAAGGTTCTGGAACAAGTCGTCTACTCTCGCTGTCTTGAGTTTCTTGAAACTAACTCCATTTTGGACCCTTTCCAGTCTGGTTTCCGCCCATGGCACTCTACAGAAATGGCCCTCACCAAGTTCTCGAGTGATCTCCTGCGGGCCAAGGTGAATGGCCTTTACTCCATCCTTGTCCTCCTTGACCTGTCTGCAGCCTTCGACACTGTGGACCACTGTCTTTTAGTTGACTTACTTTCTGACTTTGACTTCTCGGGCTCCATTCTCAATTGGTTTAAATCTTACCTGTCAGATAGATCTTTCGCAGTGGTCTCGGGTGGCCAGACTTCGTCCTCTGTTCCCCTATCTGTTGTAGTTCCTCAGGGTTCTGTTTTGGGTCTCCTCTTGTTCTCTCTATACACACTGTCTCTTGGTAAACTTATCAGCTCTTTTGGTTTTTCTTATCATCTGCATGCCGATGATACCCAGTTGTATCTTTCCACCCCTGACCCTTCGCCAGGGCTTGAGCAGAAAGTTTCATCTTGTCTGACAGCTGTCTCTCACTGGATGCTCCATCGGCGTTTGAAGCTCAACATGTCTATGATGGAGTTTCTTGTCTTCCTTCCTAAGCCCACCCTTCAATATTCCTTTTCTATCTCTGTCAACAACATCTCTATTCAGCCGGTTCAGGAAGCCTGCAGTCTTGGTTTCATTTCCGACTCCTCTCTGTCATTTATCCCTCAGATTCAGGCCACAGCCAAGGTCTGTAGATTTTTCCTCTATAATATTTCCAAAATTCGTCCATACCTCTCTGCTTCTACTGCAAAGACTGGTCCATGCCCTAGTGGTCTCTCGACTCGACTACTGCAATCTTCTCTGGGCAGGGCTTCCTCTCTCTCAGCTCCACCCATTGATTTCTGTTCAGCACTCAGCTGCTCGTATTATCTCACTCGCTCGCCGGTATGACCATTTTTCCCCTCTGTTGTCATCCCTTCACTGGCTCCCCTTTCCCTTCCGCATTCGGTACAAGCTTCTCCTGCTCACCTTTAAAGCCCTCCATGGGCTGGCCCCTCCCTAGCTCTCCAAACTACTTTCTCCCTACATCCCCACTTGCTTCCTCCGTTCTGGTAGCCAAGGTCTCCTGTCCCAGCCCAGGATTTCCACTGCCCCATCCCAGATTCATCCCTTCTCGCTTGCCGCCCCTCACTCCTGGAATCTCCTCCCCTTACAAGCATGACTCAACATGTTTCTAACCAACTTCAAAGCCAAGTTAAAGACCATATTGTTTAGGGAAGCGTTCCCAGGGAGTCTGTGATTGTGTCCTGGTTGTTCAGATGCTTGACTCAATAATGGATATTGCTGTTTTAACTTGTTTTATATGATGTTTTTAATTTGTTGCTTTAACTTTTAGATTGTACGCCATAGGCAGGCTTTTATATTCTTGATTTTACTTGGTTTTGTACAGCGCCGTGTAGATTTATGGTGCTTTATAAATAAAGCTAATAATAATATTAATATTAATAATAATAATAATAATGTATGGTTTGTAAAAAGTAAGTAAGCAAAAGGAGAGCAATTCCAGAGAAGAGGTGTGGAAACAATTCAATGCTCTATGTATTATTTTGTAAAACAGGACTCAAAAAGAAGAATAGTGCTGTAATGCACTATATATTAAAATAAAGAGGTGATCCACATTTAACTTGCATTTTAATTACTAGAAATCTTTTTTTAAAACTAGGATATGATCAGGGGTCATGAAAGGAAGGCACAAAGCGCTACAGGTTAATAGAACTACATTGCTACTCTTCTTACACACTGGGAATACTGTTGCTCAGACAATTCAAATGATCTTGTGAAGTCCAACCTGACAGAAACCACATGTATTTATAATTATAACCTGGAATTACTGAAATTTTGATGTTTTATGTGTCATGTATGCTTGTTTGAAATATTTCAAACAGATTTAAGTGTTAATCCATGTTTTCTCTAGCAGCATGAGGTAAACTACATATTTCATGCAAACGCAAGTATCAGAGTCCCAACAGTTAATGTGCATTTTGAACACTATGGCTAAAAATGCAGAGAGTGGTGATTTTCAAGGGAAAACACCTATTGAATTCAACACTCCTTTCCTTATTTCTCCTTGGTTTTACAATATTATCTCGTCTTACCTACAGTCCACCCTCGGCATATGCACCCTCGCTGTACACAGATTTAAGCTTCCACAGACAGCGAGCGGTGAGGAACACAATGGTGAATGCACCTCTGATACGTGTGTGCCACTACACACAGGAGCATGCTGCCACTGAGATCAATGGGACTCCAGCATACACAAAATTTGCTTTACATGGGAGAGGGGGTCCAGAACAGATCCCCCCTGTATGGCAAGGACAGACTGTATTTTTAAAAATCATGATGGCTTCTCTGGATGGCCTTTTGGTCTCTTCCAGCTCTACGATTCTATGGTCCAGAACAGACAGGCCAAAATAAAGCTGCTTCAGGTCACTTTGGAGGTATAATGTTTAAATGCTGCATGCGTCCTAAGAGGCCGGAAGCCACGCCAAAGACATGCTCCAGTCCTAAGGACTGGAGCGCAGCTTTGGTGCAGCTTCTGACCTCTTAAGATGCATGTGTCATTTAAACAGCATACCCCTAAAGTGACCTGAAGCAGCTTATTTTGGCCAGTCTGTTTGGGAACCATGATTCATTGCACACATATAATTCATGCCTGGTTTCCTTTAGACAAATGGACGACAAAGAAAATCTGTGAATTTTGTCTACTGACTTGATATCAGCTATTGTTTTTAACTGCACCATTTCTCCCACAGGGGAAATAAAGACCATGGCTTTTGGAATCAGCAATTACTACTTACATATTAATTCACCAGAACATACACCTGATCCAGGTTAATAGGTACACAAATTTAAAATGACAAAACTGATAGCAAAATGCCAGGAAAGATAGTCTAAACACTAAAGCAGAAAATTAGATACCTTGCTTTGTTCATATTTGTCCCCAGTCTGGTGCTGCTCATGCCCTGTGCTGCCATTAGAGGTAGATATCTTGAGAGGTGGAAGAGATGGGTTACGCATAGTCGCCTTCAAAGGTTTATCAGACCCAACAGGACCTGAGGAATAGGGTCTGGTGATGGGTTGGGGTACCCTGCTGGCTTGTGGTCTCATTATAGCTGAGCTGCTGCTTTCTTTGCGTTGATACTCTATGGGAGACTGTAGTGCTGGAGCAGAATATAACAATTAGTTTGGGCAATATTGCAATTTTGTGTTTGTCCTCATGTGAGGGACTCCAAACTCGCCATGATTCAAACAAAACATATTATACAGGAGGGCATTTTCAATACATTTTTTTTTAAAAAGCTACAGAACAGGAATTCACTGAAAATTCTTGTGATGAAGACACAGGGAGGAAACATTAGGAATTGTTATTTGAGCAAATACATTGCCACAATCCAATTGGCAGCCTTTCAGGGCTCAGTTTAACACCTGCCAACTCCCACACCAGGGCAATGACATAGTTTGAAATAGTAATGCTCCTCCAAAGTTAATAAGTATTGCTTTGCTTCCACTTGAACTTGCACAGAAGCCCCTACTATTCATTTTTATCTTAAAGCTGATCAAGTTCATATATGGTATATAGGACAGCCCAAAAAATACATTTCAGAATTCTAGCTTTTCAACAAGAACAAAAGGAGAAGCACCACTTCTAAAAGGAGTTCCTTTGCATACCCACTACCTACTTGCACATGTATTTTCAGGTTTATACAACAAGAAAAAATGGATGTTACAATAAAATACCTCATCTTTTCTTCAGGATGCAAGTACCTTATTGGCCAGGAAAATGGAAAAATTGAATAGAATGTGGAGAGACTATTATTCCATGTCCCATTAACCCTGTATTGTTAAGAAATTCTAATTTCCAAACAATACCTCTATCTAAGCAGAGACTTCTTTCTCTAAGCAGAGAAAAGGGTATTACTGACATTTTATCACTGGGTGATGAGACAAGTGGTGTGGAAGAGATGACACTGGCAAAAGGGGTAAAGTGATCAGTGGTAAAATGCTTATGTTACACATATAATGAGAAAAACATCCAATAATACATGTACAACATCAGCATTTTACCACATCTCATTTTACTACTTTTACCATTATCTTCTTTCTGCCTCTTTTCCACACCATTTGTGAGAAATTAATCTAATCTAGTAATACATTTTTGTAAGCCTTTAAACAGTAAAAAAAGGACTTTAGGATGGGATTAGACATGGTGCTGCAGCAAAGGGTACCTTATGAGCCTGTGCCTACTTCCTTGGATTTCTTAATAAACCTGAAAGCGGGACAAAATGCCCCATACTACCTGGCAGTTACCTTGCTGTACTATGGTAAGTTAAGTCTTGGTAACTGGTTGTTTATACTCACCCACACTGTTTCAAATAGGGATAACTGTTGATATAAAATCTATACCACCTTAATCTCTACAGATAATTCAGTATCAGTTGTGGTATGGCTAAATTACTTTTGAGGGGGGAAAAGGGTGAAGTGGAGAGTATTTCAGCTCATTTAAAAATCCTGTTACATGGAATTTCTCTTCAATATACATGGTTTTTCCTCTTGTTACACTTTTTTAAGGGGGGATATTGTGTATATGATATTATTGTAAGATTTTACATGTTGTTAGCTGCTTTGATTGTTTTTACAAAAAGTGGGATATAAACAAAAGTTTTATTTATTTATTTATTTACACTCCATGTACATAGGAGACGGCAACAGGTCTGGATCCATAACAGACACGGAGAAGCCCTACAATAGTAATACAATTGGCCCTTCTTATACACGGATTTTTTATATATGGATTCAAGCATCCACGGTTTGAAAATGTTCAAAAAAAGTATAAATTTCAAATATCAAACCTTGATTTTCCCATTTTTATAAGGGATACCATTGTGCTATGTCATTATATTTAATGGTACTTGAGCATCCATGGATTCTGTTATCCACTGGGGATCTTGGAACCAAACCCCAGCATATAACAAGGGTCCATTGTAGGTTCCATGCACAGTAAAGTTGCATTCAGAGCTCTCCACAAAGACCTTGTGCCTTAGGGCAAGTTACACACATGAAGTACCTACCATTTAAAAAATCCCTCTGAGTGTCCAACACTTGATTGATATCCTGTATCCATGCTTGCTGGATTTCAGGATTGGCAGCCTGCAAGACGAGTCTTTCTGATGTTTCCCGACTCATGAGAGCAAACTTGCAAGGATCATTGTCCACATTTTCTTCTAGAATTAGGTATGTCATCTGAAAGCATTCAGAAGAAAGTTTACTGCCAGCTCACAGGGAACAACGATCAAGGATCATTTTGAGGTCACACATACAGCAGGGCAGCCCTACAATAGTCCAGCAACAGTATGTTTGCCTCTCCAGATAAGGAATTCTTTCAGAGTATCATCTCAGAAAATAATATTTGGCTTTTAGTTTTGTTCTTCAACTATTGTGCCAAGTATCTTCAATAACTGTTGAATTATCCTTGAATTACTGCTTTCTTTAAAAGGCAATGCTGTTACATTGAGCTCGGTTACTAATTAGCAAAATATGAATTGCTGTACACCAAGGTCTTCCAGAAATTGCTTTTTTGGCATTCTGCCAGAAAATATGAACATCACCAGAACACTGTGCTTCTCTAAGAGGGAGAATATAATATGATTTGCTCAAGCACTATGCTTATTTATACTTTTACTTGATAGAATTTTTAGCTTGTTTAGCTCTGTGTTCATATATTTTACAGGAGTCTTTCAATAGCCTCTTTATAACAACACTCTTACAGCTTTGCTGCTTTGAGTGGGTAAATGAGTAGTCGTGGATACAGAAAAGGGTTGTGCCCCTGCTTTGCTTCATCTCTGCTCGCAAATGCTCTTTCCCAAAGTAGCTTTTCATGGTCATCTAGGGAACCACAAGGCTAATTGTACATATAATATTTTCATGTACCAGGAAGTTCAACTTTTCAGTGCTTTCTAATTTGTATGCTTATCAAATAACCATTCATAGTTCCTCCACCCCCAACCCATGCAACTGTGCACGTACACATGCTGGAGCCTGTACACAATACACACAGACTGCATCCCCATTGCATTAATATCCTGTTACACATCACTTTAACTGCCAAGGGTCAATGGTATGGAATACTGGGAACTGTAGTTTATTGTCAGAATCTACGAACTACAAATTGTCAGTCTATAAAATGCAACCAACTACAATTCCCAGAATTCCACAGTATTAAGCCATGGCTGCAGTGTGGATCCAGCCATGGTTCTTCCTCTAGTTAATCACTGCTGGAGTTGCAAAGGAAAATAGGAAGCTTCTTTGTACACAGGAGATGCTTGGTCTGCCTAGCCCAGTACAGTCGACTCTGACTGATAGTATCGGAGTCATGTAGGATTCTTCCCCAGCTCTGCCTGGGGATCCCTGACAATGTATTGTGGTCACCCATTCAAGTATTAAAAAGAAATAAAACACAATTTAATTTCTGAAATCAGAAGAGATCTACGCATGCTCAGAATGGTGTTGGTTCTTCACATTAGAGAACGGCATGAGAAAAACATAAGACCAAAAGAGATTAATGGGCATATTTTCTCTCACCCTTCTGCAGTAAAGTAGGGGAAACCCACTTCATTATACAGTATGCAATAAAAGAAGGGCAGCAACAAAAGTGTCGAAATGATGGAAGGAAACATGCTTTGCTTTGTAATTACCACCACAGATGGTTAGTAATTTCTTACCTTGATGCTTCGCTTAAATAGGTACCCAGGAGTAAGAGAACCTTTCCTAAGTAGTTCACTAAAGATGACTATTTGCTCAAAGAGGAAAACTCTGCGCTCCTTTGGCCGAGACAGCCCTCCAGAATCCTGTTCTATTACATAGAATGTATCCTGCTGCAGTAACTTCCCTTGGGCTGCCAGTTTTCCCTAAGACAAATAAGAAAGAAAACACAAATAATATGAGAAGAGGAAAGATATTTATTTATTCAGCTTATTGGTTATCATATAGCAAATTGCTTTTATGGAGACACACATAAACAGACAAAATTCCAACTAAACACTAATGATTTCTTCATAAATAAAATTAGCATCAAAGAGCAACACAAAAAGCAATTTAAAACCAGGTGAGACTAGAACTTCAGGCAGAAACCACTGAGAGATCTAAAAAGTTTCACAGAGATAAAACCACTTTAAGGTAAAAACCAGACAATTTTATGGCAATTTTAAAAGCCTGCAAGAATAAAAAGATTATTTACCAGGTACTGAAAGATATTCAGTGAGGTGTCAGGTGAGCCTCTATGGGGAGGGAGTTCAGAACTAGGATGTTACCACTGAAAGGTCCTGTTTGTGAGTGGAAAGCATGGCATCTTTGTATGTGAGGGCATCTAATGACAATTTCAGGGTATGTATGGAAAAGGAAAGTCCTTGAGATACTGTGCTCTAAGCTTTGAAAGCATCTATCAAGCTTAGCATATTATCAGATTTTTTGGTGAGGGGAGTTAATAGTATTTGTTCACGAGTTAAGATTCAATAACTTGGATGACAGAATTGGGGGCATAGTTATCAAATTTGCAGATGACACCAAATTAGGAGGAGTAGCTAATACTCCAGAAGACAGGATCACTATTCAAAATGACCTGAATAGACTAGATAGCTGGGCCAAAGTCAACAAAATGAAATTCAATATAGAGAAATGTAAGGTACTGCACTTAGGGCAGAAAAAGGAAATGCACAAATATAGGATGGGGGACACCTGGCTGAAGGAGACTACATGTGAAAGGGATCTGGGAGTCCAAGGAGACCACAAGTTGAACATGAGTCAGCAGTGCGATGCGGCAGCTAAAAAGGCTAATGCAATTTTGGGCTGCATCAATAGAAGTATAGTGTCTAGATCAAGGGAAGTAATAGTGCCACTATATTCTGCTCTGGTCAGGCTTCACCTCGAATACTGTGTCCAGTTCTGGGCACCACAATTCAAAAAGGATGTTGAGAAACTGGAGCATGTCCAAAGTAGGGTGACTAAAATGGTGAAGGGTCTTAAAACCATGCCCTATGAAGAACAGTTTAGGGAGCTGGGGATGTTTAGCCTGGAGAAGAGAAGGTTAAGAGGTGATATGATAGCCCTGTTTAAATATTTGAAGGGATGTCATATTGAGGAGGGAGCTAGCTTGTTTTCTGCTGCTCCAGAGACTAGGAACTGGAACAATGGATGCAAACTACAGGAAAAGAGATTCCACCTCAACATTAGGAGGAACATCCTGACAGTAAGGGCTGTTTGACAGTGGAACACACTCCCTCAGAGTGTAGTGGAGTCTCCTTCCTTGGAGGTCTTTAAGCAGAGGCTAGATGGCCATCTGTCGGGGATGCTTTGATTTAGATTTTCTGCACGGATGGCCCTTGCGGTCTCTTCCAACTCTAGGATTCTATGATTCTATGATTGTTGCGTGATGTTCAGTAATATATGCTCACGCAGACATAGTCATCTTGCCCTACACTGGAACATGCACACGGAATTATATAAGGTGCAATATACGATCATCTCTTCATATCTTTGATTCCTGATTATCCTCTTTATAAAAAAAAAGAAGACAAAACAAAAGGAACAGAAAATTCACATTTATCTCACAGCACATGGTGTTGTACATATGGTGAGAACTTGTGTCAAAAACTCCACCTACATTTAAGATGTTCACACAAGTGAGTTTGTCAAGCAAGTGTCTTAGGGGATTATCACACAGAGGTGCCTACTGTCACTAAAATGTTGGTAAAACATTCCTGAAGTGTGAAGGTGTGATAGCTGGTCGTGCTTCTAAATTGTCATTGAGGCGTCCCGTTTCTCTCCCATCCTCAAAGCGTTCGCAGAGCAGCCATTTCTTCAATAGCGAGAACTTCCGTTATTGAAAATATGGCTGGTCCGCGAACGCTTTGACAACAGGAGAGAAGCGGGACGCCTCAATGATGATTTAGAAGCATGACCAGCTATCACACCTTCACACATCAGGAATGTTTTATCAATGGTAAACCTCCATGTGATAATCCCCTATATTTTACTCAAAATGGATGTCAATATTAATTTTTCCTTATGAGGTTATATTATTCAACAATGAAATGGTCCATAAAACACAGCAATTTGACTACTATGTAGATTCCACATCTACAACAAGGCATCTGGGTTTCAATGCACAGAGAGGCATAATGATGTCTAAAAGAAAAAGGGTAACAGGTACACAGCACAACTAGCTGTTTAATAGGTGGAAGTGGGTGCTGTGATAATGAGGCAGGCTACAGGGAATGGACACTTTTTATTTAAGACAAGAATCTCTGTGAGGTAAAGCAGTGTGTTTGTCTTTACAGATCTGCATTACAAATACAAAATCAAGCACATGGTCCCTGAACAACATTCAAATAAGAAAAAAATTGAATAATCATTTAAGCATACAAACACACCACATTTATAGGGAAGATAGACTCAGGCATTTTTAAAATGCACTGTTTGTGGCACAGCTGTTTGGGCTAACTTGTCTATTAACATTCAGAAAGGGAGGATATAAATAAAATAAATATAAAATAAACAAATAAGTTCGTATGAATATTTACCTCAAAACCCTGAAGACGGCCCAGGTTCATCATGTCATTGCAGCGTTTAGGAACAAGGCACATCAACTCGACAGCTTTCTGTCAGAGAGAGAGAGAGAAAGTGGTGAGTCACAATAGAATTAAGGTCATCATGGAATTAATTAGTAATCAGAATGTAAAACAAAACAGAAGAAAATACAATTGATAAAAACATACCTCTATCTCTGAACATTCCAGTCCAGCCTTTTCACTATATTTTAAAAAGTCCTACAGGAAAAGAAAATGCTCCTGTAAAAACTACTGAAAAGAATGTACCTTAAATTTACATATATTGCCTGCTTTCAACTCTTACGAATCTGTGAGTCTATACTGTGGATCTTTGCACTGGCAGGGCTGGATTAGACAGCCCTTGGTATTTCTTCCAAACCTATGAGTCTAAATACTGAACCAGCTCCATAGAGTTCACAACTGAAATGCCAATTTAAATTGCATTTTCCTCAGTATTTGGATTTATGCTATGGTATGTCATATTTGCTTTTAGTTTTATTAAAACAATTATCTCACACAATTTCTTATAAGACTTCAAGGTGGTAAATAAATTTAAACAGTTCAAAACAATACAGAATTTAAAATAAAAATAATTAAAACAGCCTAAAACATATTAAAACAGAAATCAGATACATAGTTGTATTAGTCTGGAATATCAGTTTGTAAGTGGATCTTGTAGCACCTTTGAGACTAACTATGTAGAAGTTGTAGCATAAGCTTTCATAGATTTGGTCTACTTCCTCAAATGTAAATTAAAATAATTTGCTACGTATTAAAATAATTTGTCATGTTTTAACTTGGTGACAAAATGATGCCAACATGACCACCACCAAACAGGCTTCTAAAGGGAGGGTATTCCACAAATGGGGTGCCACAGCAGGGAAGGCCCTCTCCCCCAGTATACTGCTCCCATGGTGGAGACAGAGGAGGTCCCTCTAGCTGACTGTAATCCTTGGGCAGGTGTACACAGGGAAAGACATTCCATCAAGTATCCACATCCCAAGCCATTTAGGGTGTTCAATGTCATCACTGAGCCCTTTTGATTCAGTCCTGAAGCACACTGGGAATCAGGGCAATTGTCTCTAGATTGGTATTGTGTTCTTTCTATGTGTCATTCTTGTAAGCAATGCCGCTACAGCATTTTGCACTACTGCATCTTCCAAATTTGTCCTTGTCTTCAAGGGAAGCCCTACATAAGGCAGAATTGTGCCAAAGGGTTTGATGCAGTATGGGGGGGAAAAAAAACCAAGAAAAACCCAAGTGCACAAACCTAGGTCATGTTTTTGCTAGACATACACTAATGGTATTATATTTCACCTTGAGTAGCAGCTGATACTTGGTTATTCTTTGAATGGGTTTGATTAAGAAGTCACTGAGAGATAGCCGCTGGTTTATTTCTTGCTGTATCTCCTAGAAAATGAAATAAAACAATATCAGTGTTATAATAAGAAAACTATATTCTGCCTTTAACAAACTCAAATTGGCCCCAGGTGGCAGGCATAAAGATCCTTTTAATCCCTCTTATATGCATGTACAGTCATCCTTCCGTTTTTGCAGACTTGGAGTCTGTGTCTCTTTCCTGTTTGCGGGTGGCAAATGGAGGGGGACAAAATGGGGTGCACACCACCATTCAAGCCAATGGGGCGTGAATATTGGAGATTTCCTGTTTTCACGGGGGAGGGTTGGAATGGATCCAAGTCTGTGAAAACCAAGGGACGACTGTATACACCTTACAGATCAGGTAAGACACATATCAAATGTATGGATTGGATACAACAGCAAAGTAAAGGCAACTGGCATGGGAGACTATTAGCCACAAATTAACAAGGAGTCAGGAGGGGCACAGCAGCAAGAAGGAATTGCTAAATATGAAGCTGATATTACAGAAAAAGAAAATGAGAAGGATGAAAAGACAACAATCCAAGAAAGGAGATCTTGGCTGACAAAGAGTGACAGGAGAACACATTATAAACATGAGAGGTGAGAAGCCATTCTACAGATGTTATTTTTAACCTAAGGCATGAATGAAGCATCCTGTGAAAAAGGCCAAATCTTACCTCAAAATACGGACCACATTCTGCTACTATATATTCAGATTTTGGTTTGTTTTGACAGTACACCACATACATGTGTAATCGCCTCTCCTGTGAAAGCAAAATTTACACAGCTGTTTTAGATTAAGGTCAATTGCAACTTTTACTATTGCATGAAAAGCAATAAAAAGCCAATTTAACTGTTCCCATTACCACGGGAGTAATTATTCCCATCAGAGGTAAGCAGGCCCGTAGCTAGGCCTTTAGGGGCACTGGGGCAGAAAGTAGGGCTCAGTAGGGCAGAGCGTGCGCACCCTCCCGAGTCCTACCATGCACTGCGGGCACCACATTGGTGCACCGCCGTTTGGGGGTTCCTTTGGCTGGGGCGCCCTGGGTGGTGCTCCGATTGCTCCAGTCTAGCTATGGGCCTGATAGAAAGGGCTTGGAGAGTATATGCGTTCCCCAATTCCATTCTACCTTGTTTACTGTCGTCAGAAGACTGGGAAACAACCATCAACTGCTGATGTTATTATTATGTGCTTTCAAGTCATTTCTGCATTGTGGCAACCCTATCATGAGGTTTTCTTGGTGAGATTTATACAGAGGAGGTTTGACTTTTTCTTCCTTTGAGGCTGAAAGACTGTGACTTGCCCAAGGTCACCCAGTGGGGTTTCCTGGCTCAGCAGGGATTTGAACCCTGGTCTCCAGAGCCATAGTCCAATAGTCAAACCACTACACCAATCTGGCTCTCTATCAACCTACTACTATCAGGAAACAAATCAGAAAAGAGTAAAGTCCACACATGAGCTTGGCAAAATCATTTCATGGAAGATAATGTTATCAGCTGGCACTAGCATCACTATTTATCACCTCTCTTATCAGAGACTCTGAATACTAGTTGCTCAGAAACACAAGTAGGCAGGTACTATTGCCCTCATGTCCTTCCCACAGGTATCTGCATGGTTACTGTAGGAACAAAATGATGACTGAGACAAGCTTTTGACCACATCCATCAAATATGTTCTTAGTGGGAAGCAAGCGATACCCACCTCTATGCAGATATGACATCACAGACATTCATGTAATTCCTCCTGCTCAAGCAGTCTTCTGCATATAAGGGGCTAATTTACAGGTCCCTTTCATGTCCCTAGATTAATGTTAATTCCTCAGTCTGAATGTCTTGCCTAAAGCTATCCAACAAATACATAAGTGATCAAGGATGTAAATCCTGATTCTGGTCCATCTAGCTATTACTAGTTGTTCTGTACAACTAGTAATAGTTTCATTTAAAAAGACTGGAAGTTTTAAAAATAATTTTAAAAATAACTTAAAAAAAATTCTAATAAAAAATTATTAGAAGCTATGCTTTATTTTTTAATCCACTGTGGTTTACATCTGTTTTAGTTTCATATTTTCCTTGTAGCACACATTCTATACCTAAAGGTAAAGGCCAGAAAGCAAGAACCTAAATTGTGCATTTTGGGATGGCGGATAGATATACTTCTGGACATGATTATGGATCTAGGTAACACATTTTTGCTCTGGATATCTGAAAAAGTTACCTTCAGTTTAAAAAGACAAAAACACATCTACACATGCACTTACTCAATGTTATGGCCTGAGGGAAATCAGGACATTGTGATCTATGATATGATTCATATCCTTATTTTGTACCTTTTTAATGAGGATATCAAAGACAGCATAACAAGGATACATTTAAGAGCTGTTTTCGTAAGAGACTAACATGGACTCACATGTTTGATGAAGAGCTGTGCTAAACGGTCATGCTCCTGAAGGCACTTTTCCAATTCAGCAAGAAAAAAACTATAATGAAGAAAAAGTGGGTAGTTATGAATATGTGCCCCAAAATCCTCTTCTGAATCATAACCATTCCGGAGCAGGCACAAGCAGTATGGGAAATACCTCCTGGGGCTAAGTTCACTGCTGCATCATTTTCAATAAAAAAGATCCATTGTTAAATCAGTAGCAAATGAACAGCCACATGTATAGACAAGCCTGCTAACAATAAACTGTTCGATGTAACTAATTTCAGAGTGGTCCACGCAGAGTAGACCTAATGTTGGCTTGATGTTTGTAAGATATATGTTGAAACCTAATACAGATGTTCAGAATCTGTTGCAGTGAATGAAACTACCCTTGAGTGCCGCTTGGATTGATCACGTTACTTGTGTGGAGTAAGAGGAAAGAGAAGTGGTTCGAGACAAATAAAATATAGTAAACAGAGAAAATGTGTGTATTTTAGCAACAGTAATTTAAAACCGATTGCAAACTTACTCTTTGTGCCAATCATATATCTGGTGAATGTTTCCAAATACAATCTTGTCTTTTCCTTTCATGTCATCAGGAACACCTTTTTCTTCTATTCTTTTCATGAATCCCTTTAAGCAGAAAATCAATAATGATATTCATCAACCATCTTGACTTTTTAATTAAGAAAGAATCTGCTACATGCTGTAGTAACTGGGATTTAAAAAAAATCCTGACCATACTGGTTGCGGTGAACTCAAAGTTCACATTACTGTTTTTGTACTTTAGAACTATATCCCATGTCCAAATGAGACTTAAATATTTGTTTTCTCTCCCTCTCTCATGCACACGCACGTGCACACACACACACACAAACAGAGAGCAAACTAGCAACTAGTCTCATAGTGTTTTAGAGCTTTTAGGCTTTTTAATTTCTTCCTTGCCCTCAGAGGGCAGATGAATTTATCCATGTTTCATTTCCAGTGAACAAAGGTCACTGTTACTGAATTGCTATTCAATTTGAGAAGACACAGTGAGAATATATCCAATCTAATTTGTTTTAACTCACCTCCACCACAATTCCTAAGTCTTTGACGTAGTCTTTCTCTGTCTGTACTAGTTCATTTAGAACAAACCTAGAATTCCAAAGAGATGCATATTGTAGCAGCCAGGCAGAGATGTCCAGGAGCAACTTCTTTTCACTAGAATATTATTTATGCCATTGAATTCATGCTGGACCTCAAAACTGATTTAGATACAATTCATAGGTGGCCTTTCATCTAGGCACTGACAAAATCTAGACTAAGGTCAGAGATGGGTGCTATCAGAACAATTCTGATTGATTAAAACAGGTACTTTTTCATACTGCACTGAGTTCTTCAAAGTTGCCTACCTAGCAGACAGAGATGTGAAGAGGATGAAGTTATCCTATTACCCTATAGACACGGGGTGGAGGAGAAAAAAAGATCATAATATGGTAAATGATGACTCATAGCCAACATAGCACCTGTCTTCTTCCATTTCTTTCCCCTCTCCCTTAATACTCCAAACAGACTCTGTTAGAAACGCTACCCACTAGTCTCAGTTTCATTGATAAGAGCATTTTTCAACACTGCAACTATAAGCCAAGCAAGCAAATTAACTTACATCCTGCCTCTCATAGCTTTGGCTTTTTGTTCCTCTTCAAGGTTTCTTGAAGGAGGAGTTGAAGGTGTCACGTTTTCATTCAAGCATCCAGTGGTATCTTTCAAGCTTCCTCGGTAAGAGCCTCCTTCTAAAGTCTTCAAAATAAAAATGAAAACAACAAACAAATGGTTCAGTGGAAAGTATTAACTATAAAAAATACTAAATGTTGCAGTGACCTTGTTTTTTGAAATCACTTGTGAGGAGAAAGAACCTTCCAATTTCTACCCAAATGTACCCCACAGCCACCTTCAGTTCCCCCCACCCTGGTTAACTGAATGGGGATAGCAGAAGGGAATTGGTATCACTCAGCTCAGCACAGTTCATCTACTAAAAACATCTCATCCATTCCAGATAAGTTCTGGAGCATTTCCTTTGAATATCTGGAAACTCTTCTAAACAGGATTGAATTTAAGATTAAAACTTAAATTGTACACACCGGCCTGGGAATGAATTCCACTAAACTCAACTGGTCTGAGTAGACTGGATACAGTTATACTTTAATTTATTTCTTTGCTTGTTTTTGCATCTCATTTACAAGTCTACTGGGGAGTATAGTTTTAGTCCAAGATAGAATACAACATTGGTCTGGATTATGCAACACTAAATGGTACCCAACTGACAGTTAAGGCACAGTTCCATTTGCATGTTTTATAAAGATGTGCAAGACAACTGTAGCTGGAAACCTTCTCCAGGATAATGCTTAATTAAGCCAGTGTAAGGGATTTTTTTTGGAGGAGTGACCAACAGCAGACGAAGGGAGAGTGATGAGAAAGTTGCCTATCACCAGAGAAACCTCCCCTGCTAACAACTTCTGAGCTGCTCCAGAGTTGGAAGAAGAGCTAGAAGAAGCTATCCCCATTCATGGCCACAACCATTGTATCTCTGCTGCTCAGCTGTCATTCACATCACCATCACCTATGCTAATATTTACACTGGCCAAACAGGACTGTGGGCTCCCTTTTTAAATGTGTATCAGTATCCATTTGTGCAGAGAAACAAATTCAAAATTTTACAGTAGAAAAGAAGAAGAATTGAGATGTACCACTCAAAGTGAAGTGTTGATTTGCAATCTCCGACATCATTCCAAAAGAAAGAGACTAAAATACATCTAGTAAGATTTCTTTTCCCCTTTAAATGGGTCTCACTGAATATCAAAGTCGGAATATGTGGCATTTCCCCAGATTTTGTTCTACAATGTAATATAATACATCTCCAAGGAATGTATGTATTAATATACATAAACATTAAATGTACACTTCAAGGCACTACTTTTTTCAACTCAAAAGACCGTTGCTATCCCATCTGAATGATGCTTCTTATTGCTATGTTTTCAGCACACCACAATTTCAGTCTTGGGCACACACCTTTGTTTGGAATGAGCACTTAAAACACAGTTCCCCCAGTTCAGGTGTCATAGGAAACTATGGTTTAACAAGTCAGGATATCAGCATCAAAGCCAGGCACACAAAGCCAAAAGAGGAGTAGAGCATGTTAAGCACAAGATTTGTTTTCAGTCTGATTAAATCATGCTTTATTGAACTGACTCTACATTTTATTGAACTGAACAGGTTTAAGAGAGTGAACTTCTGCTACAGCTCAGCCTCTGTAGTATGAGTAGATGTTTTAAAAAATGGTCTCTCCAAGCAAAGATAAGAGAGCATCTCTACCAAAGTTCAAAATGATGAACTATCACAGCAAGTTCATTCAATCCAAGGAGAAGTTATTTAGAAAACTGAGGTAATGCAGTTCAGTCTTACATACATTCCTTGGAGATGTCCCACTGACTTCAGCTATGCTTATTCCCTCACAAACACGCATAAGAATGAAGCCTGATTCCATCATTTTAAAACAAATATGAGTTTGTTATTCTTAACTGTATTGTATCCTCTTTATCTGTAAGCAAAATATAATGCTTACAGTTAGAGTGAAATATGAAAGAGAAAATATGGCTTCATGAACATACTGAACATTAAATTCTCCAACTACAGTTCTTCACTCTGGAAAAAATACAGAATTATAAATGAAGCAACAGGCATCACATATACTTGACCATACTACATTCTCATGACTGCAGTTTATATAATCTTGCATTCACATGACACTGAATAGTTTAAATAAAAAACATACAGCTAGAGAACTATTAGGCAATCAATAGATGTTATCAGCATCAGAACTAACAGAGGTATTTCCAAAACTTTATTTTATTTTAGTTACATTATATCAATCAAACCAACATGAAACTGACATGAGATTGTGGATAGATATTCAGCATCTCTGTAGAATCAAGATGAGGAAAGCAGGAGAATCAGCAATAGGACCTAATGCTGATTTATCATATTGCCCAGCCAAGATGTTTTTCCTCACAGGATCCCAGGACTCCACACTTACCAGCTTGCTTTTGACCAGTTTTTCTATTGCACTGACAAGATCCGCAGCAGATGGGACATCAGAGGTGCTCTGTCGAGCAGCTAGCAAAGAGGAGGACTGCAAGACACCAGTTTGCAAAGGAACAGCAGGTTAGCAGGAATGAGAGGGTATTAGGAAAGCCAATAGGCTTAGCAGTTTGAGGTCACACATTAGGGTATAAGCAGGAAAAAACACAATAGGAGCATGGAAAATTGTGAGGAAAGGTTATGACATACACAACACAGCAGTACTCAGCAGACTGGCAAAGCAGAACATCAGCTCTGAAATTGTGTTTAGAACATGCATCTATATTGATTAGTTTTTCCTCCCCACAAGGAAGAATTAGACTGGTAGCTTGGTTCTTCCTTGAATATCTTGAGATTTAAAAAAATCTTTCCTCTAGTAATGGAAAAAAATTATTCTAGGATTCTAGAGACTCCTATAGCAAACCTAAAACACAGAGGCACACCTTTTTTCTCTCTTGGTATTTTCATGCTTTTAATTTGAAAAGCACAAGAGAAAGCAAGTTAGATTAAACCAGTGATTTGCCATGCCCTGCATTGTATGTGAAAAACTGGGCATGGCAAATCTTGGCTGTGTCATTGGTAAATCTTGCTAGATGTTCAGTTCACTGCCAAAAATTAGAAATGAAAGACATTTAGAATGTGACTCCTCCCTAAAGCAATCTCTAGAAACATGAATAGGGAAGGCAGATAAAAGTATCAGCTGCAAACATCTTCCGAATTCCAGAACTGCCAAATGATTATCTACATAGATAAAACCTACACACTCTATACTCCAGTTCAAGCTGTATGCATTTCTGTGTTGACAAGAAAGGAAAGAAAGATCTGGCCATTTCTTCAGAGCCTTGGACTTATCAAGAGAAGATTTTAAAAGTTTTTATGTGAATATATGATCTTTTTTTACTTGCTATGTTAGGAATCCCAACATTCACTCAATGTTAACAAAGATGCAGATACAGTCAAGATGCCCTGTGCTGGAATACTGGACCTTAATCAGAGATTTCTTATTCTGAGTGACAGGGCCATGGCTTTCCTAGATCTTGATTGCTCCAAGCTTTAGTAGTACTATGAACAGATACTTTGATACCCCAACCTCTCCTGTTCTGGTTTCTTCTATGTGGAAAGAGATTGGAACAGATATAGAAATCCACATGAGGGTAAGAAAATACTACTTGCACATTGGTCACATGAGCTCTATAAGAGAGATGCATCTTAAAAACCCAGTCTACTTGGATTAATATGTATAGCTTAATTACCTCCACAGGTGCAGGCTTGTAGCCATTCCAAGGAGAGAAGAGTAAGGACTATTACCCATGAAAGAAAATGTAGTGAAATTAATAAGTGAAATGACAGTAAAGATTAGGCAGGTAGCTATCTCAATAAAGCAGACTATTGTCCAAGAGTCAGCTAGCACTGCCAGGTGAAGGCTTGTTAGGACCTGTTGCTGAGTGATCTATTATTATAGTTGCTTTATCCCCAAGAATACCTACACTAGAAATTTTGTAGATATCCTCAAATAACTCATCTCTCACTTAGAGAAAATCAGCAACTCAAATTAAAATCTGTAATTTCATGGAACTGAAAAGGTTACTTCAGCAAAGAACACAGAACGATTATTCTCAAGAGGCCAGAGTCTTAAACGTCACAATAAAAAGCTTTTAAAGGTAACAAAAAGTTGAGCATCTTTCCAGGAACAAACACAGTAAACTCATCTTCACTTTGGATTATTCGGCATTTAAGCAAATTTATTGTAGTCTTCTCTAAGATAGATATAATCATAGCTTTTCTCCAATCTTCTGATTACGAATAGTCAAGATTGCCACTGGTAACTTTTCTTCTGAAGATAATAGAACGAGCTACTAGATCCCAGATTTAAAGCTCCAGTATTTGGCCTGAGAGGCTCTGCAACATATGTCGGTTTCAGCCTCCATTCCAGAGTAAAGTCTGTGTAATATTCATTGTTTTGCTGTCTTATATAGGTGGCTTTATTTTGGTTACGCCCAGCTGTGGGAAGTTGCAAATCACACCTGATGCTTATGTAAGATGAAAGAGCACTTCTTTCTTCCCCAGTGGGAGTATTTCTGTTACCCACCTCTTGCTATTACTTTTTGCTCCATGTAAAAGAGGTACAGGTATTTATATTTTTTATCTCTCACAAGTGAAAAAAGGTAACTCACAGATATGGGTGTGTGGGGGGCATGTTAAGGAAACAGCTTGCACAGAAACAGATAAGCCTCCACCACCCCGAAGGCTACTGATCCAAATATGTTTCCTACAGTTGCTTTAGTGAGAGGAAACATATTTGGGAAAACCTTAACTTAGCCCATAGATAGAAGACATGTGCACCTCCAGAAGTGATTAAGACTGCACTATCCATTATCTCTAGACAACACAGCAAATGGTCAGGAATTATGCATTTAACATTAAATTCTATAAACCCTTTTCATTACAATTTTTCTTAACTTAAACCCCAGAAGGGTTGTTTTCCTTTCTTCATAGGAGTCAGTGCTCCAGTCCTTTTAACAGTTTTGATTACTGACCACTCATCATGCATTTTACAGCCCTACATGTTTTTTGAAATGAAATGGGATGTACTGTATATACTTTACTATAAGCCGAGAAATGTATACCTAAAATTGACCCTAAAATCCTGAATCCACTTATATAGGGGTCAAAATAGTAATACAGGTCAGAAAGATCCTAAAAGAAGCACCAGCCCCAGTGCCTCACTCCCCTTGCCTTGTCAGTGATTTCTGAAAGAGCTGCCAGGCATGAGTGTGTGCGTGTGAGGTGATTCACTTCTCAGTCTGATGGAAAACACTTCTCTTCTATCCTTCCTTCTTCCTATGGATCCTCTCTGCCCAGAAAGCACCACATTTTCCCCAGTTCTTTCCAGTTCCCGGTCCCATAGAAAGCCTTCCTCTCATCCTCTTCTCTCTCTCTGGATCGTCCTTGCCCACCAAGCACCACATTTCTTCTCAGTCCAATGTTAAAACCTTGCCCTTCCTAAGTTTTACCTTCAACTTATCCACCAATCATATCAAAATCCATGATTCTGACCCTAAAACTTTCCTTCAACTTATACATGAGGTTGACTTGTACACAAGTATGTATATGGCATTGTAGATGCATTTCAAAAAGCAAGTTCTTATTCTTCAATACAGAGTGCCTATATTTTTGTGTAAAGGGTATAAGATGTATATAACTGTTTTCACTGATTTTGTTGCAACTGTGTTGTTGTCATTTTGCCTTATGGTTTGTTAACTGTAATAAAGGCATTGATTGATTGATTGAAAAAGAAAGTTAACTCTGTAACTCTTATTTGCTGTGTGCCTGTGCTGTACTGAAATAATGGCTATGAAATGCATAAATTAAATGACCAAAAAGTATATATGTACTGTACTTTAGATGCCCTGCTGGCTGCATTATAACAAACTCCCTTGGAATGTAGTGGACTCTCCTTCCTTGAAGGTCTTTAAGCAGAGGCTGGATGGCCATCTGTCAGGGATGCTTTGATTTGGATTTCCTGCATGGCAGGGGGTTGGACTGGATGGCCCTTGTGGTCTCTTCCAACTCTATGATTCTATATCTACTCCTATGACAAAGTGAATTTGGACACAGCTATAATTTACAGCAGTGGTTCCTAGCCTTTGGTCCTCCAGATGTTTAGGGCTTCAACTCCCATAATTCCTGACTTGGCTATTAGTTATATAGGGTGGGTATCATGGTTTTAGTGTGGTTTTTATGTTTTATAATTTTATATTGTTTTTAGATGAGATTTTAACTGTTTTATTTTAATATGTTTTTAAAATTTTATTTGTGAGCCGCCTTGGGTTCTCTCTGGGGAGAAAGGCGGGATATAAATCAAGTAAATAACAAAAAAAAAATATTTATTTATTTATTTAAGTTGGAACATAAAGATAATTCAGCTTGCTCCTTCTACAAAGTAAAAAAGTTAGATTAATATGAGTAATCACTGGCATCTAATGATTAGCCAAATGTGATGATGAGAAAGAAATTCACTTGCAAGAACAAACATCTACAGTATTTTGCACCTTTCAAGTCTGCTAACAGACTATTAATGAAAGGGTGACTGTATATTTTTTGGCTGGGTGGGCGCTGGAATAGCACAACCATATGTATAAAATTTTCTTCCAGATAAAACCCAGAAGTTTCATGACTTGTTACAGAAATGGCATAGAACAAGTATACAATTGAAAAACTGAGACATAAGAAGTACAGATTTTAACATATGCATTGGTATAGGATATTTATCGCAATAAGACGAGGAGAAGGAAGAACATTCAACAGACTGCTTTTCCAGAAGGTGGTCCTTGTGTTAAAGGAATTTGCTGGATTCACTCAGTTTTCCCCTTGCAACACAGGTGGATTCAACACCAATATTAAGCTAGAACAGCATACATTGAGGCTGTTGTTGTGCAGCAGTGATTTTCAAACAGTTTTTTGGGAACCCAGAGGTTCCTTGGATACTTATCAAAGGTTTCCTATTGAGAAAATCATAATGGCAGGCTGGTCTCCTCTTTCTTCACCACTACTAGTGATCTCTCTTTGAACCTAATGATTGCAGGAGAAGCTTTTGGTATGTTTCAGTGCTTACTCTTACTTCATAAAAGGAGATGGTGAAGTGTCTGGCCAGTGCTCCAGTGTGAAGCAAAAATTTTCACTAGGATATATTAGGCTACAGCTGTTTTCCAAGACCATAGCTATATTAATCTGCTGCAAGAAAAACAGCAAGCGGTCTTGTGGTTGCAGTCCATGAAAGCTTGCACCAAATAAAAGCTTGTTAGTCTCCAATGTGCCACAAGACACTGTGTTTTTCTCCCATAGCTCATTTGTTTGAAAACCACTGCCCTACAGCAAAAGTATGAAATGCAAAACAAATGAAGAAAAGCTACAGAAACAAGCAGGCTAGATCATGAATATTTTGGCTTGAGGCAAGGAGAGTAATATCCTTAGGCACTGTAAGAAAGACTTTGAAGTTGGAATACATACTGTCATTCTTTCTGTAAAGAAAGTAAAGATGTATAGCAAAGTTCAACATATAATAGTCTAATGAAACATCATGCCCTATTCCTTAAAACTAGCAGAATGTTTTTTTAGAAGTTATTTCAAGGTAAGGGAGAAAAAGGTCAGAGTCCCTACCATTTCATCTTGTGTAGGATCATTATCAAAAATCTTCATTGGTGGAGGGAGTGGTGTATGAGATTCTTCATCTGGTTCATCTTCACCCCAACCTTTCTTGCTCTTCTGAAAGCAACAGAATTATCATTACAAGCTGAAAGAAGTTTGGGTGATCCTATGAATGACAGGTTTTTCTCAGGCAAGGAGTACTCAGAGGTGGTTATGTCAGTTTCTTCTTCTGAAATATAGCCCATAGCTCCTGGTATTCTATGGTGGTTCCCCCATCCAAATTAATCACATACAATAAAAATACTACCACAAATGAAACCATTAGGTTTAAATTAGCATACTTCTAAAGTTAACGTGTACCTGTACCTCATCTGCACTGTCTCCCTGAGGTGTGGTTTCATCCCCAGGCTTGGGAGATCCTAGGTCAAAGCTCTTCCTTCCTTCACGTACTTTCTTCTGCTTTTTGATGTTACTCTCTGCCTTGCCACTGTTCAGTCGGCGTACAGGGCTTGTTAGCCACTTTTTCAGTGTGTTGGTTGAGCGCTTTGGGCCTGGGGAGCTCTGGATAGAATTGAGGGATGACTGAGGCTGCAAATTGGCCACAGATTCTGACTTTCCACCATTTTCATTGGAGGAGGCTGAATAAGAATCTGCCAGAAAAGAAAATAAGCAACACTCTGTCTTAGGTTAAGTTTATTCAGGAATAGAGTTTTGTTGACAAAACTTTAAGATAGAAAACAGGAGCTATTCTTAAGGGAGAAGAGGAGACTCATAAGTGCCACTTCAGTATACTGAATGTATACATGTATAACACTCTTCTTCTTTTATTGACTGATATAGTTAGTAACTATAGCTGTCTTGTCATGTGCTTGCCAAGGAAAGTATTTTGTTTTTTCTGGCCAAGCTAGTGGGCCTAAGTCCCTTTAACATGCCATAGCTGCCTTATCTGTGGAAAAAAGCTGGCTTTGGCTAGTCACTGCAACTGTTATTTTCAGCCTATTTGTGCACACTAAGCAACACGAAACTGGCAAGAGATAAGCAACAGCTGAAAATGGTTCCACTCTCCTATCTCATGTGTGATAGGTTTTGGCCATTTTCCATTCACAGAAACCACATGATTTGGAGACTGGTCGAGAACACAGACCATTATCAGAATCCTGCTTGTCAGTAAATTCCAAGGTCTGAGACTGGTTAATTTAATACTCTGAAAAGATATGTAGCACACAAATTAGTTACCTTGTTCTCAACCTCATAGTCCTGTTTCATACAATTCACTTAAACTCACCATGTGCTCAATATAGAGTGGGTACTGTCTTTGGAGGACTGTCACCTGCATTGGCTAAAGAGGTTTTGTAATTTAGAAGAGACCCAGTTGCCAGTGCAGTTCAATCAGCTACTTATACTAGAAGTTTTTCCATTAGTTTATTAAAATGACAATATATATGCTGAGGACTTGAGTGCTTATGGAAATCTCTTATTGACATCTCTACATAATACAGCTTTGTTCACCGATATAGGAGAGTCACTGAAGAGCATGCTAGTATTGCAAATAGGATGGATTTTTTTTGCTTGTGAAATGACGCAAACAGTTTACTATTCAATATTATTATTTAATGATGTTAAACTTTGGCACAAAATGCTGTTAATACATGCTACCATTCTACAAGTTAACAACCTAAAATTACTGGATGGACAATGTAGTCATCAAGCTATAGACCAGACCAGTCTCTCCCAAAATGTGAATAAGAAGGAAATTTTCTCATATAGACAGCACACAAACAATTACAGTGTAGGAAGCTTCTATGTAGCTAAGCAACAACTCAAGAAAGTAAAGCTTGAACAATCAGCACTTTTTTCATATCAGTGTTCTTTTAGGACTTCAAACATTTGAGGGTCACTTAGGGTATTTTTGTATTCTATTGTGAAAGATTCCACAACTCTCAGGAAGAATGTTTTAGGGGACAAAAAGAACTTAAATAGATAAGAGGAAATCAGGGAAACCTGCTTGCCTTGACTTGTATAAATGAAAAATTTTCAGCTAAGGCAAATGTTGTTGTTGTGTGCCTTCAAGTTGTTTCCAATTTACGGCGATCCTAAGGCAAACCTATCACAGGGTTTTCTTGGCAAGGTTTCTTCAGAGGAAGTTTGCCTTTGCCTCTCTCTGAGGTGGAGAGATTGAATCACCCAGTGGTTTCCATGACTAAGTAGTAACTTGATCCATGGGGCTTCAGGGTCATAGTCCAATGCTAAAACCATTACACCACACTGTCTCTCAAGGAAAAACTACCAGTAGATAAAATTGTTTGTGAAGCAGCAGCAAGAATTAGATTGACATGCATCTTTCAGATTTTGTTTATTTCGAGAAACAAAAACTGAAAAGAATTCAAGGAGTATGGACAATTTTCTTTCTTTCTTTTTTAACGTTTGATCTCTTTTTATGCGTTGATCACTGTTTTTATGATGGGGGAGGGTTGGGGTTTTGGGGTTTTTTAATTATAATTTTTAAATGTTTGATGTTTTATCTATACTCTTGGAATCTGCTTTGATTCCTTTGTGAAAAAGCGGAATGCAAATAAATAAAATGAACTACTTGCTCTCTTCTTTAAAAAGATATGCCATGGTCTCATTCCTTCAGCTTAACTATATGTAGAACTGTATATTCAATGGTTTTGTCATATTTGTTTCAAAATGTATAAGGACTACTTAATACAGTAGTAACTATTCTGTAGATTATGGAACCCATAGGAACAGCAACCTCTATTAATTGTATGGACCAGTGAAGACCTTTTACGCTTAGAGGATGCATGCCTTAAGTAATTCCTCATAAAAAACAGTACAAAAACTGGATGGCGCAGTAGTTAAATGCCGGTACTGCAGCCATTCACAGCCACAAGGTTGTGAGTTTGAGCCCAGGCACAGCTCCAGGGTCCACTCAGCCCTTGCATCTTTCTGAGGTTGCTAAAATGCATACCCAGCTTGTTGGGGGCAATTAGCTTACACATCGTAAACCACTTAGGGAGTGTGAAGTCGAAGGCTTTCATGGCGGCATCCATAGTTTTTTGTGGGTTTCTCAGGCTATGTGGCCATGTTCTAGAAGATTTTCTTCCCGACATTTTGCCAGCTTAGGGAGTACTTAAGTGCATTGATAAGCAGTGTAGAAATGTACTCGCTAATGCTATTGCTTTATTACTGATAATATTCTTATGTACTTAGGCAAGATGAAGCCCATGCTAAGCAAGGGCCAGCTACAACTGAGAAGCATACAGCTTTATCAAGCTTCTGCATGAGTAGATGCTTCATGCTTGAGTTTTGAAGCATGGATGAAAGAGATAATTAAGACAAAATTTGAAAAGTAACATCTAGACTCTTTATTTTTGAATCCAAACCAGTCTCACTTATGAACTATATGCTAAAGTAATGGTAAAAGAGGTAAGAGCCTTTTGTATCAATGAAGGGAGTACAAGCAGAGATAGGTGAGAGTGCAATATTGGACAGAATTTTTTCGCAAGAAAAAGAAAATCTATTTTAAGTATCATCATTCTTCTGTGTGTAAACACACACACACTCTACATATACACACAATGGGATGAATGCATACAAAATCAAGTGTACACAGTTACCACTGAAATCTGACTTAAGTCTGAACTAAGCTCATTTTAATAAGATCAGCTGTTTCCACTTGACTTAATGTGTGTGTCACAATTATTTTTAAATATTAAGTGAACCAACTAAAACCCACTGTTCAAATGAGAAGCAGGAAAAAACTACATTAAGCAAGGTTTTATGATACCATGTTTCCTTGTAAACTTCAAACTCTGAACAGTTCCATTAATGCGGGCAATTCGATCAGTCTTTTAAATAAATCCCAAGGAGCTCTTGCATTCCAGCTGTGACTCTCAAGACAAACTTGTGGTTTTACATGAAGGCTGGCTTTCAAGCCCAGCCAATCCTGCATTCTAAATCAGCACTTTTGAAATAGTGCCTCATGGATCTCAGTCTCAGTGACAGTGAGTAGTAACGGAAAGATTGGGGTGGGTATGTTAATATTTGGGGAGATTTTATTTCATTAACATATGATACACAAGTGCAGCCAACTTAGATGGTTCTACACCTTCAAGTTTAGTAAGAGCACCATCTGAATATTTTATCTACAGTACCAAGAATGTAATGACTATTCAAAAGAAACCAGTTTCATGTGGTAGCTGCTGCCACTTATGTAAAGTTTAGTAACTTTTGTTTTTTTGATTGATAGTTTTGGTTCAGGCTTGTTTCCAAAAGGTATCTGTGAAAAATTTGCAAGCTGTGAAAACATTCCTTAAAAAAAATGACTGGCTACTTGTTCAAAAGCAAGGGTGGAAGATATTTCATGTTTAAAAAGGCTCTTCCTTAAGCAATGACATTACAATTGCAAAATAACACAAAATGGGTGTCTTATACTGTATTTCAAGATGGCTCTGTTACCTAAAGACACAATTCTACAAACAGATCTTTCTGATTGGTTGCTGTTAGTGGAATGTTACAAGGCAGTGTTGGCTCATGGTTAGTTATCCTCCCAAATCACAGGACAGTACAAGTTGAGTCTCCTTTATCTGGATCCCCCCTCGGATACCAAAATCCTTGGATGCTCAAGTCCTATAGTACCCAATGATGGTGTGGCCAACATTGAGGACAAGGACACCTTGACCCCTGCCCCCCCCCCCATCCCAGAGCCAGCCTCACCGCTCACCACAGCAGGTGGCAGGGGATTAATTATTTTTATTATTTTATTTCCTTATATCCTGCCTTTCTCCCAATATAGGGACTCAAGGCAATGAATACATATAAACAAATCTTAACTTTTCTTCCTCCTCTTCTCTCTCTCCCCCCCCCCCCCCGTTGCTGCTGCTATGGCTCTTCCTCCTCCTTTTCCTTCGTCCTCATCCTCTTACTTCGCCTTCACCTCCTTCTCTTACCCCCATCACATCACTGCCTGTTGGGGATGCTTTAATTGTGATTTCCTGCATGGCAGGGGGTTGGGCTGGATGGCCCTTGTGGTCTCCTTCCAAATCTATGATTCTATGCCATCGCCACTGCTCCTCTTCCTTCCTCCTCATCCTCTTACTTCACCTTCCCCCCTTCTCTTATCCCATCCCATCACTGCCATCACTGCTCTTCCTCCTCCTTTTCCTTCCTCCTCCTCTTCTTCCCCCCCCCCCCGTCGCAGCTGCCACCATTCGTCCTTTTTCTTCTTCTTCTTCCTCCTCCTCCACTGCCACTACCCCCACGGGCTTGCTATCCACAGATGCTCAAATCTGCTGATGGCAAGTCCACAGATATGGAGGGTGGACTGTACTAAAACTTGAGAATGTTTTATAAAATACAGTGTTATTTGACCCTACAAAGACTGAATAAGACCTGCTCAAAAGTTATAGGTAATTGCTGGAGCAACAGAGGCATCTATTTATCACACATTTAGACATATTTGTTCATAATATTAGCCTGTAAAAAAGAAAGAAAGAAGGAAAGATATGTTTTGCCACTGGATCATTAATGATGGTAGAATCAGAAGATGCATAGTTATTTGTACAGTTATTAACAGCTGCACAAATAAGCATTCCTCCCCTTTTCATCTTCATGCAGCTTGAAAGTCTGAACCGCAACCTGTCTGCTTCAAGGATGAGTGACAAATTTCAAACTTCTAAAGAAGACAAGCAAACTACCCCAAGTAGAAATAGACTAAATACAAAATGAGAGACTTCTAAGAGAAATCTGAAGACAGTTTTTATTTCAATCTGAAAAAAGGACCATAAAATTTGCTTGATTAATGTTTGGTTTCTTTCATCCAGGTTGTCTAGGTCAATAGGAAGTTAAACAACCCAAGCATTACTGTGCAAAAACCTGCATTCCCGCCCTTTATGAAGAATGTGATTATGGGATTAACGTGAAGGATTTTTTTTAAAGCTTTCATCAAAATATTGTCAACCCATCATGCCACAGTTTCCTGGACTGTACTTTTCAGACCAGTCTTGAAGAAAATATACCCTGAGCAACATGAAACAGCCTCATGTAAATACTTTCAATTAAAAGGTGAAATGAAACATGGAGCAGTGCTGTATCTAACAGTCACAGGTATCTTTTAAAAAAAATAACTGAAAATAGAATATAGCTTGTGCGTCTGACCAAATTCCAATTCTAGGAGATGCACTAACCCAAAAAGGGAAAACAATATTTTTCATTGGACCAGTGTTTCTTGACAAACGTTCTTGACAAACATTTCTTATTCACTTAAAAGTAGCACTTTTAAGACTAACAGGGAAGATTTATAGTTTTGTTATATATTTAGTATTATCTGTCAGAGAGTTCTGGTGCCCCAACAAACTTGAGAATTCCATAGCACTGCTATGGCGGTTAAGGTGGTGTCAAACTTCATTATTTCTACAGTGCAAATGCAGCCTCAGTATTGCAACCTATTGTAAAACTCAGCTTTACAACATGTATGTATAAAACAATAATCCACATACAGAATTTATTTACTTAATTTATATACCACCTTTCTCCTTGCACAGAACTCCTTGCATTAAATCATAGATGGCTTCTGCTTGAATGACCCATGCAGGCCTACAGTCTATTGCTTCTTCTGAAGTAAATTATTCTACTGCATCTTTTCATCTAGACTGATGGAAATATCTGATTAAGACTGGTGT
Organism: Sceloporus undulatus; assembly: GCF_019175285.1. Lineage (NCBI taxonomy): Eukaryota > Metazoa > Chordata > Lepidosauria > Squamata > Phrynosomatidae > Sceloporus > Sceloporus undulatus. The sequence continues at coordinate 237,865,744 of NC_056522.1, forward strand.
AAACATACAGCAGAATTACCCATTCACAACAAAAGCCAGAACACAAAAATCACACAGAGATACACTGGACAGTTCCTTTGGCTCACTGGAACATTTAATTACTGAATGTAGATTTTTCTATAACATACCATTTAAGAGATAAAAAGGGGCTTCCCTGCACATTGTACAAATGCTGCAGTAGTTATTCATTTTCTTAAAAGTGCTCTTGTTTTATTCAAATCATTATCTATTGTGCCGTTTTTTGTGAGGATAGATATCATGACCAAACGCCAATGACATAAAAGGCCAGATATGCAACAAGACCAACCTTTTAAATTAGTAATTTTTAATAGTCTATCTGTCTTTCCCTTGATACTATTTCCCCCAATTGCTATCCTTTCTTTTTTCTAACTGTTGCTGTAGCAAAGATGAATGGCAAGAGTGGATAAGGAACAGGTAAAGCCAGGCAGAAATATCCACTTAGCAATGAAGGTCACTGGGACAGGCCAATTCTCTGCCTAACCTACTGTGGAGGGTTGCCATGAGAATCCTGGAGATGCAGGGAGAAACATGTACTGTGTCCTGAGCTACTTAGAAGAGTGAGATTTTAAAAATTCATAATTAAACGGTAAATAAGGTATTGATTGCATGTATAAAAGCCAAATTGATCCAATTCTACAGAATTAAAAACATGTTAACTGGTGTTCTGTAAAATGTAGTTGATAAAGTTTGGCCAGAAAATACATAGATCAGTTAATTTCTCATTTCTATGTGTGTGTGCTATTATTCTGAACTTGTACCAAGGTTGTTTGTTGGCATGTACAGTATTGTCACAGAGGATCTCAAGTAAAAAAAGAAAAAAAGAAAAAGAGCAGAACTGAATACACTTATTTTTAGCTGCACATGGTTCCTGACAGCTAGTGGGGATATGGCCCAATATGTGGTTACGAATGAAAGGAAGAGTGAAAGATCAGTTAGCAGGCAAGTGTTTCACAATGTAAGAGTATGACTGATTTCCTTTGTGAACCCTATTAACTTAACTTTTCAAGAAGCTGGTGCCTTTATAGACTCAAACAGCACCATCTTTACTGTTGCCTCATGTAATCGTTCATGTTAACCAAGCATAATAATTAACAAGATCCTTCAGTTCCTAAAGGGATCCTAAAGCCCTGAAAGAACAAACTCAAAAGGCCATTAACTAGATAGTTTTTCTTCTTCTACTGCAAACTGTGAAAGGAAGGAACTGGACAGCTATATACTAGCTGCTTTGACCTATCAAATTTGTGACTTGGGAGAAATGGAGAGATGGTAAACCTGCTTCAAGAATTTGGCTGAGAACTCTGGAATTATAAATCACAGAAGTTCTCCCTATTTAATTCACTCTCAGCTTACTGGACACCCATCCTCGATTGTGTAACAATAGGGTGCATCTACATTGTAGAAATAATGCAGTTTGAAACCATGTTAATGGCCATGGCTCCATCCTACAGAATTCTGGGATTTGTCATTTGGTGAGGCTCCAGCACTCTTTGGCAAGAAGGCTAAAGACCTTGTAAAACTACAAATCCCTCAAGTTGAGCTCTACTCATGGCAATCCTATAGATGAGAAATCTCCAAGGCTGCCTGTCTTCTACTGCTCTGCTTAAGTTTTGCAGACTCATGACCATGGCTTCCCTAACTGAATCTAGCCATCTGTCGTGTGCCTTTCTTTCTTTCTTTCTTTCTTTCTTTCTTTCTTTCTTTCTTTCTATTACCCTCAACCTTTCCCAGCATTATTATCCTTTCCAATGATCCATGCTTTCGCATGATGTGGCAGCCTCAATTTGACTGTCTTGGCTTCCAGGGGTACTTCAGGCTTGATCTGTTCAACAACCTATTTGTTTATTTTTTTGGTTGTCTACAGTATCCTCAGCACTCTTCTCCAGCATCACATCTCTACATTGGCCTAAATCCGATTGCTAGTCCCAACTAGTCTACACCCAATGAATCAATGGGATTTAAATATTTTGACTTACCATTTAGCAGTTGGGTCTACTCTAGTTGGGACAACCAATTAGATTTTAGCCCTCCTAATTGTAAATACCCAAACAAATGTGCTGAAATGACCTGCCATATGGTTAAGTTGAGAAAAATGGCTTTGTACTACAAGCCATGCTATATAGCTTCCAACCATTGTACTGCATCATTGCAGATTGGTTACAAGAAAGGTAGAAGACAGTTATGACCACATCCCTTTTAAGTCAGCAATCATTAACTTCAAATTGTGGGAATCACTAATGACTGTGACTGCCAGGTCACTGGTTTAAAATACTGAAGTATAGTATCTGTAATCATGCTCTTGCAGAGCTTTATGCTTTTAAATTGTTCTCATGTTTGATTTGTGCATCATTCACTCACTAGTCTAATCGGAGTGAGGCACTTCAAAAAATTATTACAAGAAGCGAATCTCTTGTTTTTTAATCAGCATTGTATAGGCTTGTGCTGCCCTTAGATGATGTAATCTCTTCTAATAAACAATTTATGTCATTAACAGTTCAAATGGAGAATCCTTTCATAGCCTAATTGGGAGCCCGCAAATGAAGATGATCTTGGATGCTGTGCAGAACAATCGCTCCTGTGTTGAGCTAAACATCTGCTGGTAAAGCAAATGTATTAGAGCTACATTAGAACCTTGCATTGCAACTACTGCTCTTCTAACCAATTTGGAAAATGGGTGAGGGCTGCAATTCTACACAAATACTAGGAGTAAGTGTGACTGAATTTAATAGTGCTTATTTCTGTATATTCATGTGTAATCAGTGTATTAGCTTGGCATTTTTAGTAGAGCCAATTCAATTTTCTCTAACTTGGAACTACCTGCCATGTACATGGTGGCTGAAAGACTTACAGCCTGTACAGTCTGGCATTATACACCAGCCTCAGGGAAGAGTGGGGGCATGGCATCCACACGATGCACACCACGATGCTGCTCTGCTGCCACTGTCACACCGTGCACCCGACTGCACAGTGAGTGGCATCATGGCACTCCTTTGATGCTGTGTCCAGATGACAAAGTGCCAAAAGGAGTGCCAGAAGGTGCCACGGTGGCAGCAAAGGCACCCTTTCCGCAGTGCAAAAAGAAGCTGCTTTTTGTGGCTCCCTTTTTGCACCATGGAAATGCAGATTGGGGCCATGGCGTGTCGCTGCCGTGGCCCTGGTCCAGTGCTGAAAGGGGCGGTCTGTTCAGCCCCATAGTCTTAAAAACTTGTAGGGCACAAGTTTGGGGGAAGGTTGAACTTGAATCTAGCACTGCTATTCAAGTCATTGTCACTCTAACTACTGTCAACTGCAATGATGAAAACAAAGGTATACCTGCAATTATATTCAAAAGCATCCATTTCCCAACATTGAAAAGCTCTTTCCTTGCTTTAATTTCCAAGCACCAATAAAGGAGCATCAGGTATAGGCTTACCCATTAAGATGGATTTTTTTCTCAAAGACCCTGCAAATTAGCTTATTCTTTCCAACATGTCTGCATCAAGGATTACATTTATTCAATGTATGCTACAGGCATCAACCTTCCTTCAGTAAGTTAACATTTTATGATCAAATTCATTTTTCATATACTGTAGTGAAGTCTCAGCAATAAAACTTTGCATGTCATTTCCCTAGATGGGTTCTTCTTAAATGCACTAGGTTGAACAATCTGAATGAATTTCAATTTGTCCTAAGAAGTTAGGTTCTTCAGGAGACGCAAACATGGAATCTTTCTGAAGACATGTTGTAGGAAGATTTGCTTCATGTGAGGAAATGCCCACAGCACCGCTACTTCGGTGCATTCTGCAGAGCACCAAAGAACAATAGGGGTGGTATAAGAGAGATAGTAGCTGATTCTTAGAAGTGTTCAGCAAAAAGAAATACAGTCAGCCCTCGTTATCCATGGATGTTTATACACAGATTCAAGCACCCATGGCTTGAAAATATTTTTAAAAGTATAAATTTCAAGTATCAAACCTTGATTTTTCCATTTTATATAAGGGACACCATTTTGTTATGCCATTGTATTTAATGGGACTTGAGCATACACGGATTTTGTTATTCACGTGGGTTCCTGGAACCAAACCCCAGCAGATAACACTGTTCAGGCATACCTCTGTTAACAAAGCCTCTAAAAAAAAAGCTCCTTTTTACAAATCCGTTTACACCCAGGTCTACTTTTACTTCTTTGTCAAGCAGGAAGGTGTCTCCCCACATCAGTATCAGCAACGAGAGGATAGGAAAGGAAGGGCTGGGAAAACACAGTTTTGGTGTTGCAAATCAGCAGAATACCTGCAGTAAATACTGCAATAAACTTTAAGCTGAGAAATAATGGAATTCTACTCTAGCCGATGCTACTGTATCTGTGTGCCCTGTCTACAACAGGCAAAGTAAACAGCAACTACCTCCAGAACTCCTTAAAGCATAAAAACAAAACAAAGAGGAAAACAAATAAGCCTCCTTCACCAGCAACTCCTAGCATGTTTAAGAAGCATAGATCTATACATTTGGTCACCAAAATGTAAAGCATAGTAAAAGTAGATATTGATGAAGGCAAAGTCATCCCTGGATACATTTTGAAAGAAGATCTCAAATTGTCTCTAAAACGTTGTTTATTTATGCATGGGTCACCTGACTCAATCGTTTCACTTTCCATGTGTTAGTTTTGACAAAAGGTTTGTTGAAATATGGTGAACTACTCTTTTTTGTGTGTCATGTAGGACATCTCCCCCCCCCACTCCTTTGGCACCAAATTTTCTGTTAAAGAAATAATGCCCAGAGACACATATACTTCATTAACTGAGATATACTTGTAATGTTCTAACAATTCAGAAAACAACTAGCCTGCACAGATGGGGTTTAAATAATGAAGCATGATTCAAGTAACCAATATCAGTCATATGGGTTAAATACTACATGATATTTAAGAGCAAGCTGAGTCATTATCAGTCTGATATGTTATGCTTGCCAATCCTAAAACCAGCCTTTTATTTTAGTTAGCATGAAATAATATTGTAAAGATACATAAAAAATCTGTTCCCTTAATTATCTGTCAGGCAGTAAGCAACTAAGTAAGTAACCACCTCAGAGGACATATATACACCGCCTCTAACTCCCACACTGAACAAGTATCTCTGTGTCTAAATACATCTTCAGTCACCCAAAAGCCACCTTGACATTTTTCCTGGTTAAAGAGATAAAATCTCAGATTGCAAGCTATGCCACTGCTTAGTTAGTCATACTGCTTAACAGCTTCACATTTATAAGCAATGTGAGATTAGCTACTAAAAAGTTGTGTTCAGTGAAAAGAATCCCACTCTGGGTGTAACTATATTCTTCAACCAACCCAAACAGAACTTGTCAACTGTGAACAAAGAACATAAAATCTATTCAGTTGACTTTTTCATTGACCTTATGTTAGATTCTGCAGACATCTTGTGTGACTAAAGTTTGTTCAGAACATACCTGTGTCTTATCTTTGCCTTTAGTCATTAGAGTAGAACATGTTACATGAAATAGTGGTTCATTTGATTTCATTTAGTAAACATGTTATCAAAAGTTTTTTTTAAACCATTAAGAATTCATTTTGTAATGACGTACAGTGCTATATAGTCAGTCCTTCACATTTGCAGCTTTGTTTCTTGTGGTTTTGATTTTTCACAGATTTCATTTAGTATGTTCTCTCTAGGAATCTCTACTTCTTCCTGTGTGACTGTCTGTCTGACAGAAGTTGTGCTGAAGGACTTAGAGATTCCTAGAGAGAACACCTCTCCTGGAATTTGTGGATCCTCCAGTGCAATTCCATGGTCAACCTCTGGCAGATGCTGGAGGACCTTCAGTTGTGCTGGAGGACCTACAGATTCCTAAAGAGGTGTTATCTTCAGTAAAAAATAGTTTTTCTCATTTTCATGGGGGTCTTTTGCTCCTAACCCCAGCAAATGTGGAGGGGCCCATTGTACAAGCACTATACTAAACCATTTATTTTACGCCACATTCTTAAAATTATACTCAGGTGAACAGTTTAGAACTGAGAAAGAGGGTCAGTCCAACTACATAATAAAAAGGCAGTCTAAATGAATAGTTCAAAGGTTCTTACTATCCCACTCTAGCGATTCAAACAGCAATCCCTGCTCTGGAAATACTTGTTACCTGAACCAGTCTGAGAACAGGGTGGAACAACAGCACCTGGATCCCTTCTTAGGGGTTATTTCACCTTACCATTGTTCTTTAATGTAGGTTTCAAGGATCAGAGGACAAGTAGGTGAACATGCTGATACTAGCCACCTGTATACCACTACACAAGAGTAGTTGCAGGCTATTTTTTCTAGAAAGTATCCCTTCCTTAGAAATACATTTGACCTCATATTAAGTACATTATGATAACTGAAGTATGCATACTTGTGATTAATCAGATTTTAAAGCTCACTTACTACAGAAACAACTTCTTTTGTTTATTATTTGTAATATTTAAAACTTCACAGCCTCACACATTTTGTACATTTGGTGTTAAGGCCTCCCTCACAACCATTCTGCATGCACTAGAACAAGGAGAGGTGGGCATTGATACCTGTCCTTCTAGAAGATCTGTGACTGACTCAACATAATGGGTGCAGAAACTGCTACATTAAAAATGTATAGCTTGCATTTCAACTTGGAATTATTGACTTATATTAAGTATTCAATGTTTACTCTGGCATCAAGAGAGAAATACACCCTCTTTGTAACCAGGGTGTGTAAAGAGCCCAATTAATCTCCCTTTGATTGGGAAGCTAACTAACACACTGTGTTTTGCTTCCACAAACGACACAAAAAAGCCAACAAAAACCTCCCCACAGGACTGAACATGTGAACTCTCACTTGGTTCATCACATCAGAACAAATTAAATCTTAACCATTTTTGTATCAGCTGGGAACGAACTGTAAAACTATAACTATATGTAAGGGTTCTTTTATTTCCTCACCTTCATGCCATTCTCCTTGTCCTCACACTACTTACACTACACCTCTTTCCAAAGCCAATTACACTAAAAATGAAGGGGGAAAAACATCCAAGGAGGATTCATGCTTAAATGCACTGGGCTAGAAAGTTAACAATACTTCATAATTTTCCCTTTCTGCAAACTATCCATCAAGAATGACACTTTTAGGGGCCTTTTAAAGGCTCTCCTCTCCACTGCATCCTAACCAATTGTTGTCCATAGTCAGGACATCAGTACTCCCTCATTTCTCAATGCAATGCATTATATGGATGGTCAGTTCATTTGGAACTTTGCCTGTTGTTGTTGGTCTGCCTTTGAGTAAATCCCAACACATGTTGACTCTGTAGATTAGACATTTCCAAGACTTGCTGTCATCCACTGCTCTGTTTAGGTCATGTAAATTCAAGCCTATGACCTCCCTTATTGAGTCTAGCCTCTTCCTCCCACCCTCTACTATTCCCAGCATTGTTGTATATACACTCACCCCTCCACATTTGTGGCTTTGGCTTTTGTGCATTTCATTATTCACATATTTTATTAATATGTTCTAAGAATATCTATGTCCTCCAGTGCAACTCTATGGTCAACTTTAACCAATAGTTGTACTGAAGGACCTAGAGATTCCTAGAGAGAACACTCCACTAGGCATTTGTAGCTTCTCCAGTGCAATTCTATGGTCAATGCCTGGCAGATGTTGACAACAGAGTTGCACTGGAGGACCTAGAGATTCCTAGAGAGGTGTTTTCTCAGGTAAAAACATAGTGTTTTTGTTATTTGTGGTTGTTCCACATCCATGGGGGTCCTGTGGAGGGACGAGTGTATAGAGTCATGCCTTTTCATGATGTGGCCAAAGTATGACAGCCTCAATTTGATCATCTTGGATTCCAGAGAGATTTCAGGCTTGATCTCTTCAATGACCTATTTGTTTGTCTTTCTGGCTGTCCACCAGTCTCCTCACCATCTTCTCCTTGAGCACCACATCTCAAATGAGTCTATTTTCTTCTTACTAGGCTTTTTCACTATCCAACTCTTACATTTGTACATGCAGATCCTCATGATTATTATTTTGTTTTCTTTATTCTGCAGCAAGGCTGCCTTTGCACTTTCTTCTTTGACCTTCCTTAGTAATTCATCCAAGTCTGTGATGTTTTTTGTTAGTAATAATAAATATAATAATTAAAATCTTTATTTGTATCCCGCCCTTCCAAACAATCAGGGCGGCTTCACATGATGCAGCAAGTGCAAGCAAATACCAGGTTAAAAACATATACACAACAACAACAATAATCTAAAAAACAACAATAAAGCCCCTTAGCCCAACCTCATGGCCACGGAAGAGGAGGGGGCCCACAGGATATTTAATCGTGGAATGCCTGCTTGAATAGGAAGGTTTTTGAGTCCTTCCTAAATTGGGCCAGGGGGTAGATGAGCGGAGCTCCGTGGCAGCGTGTTCCAAAGGGCTGCAGCTGTGGAAAAGGCCCTTTCGAAGTGGAGCAACTGGCCCCAGGCACCTTCAGTATTGCTGCCCAGATGTTCTGAGGGTGCGAGGCGGATGTATGGGGAGAGGCGGTCCTTTAGTATCCTGGGCCAAGCCATTTAGGGCTTTATAGGTAATAACCAACGCCTTATATTTTGCTCGGAAGCGATGGGCAGCCAAGAAGATTCTTTTAGCACAGGTGTTATGTGGCTGGTCCTGGATACGCCAGTGACCACCCGGGCTGCCATATTCTGTACCATTGCAGCTTCCGATTTGGTATAAGGGTTGCCCCATGTAGAGTACGTTGCAGAAATCCAGTCTCGAAGTTACCAGAGCCATGTACCAACAGTTTCTAGGTCCCTCTGGGCCAGGTATGGGCGCAGCTGGCGAATCAGCCGAGCTGATAACAGGTGCTCTTGACCGTCGCATTCACCTGAGCAGTCAGGTGAAGCGACGAGTCAAGAAGCCCCCAGACTGCGCACGGAGTTCTCACAGGGAGCGTGACCCCGTTCAGGGCAGGTGGAACCACCGCCATTCCTGGACCAGGGGAACCTATCACTATACCTCCGTTTTCTCTGGATTTAGTTTGAGTCGGTTTTTCCTCATCCAGCCCATTACTGACTCCCAGGCCACAGAGGAGAGACGCCATCCCCAATCACTGCCAGTCGGAGCATAGAGAAATGATTTGGGTGTCATCAGCGCTACTGATAACCCCGCGCCCCATGTCTCCGGATGACTCTCTCACAGCGGTTTCATGTAATGTTAAATAGCATGGGAGACAGAATGGCTCCTTGAGGGACCCCGGTTTTAAGGGCCCCTCGCTGGAGCCACGTCTCCCAGCTGCACCATCTTGGACCTCCCAGAGAGGTAGGAGCGGAACCACTGGAGCACAGTTCCCCGACTCCCACCTCAGCCAGGCGCCCCAGAAGGTACCATGGTCTATGGTATCGAAAGCCGCTGAGATGTCCAAGGCACCAGCAGGGCACTGTCAATGCCCAGACGGAGTCATCGACCAAGGCGACCATGGGCTGTCTCAACCCCTGAACCCGCCCGGAAGCCAGTTTGAAATGTGGCCAGATAATCCGTTTCATCCAAGACCGCCTGAAGCTGGTCGCAACCGCCCTCTCGATCACCTTTCCCAAAAAATGGTAGCAGCGGCGACAGGCCGATATTATTATGAACCAGGGGTCGAGGGAGGGCTTTTTTAGGATCGGTTTTACATGGCCAATTTGAGATCCGATGGAAATTGCCCATCCCCAAAGATGTATTAATTATCCAGCGTAACAATAGCGTTACCACCGTCCCCCCTGGGCCGCTAAACATGAGGGACAGGATCAAGAGAGCAGGTTGTTTTCCGAACACTTCCGAGGATCTTGTCCACATCCTCGTACTCACCAACTCAAACTGATCCAGTGTAACATAGTCCACGGAGGCTCTGGACACTTCTACGCTAGGTTCTGCCATAATGTCGGCGTTCAGACCTTCGCTTATACGAGAAGTTTTATCCAAAAAAAAGTCGTTAAACAAGTCACAGCGGCCTTAGAAGGTTCAAGGATCTGGTTCAGGGCGGGAGGAGCTGAGTTAGCTCCTCGACCACCTGACAACTCTGCCCGACGCGGACTCCGCGGACACATACGAGCACCATAGAACGAGTTCTTTGTTGCTCGTATTGCCTCTCCGTAGTCCTTTAACAGTTGGTTCAGGGAGTTCTGTCATTTAAGACAAGGTGTTTCCGCCAACGTACTCTAGCCGTCGCAGAACCCGCTTCCTCGCCGGAGATCTTCCGTATACCAGGCTTACGTTTGGAAGCGGGCCTGGAGGGCACTTGGGAGCGATTCTGTGTATGCCCCCGAGAGACCGGTATTCCAAATACGTAAGGGCATCAAACAGAGTCACCGTCATTTCCAACCGTGAGCCCCTCTAGGCTTCTTGGAAACCTCTCCGGTTCCATCAGCCTTCGAGGGTGGACCATCCTAACTGGTCCACCACCCCCGGGGGGGATCTGGGTCAGAAGCCTTGATTTTCGCCTCTACCAGGAAGTGATCCGTCCCTGACAAGGGGAAATATGGCTATTTCCACCCACGGATTTCGCCTCCGAACGAAGACCAAATCGAGAGTATTATACCGCACAATGCGTAGGACCCTGAATCAGCTGGGGCAGGCCCATGGCCGCCATGGTCTCCATGATTCCCGACCGCACCGGATGGAACATAGCTGGCCGTGAGGGAGATGTTGAAGTCCACCAGGACAAGAAGCCTGGCGTCTCCAACATCCGCTCAGCGACCCGCTGTTAGCTCGTTAAGGGAGTCCGCTATGCACGGGGTGGCCGATACACTAACAGAATCCCTGACTGTCCCTAGCCTTCAGGGTCAGGTAAATACACTCGATGTAGGAGGTCTGTCGGATAGTGGTTCCTGGTGAGGGGCACGGGTGTTCCTATGTACCAGGCCACACACCCCCCGCCCCACCTATGTTAGGTCGTCTGCATATCTTGATTGCTGATATCCTTCCCTATTTTTGTTCCTCCTTCTTCTAAGTATAAACCTGCTCTTATATGATATTTCTTTGTACAAGTTGAACAAATTGACTTTTTAATGAAACGTACAGCCAGAGATTCAGCATTAAACAATTCAATAAGGCCTAGGTGTGTCATGGGCAATGCAGAGCTGTGCTGGGACCAGTGGGAGAAAAAGAGATTTTAAGCTCCTAAAAGAGCTTGGATTAATGTTCAACAAGATATCCAACATTAAATGAAAAGTCTATAACAGTGCTCATAGGTTTGCACGTACCTACCTTTTGTGAAACTGGATTCTCAGCTCTGGCAACTATTAAAGGTAAATATCACACAAGACTTGATGTCACCAAAGAACTGAGAGTTGCTCTTTCTAATATTACTCTTTGTTTTGATAAACTATGTGCTCAGAGCAAAAAAAACATGCACCAGATTAACACTACTTTGTTGAGTTAGTATTGAATTTATTATATAAAAATGTTCTAATTTGAACAATGTTTATTTCCTTATACAATGTTAAAATATGAATATATGAATGAACTTGCACATTAATATACAAAATATTTTCATTCATTACTACCTTGAGCACCCCCCACACACACAAAACATATGTATATGTAAAGTGGGACCCTATTGGAAAAATTTTGAGAAACACTGTAATAAGTTTTGCTTTAAACAGCCAAAATAGTTTTAAGTTGCTGTATCCAAAATTTCAACACATGTGTCATATAATAAACTACATGGCAGATCAGAATAAAATAATATTTAGCAGTTTGTCATATGTAATTGGGTACAATTCATCTGTGCATTTGCAACAATGCTGAGATTATATTTTTAAGTGACTGTTGTACATCTGTACTATCAGTTCTGTAAATTTTGAATTTAAATTGTCTTTCTGGTTTCAATACCCATTATTCTTCCCATGTCAAGTATGATCACTTTAAATGCTTATCCAGCCTTTGGCACTGTGCTTTGGTGTATCATGGATGGGGGAGAAAAGAGGAGTCTGTCCTTGAGGTACATTGACATCTCTCTTTCTACTAGACAGATTAATATGAAAACAGAACTGATTATATTTTTCCAAAATAATCAAGTTATTCCAAGTCAACAATACAACATTGCCTGCAAGGGATTAACAGCCACCACCACACAAGTCAACCTCAAGCTTTGCTACCATGTTTAGAACAGCTTTCATCTTTCTCCTTTCCTTTGAAATGATGGTACATGTTTATATTTTGAGAGGGGGTTAACCATAATCCATGAGTAACGAATGCAGAATAAGGAACCAGGTTGTTGTTGTTGTTTTACAATTTTAAATAGAACATCCTTTTGTAATTTTTTTTTTTTTAATTATGTAAGTATAGTTACATCACAGACCTGGTAGAGGTATTGAGGAAAATCAAAGAAGAAAGTGCAAAGGCAAGCTTAATGTTGAACATAATGTATGACAAAATTAATTCCTATGAAAGATTTACATAAATTCACCCTAGACAACAAGGAAATCGAAACAGTTAAAGAGTTCCTGTACCAACTGTGAACAAGGTTAATCAGAAATTGATCAGAAAAGAATGGCAGTCAAGAGTCAGAAGAGACTGGGGAATGGCAAGGCCATCAATGAAAGAACGAGACAAGATCCTAAAAGGTAAAGAATGGACAAACGATGAAAGTAGATGAGAGAAACATCATTTTATTTGAGATGTTGTGCTGGAGAAGATTGCTGAGGATAGCAATAGACATCCAAAAAGACAAAACAAATGTTCCTTGAAGAGATCAAGCCTGAACTCCCTGGAAACAAGGGCGGGTTACCAGACCACCATGAAGTATGCGCGTAGCGCGTACTAGGGTTAGGGAGTTGCGGTGCTTCCGTCACCTCCCTAACCCTATACGTGCTCTGTGCGTAAAATATGCGGCGGCCGTTCCAGAACGGCCGCCATCTCAGGACGTCACAGCCGCACTGCCTCTATACAAGGTGGCGCGTGACGTGACGTCCTCGCTCCATGCCAGGGCACCTAGGCGCCCTTAGCGCAAACCGGAGGAGCTCCGTTTCGGAGCTCCTTCCTGGTTTGCGGCACCGCTTTGCTTCGCTGGGCGCAGCCTTCAGACGGCGCCCCAGCGAAGCAAGGGAGAAAGGGGCAAGCGCCCTTTTCTCCCCCTCCCTGCCGCCGCGGGGTGTCCTTGGGGTTGACACCCCAAGGACACCCTTTCAGGCTGCGGGGAAGCGGCATTTTGCCACTTTCCCGCAGCCTGAAAAGCGGCGGATTGGGTCCTCAGCGGCTGCCGTTCTTGCCACTGAGGCCCCGATACACCGGGGAAAGGGGCAGGTACAGCCCGCCCCAAACAGGTGGTCTGTAACCCGCCAAAATGACTAAACTGAGGCTGTCATACTTTGGTCACATCATGAGGTGGACTGACTCATTAGAAAAGACAATAATGCTGGGAAAGGCAGAAGGAAGTATTAAGAGAGGACTGTATAACAGACCATAGGTGTCCGACCATAAGGGTTAGTGCTCATCTTCATTACTAAGTCAGAGCCAGCATTGTCAGAGACTACTCTGTGATCATATGCCCAGTATGATTGCACAGAACGCTGTTTACCTTCCCACCAGAGTGGTACCTATCTATCTACTTGCATTTGCATGCTTTCAAACTGCTAGGTTGGCAGAAGCTGGGACTAAGGATAGGAACTAACCCCATCATGTGGCATCCAGGCCTCAAACTGCCAACCTGCCAATCTTGCAATCAACAGAGTCAGCATCTTAACCACTTCAGCCACCACATCCTATAAATTAATCATGTAATTTAATTAAATAATTATTTAATTATATAATTTAATAATTATACGTAACATAAAAAGGAATGTCAGCTCTAAAATGGAAGAGAACAAAAATCAATCAGGACCATTTCTATGGTTTCCATGTATTGTACATTACTGGTGATATGCTAACTCTACAAAGTGGGTTCCTTGAAAGCAAATTACTTCAGTCTGGAGATATGAAAAATGAACAGTTTTCTTTAATTCCCATGCATGCTGTCAGGGTTACTAGTAGTAGCAATTCCAGAATTTTCCCATGTCTGCCTAGAAACAGCAATGACACTTGCCCTAGATCTAAGAATCATTTGCCAATATAGATACATATTGCAAGCAAAGCGCATCCCTTTAACACTGAAAAATTTAAAAGCAAAATTCACTTGTTATTGATTCTTACCACAGCTCTGCCAACCTATAGAGTGCACCTGTGTCATACGTGGGTGTGCCTTACGTGGCTTCCACCGGAAGGAGCAGTGCCATGCATTGCTGCTGTCATGAGCCCCATTCACCTAAATGGGGCCTGAGCATCTGTGTTTATTTGCTTATGTGGGGGGTCTGGAATGGGAAGGACGACTGTATCTGATTTCTCTGTAATGGTAAAAGTAGGGAAATGCCCTGTTTGGGAAGCCTGTCCCAACTAATCTTTCCCTCACCAGATATATTTTATTAAGAGAGAACAATCCCTCAAATAGTCAACAGAACTACCTGCAACGTACTTTGCTTGAGGAACCCCTCTCACAATAATCAAACTTCCACCACAACTCTGAAGGAGGGAAGGATTAGTTGAGATTGGAAAGGTCAGTTATCAGCTCTATAGATATTTTCTTCACTACTTTCTATGCAGACATAGTTATACATAGAGTGCCACAAAATATATTGCACTGTTTCTGGAGAGTCCTCCTGTACAAATAGTTTGGGCGTAATCAAGGAAGAACAGCTTGACATGCTGAGAATTAGTTTATTGTAATTTTTGCCATGAAGGAGCATACAAGCTTCGGAGAATTCTCCATCATTTGAGGAAGCTCTCTCACCAAATTGGCTAGCACATTTTTACCCTGTCCCACAAAACAACTTTCCTCTTATATAATGTCTTACATAAAAGCATGAACAACAGATTCCATTACAGTAGTAAGATGACCTCTACTAGTTGGTAACAAGGGCTTTCATAAATCACCACATTTAAATAATTCCAGTTGTTTCCTCATAGTTATCATTCAGGAAGTACAAGGAAACTTGACAAACTTGTTCAAGGCTCTTGGTCTTCACCATCATTTTTCTTGCCAAACATAATTTCAGATCAGCTGGGCTGAATATGTATTTACATTCTCTGTTTTAGAACTCAACTGGAAAACAAAAAAACACCCAAGTCCATAGCTTTCCTTATAAGAATAGCTAGCTGCAGTGCAAATCAGTGTAGAGATAGCACTGGATATCATACGTCAGAAAGACTCCTATTTCCTTGCTAGTTTTCAATAGTGCTGTATTGTTGAAAGTAGTATATGGGTTTTGTGATGTGCTTCATGTCAGATAACATAATATGGGAAGCACTGAGGTTCTGCAATCTCTACTCAAAGTTTCATCCACTGTTTTACACAAAGGCAAAAGTGAGCAAGGTTCTGTGTTGATCCTCAGCTTCTTGCTAAGTGGTTATAACTTACTCAGTCCCTTGTGACCTAAACCACCATAGGGATTTCCATTAGGAAAACATGGAATCCAGGATCTACTGAAACAATAAGCCTGTGCTTGGACAATGCCATTGCAGAATATTTTTCCCATTTAAAAAATCATTGTCATCATGTCTTCCTTTTCCTCCATTTCCAACTGGAATATTTTTCCCATTTAAAAATCCTCCTTTTCCTCCATTTCCAACTGGAACAATTCCAAAAATCACATGAAACTGCCATAGATAGGAGCATAATTGCAAAAAGTGATTAGGATTGTACTTGGAACACGCCACCTTATCCAATGATATGTCACTAATTTCTAAATTCTTGTATAGAACGCAAATAATTGAGGGCTCAATAATCCAATCATAAACAGCTGACAAACTGTGAAACCAACACAATTTGTCTGCACTGAAGAATTATGTGTCAAGAAGAAGATTTTAGCCTAGAGGCAATATTGGGGTAGGGTGAATTCAGTGGGTCCTTTTTATCCGCTGGGGTTTGGTTCCAGGATCCCCTGTGCATAACAAAATCTGTAGATTCTCAAGTCCCATTAAATATAATCACATAGCAAAATGGTGTCCCTTATATAAAATGGAAAATCAAGCTTTCCTATTTGGAATTTATACTTTTTAAAAAATATTTTCAAGCTGTGGACGCTTGAATCCGTGGATAGAAAATCTGTGGATAAGGAGGGCTGACAGTAGAAGAGCTTTCAGTAATGTTCACCACACCATCTGCAGTGATACTTCACAGGCACATTCATCATATCAATGAGAGTTATGCTACGGAGTGACAAGATTCCCCCCCCACACACACACACAGTTGTTTGGTACAGAATCTGGGACTTGGAAGAATTCTTAAGCCCCTCCCCCCTTTCATGGTTGAGGTGAGGCTCAACATTACAGATTTTGGGTTTCTACTGTGAAATATTTCTATCACATCACAATGCCCACCTTCTTCTAACACAGCTTCAGTGCCCCTAATAATGTCCTACCATCCCATCCCTTACGAATCAGGAACCCCAAACTATCATTACAAATTCTTCACACTGATTAGAATTTGCCTTTATATTGGCCACAGACAATCTCCTGCAATATTTGCTTCCACACTCACTTCTTATATAATCTGTTTAGGCAGCAATGTATTCCATACATTTTCCATGTTTCAAGGGCTGTTCACAAGTCATACCCCAATGCTTCCAGAAGCTTTAACTCACCCACCAAGCATGTGATGAACTAAGGACACATATCTCTTATCCTTTCAATATTTGTTTTAATAATCCAGCAGTGAGGTATGTTATCAATAGGGTACTTGGTACAGAAAAGCACATTGTAAAGTAGTCACACTCACAACTCCTTTGCTAAGTAAAATGTAATGCACTGGCAACTGTGAGAGTTACTCATGTTATATTTTTTGAACCTAAAGGGGGGAAATTACAGTGAGCCCTTGGTATCTGCTGGGGTTTTGTTCCAGGACCTCCTATGGATACCACACTCCATGGATGCTCCAATTCCATTAAATACAATGGCATAGTGAAATAGTGTCCTTTACCTCAAATTGCAAAAACAAGCTTTGCTGTTTGGAATTTATATATTTTAAGAATATTTTCAATCTGTGATACTTGAATCTTGTTTTTGCTGTGATTTATGATCAACCAGGATTGGCAATCAAATGTATCTTATTCTCTGCAGACATGCAAACAGAATCAAGTAAAAGAAGACTTAGGCCCCATACCAACAGGCCAAAATAAAGGACTGGAGTGTGGCTTTGGTGCAGCTTCCAGACTCTCAGGACGCATGCATCATTTAAACAGCATACCTCCAAAGTGACCTGAAACAGCTTTATTTTGGCCTGTCTGTACGGGCCCTTAATTTGGGATTTTTAAAAAATTAACTGGGGGGGTCACAAATAAAAGGTGTGAAAAATAAATGAAAGAGGAGAATTGAATTAATGAAAAAGGTTAATTTGAATTAGGTGAATATGTATGGAATATTAATTAGTTTACCTTCCCTAGCATGGCTGTTGCATCATAAAATAACTTCCAGAGGTTGTGTCCTGAGTTTTGTAATTACCTAGCAATTCTCCTCCCTGCCCTAAGACTGGGAGAACATTTCTTACAAGCTTACCTTCCTCCTTCTCTTTGGCACTCATAGAATCATACATTTGTAAGAGATCTCAAGAGCCATCCAGTCCAACCCCCTGCATTGCCAGAATACACAATTAAAGCACTCCCAACAGATGGTCATCCAGACTCTGGAGACTCCACCATATTTGGAGGGAGTGTGTTCCACTGCTGAACAGCTCTTATCATCAGGGTGTTCTTCTTAATGTTGAGGTGGAATCTCTTTGGTTGTAGCTTGAATCTATTGTTCTGTGTCCCAGTTTCTGGAACAGCAGAAAATAAATTTCTTTCATCCTCAATACAACATCCCTTCAAACATGGCTATCATGCCACCACTTAAACTTCTCTTTTCAAGGCTAAACATATCTAGCCCCCTAAGCTGCCCCTCACAGAGCATGGTTTCCAGAGCTTTTTACCATTTCGGTCACCCTCCTCTGGACATGTTCCAATTCATCAATATCCTTCTTGAACTGTGGTACCCAGAACTGGACACAGTATTTCAGGTGAGATCTGACCAAAGCAGAACAGAATGGTACTATTACTTCCCTCAATCTATAGCCATGGTAGTGAACCTATGGCACGTGTGCCCTCTCTGGCACATGAATCTGTCTAAGGGCACGCCTGTTCCTCCTCTTCCACATCCTTGCTTGCCTTTAACTATCTATGGGGAAGTTCCACCCCCAGAAGTCTCTGTCTCTGGGGAAGTCCCACCCAGTGCGAGAACACCATTGAATTGGGCACTCGGTCTCTAAAAGATGTACCATCACTGATCTAGTCACTACATTCCTGTTGATGAACCCTAGAATCATATTGCTTTTTTTTTTTTTGCTCCTCTATCACACTGTTGACTCATGTTCAGTTTGTGGTCTACTAAGACTCCCTAGATCCTTTCCATACGTACTATTGTCAAGGCAGGTATCGCCGTTCTATATATGTGCATTTCATTTTTTCCACCTATGTTGTTATGTGCCTTCAAGTCCTTTATGACTTGCAGCTACAGCCAAAATAAAGCTGCTTCGAGTCACAGTGGAGGTATGGTGTTTCAATGATGTATGTGTCCTAAGAGTCCAGAAGTCACACCAAAGCCACGCTCCAGCTGGAGCGTGGCTTTGGTGTGGCTTCTGGACTCTTAGGATGCATGCATCATTGAAACACCATACCTCCACTGTGACTCGAAGCAGCTTCATTTTGGCTGTCTGTAACAGGCCTTAGCTATCAAAAGGTTCTGAGATCACTTCTACCAGTTTTCTTAACACCTTTGAATGTAGTTCATCTGGGCCTGGAGACTTTAATTCGTTTAGATTAACCAGGTATTCCTGTACTACCTCTTTACTTATTCTGTGCAGCATTTCCCCTACTGAATCATCTGCTCTATTTTCCTCATGTTAAGCACTGTTCTCCTTTTGTGAGAAGTCTGAAGCAAAGAAGGTGTTGAATAGTTTTGTCTTTTCACTGTCCCATATCTTCCTCATGCAGCAGCCCAACCATTTCCTTATTACTGCTTTTGCTACAGACATAACCAAAAAAGACCTTTTAATTGTTTTTAACCTCTCTAGCAAGCCTGAGCTAATTCTGTACTTTAGCTTTTTCGACTTTCTCCCTTCAACAAGGGCCAGACCCAATGACTTCCAAAGTAAGCTTTCTTTTCCCCCTAAGTAAGGTTTTATATTCTCTCCATTGTCTTAAGATACTAAGACAATGGATCTCTCCAAGTCTTGGATCTCTCCAAGTCTTAACATATTAAACGAAGACTACATCAAATTTATTTCTCCAACCTGCAATATTTCAAGATATGAGATTTATAGGCCGATGTGACTTCTTGCCATGTAATAGTCAGTCCTCAGGTGAGTCAACTGAAGAAGTATATCTGTAACCCACACACCAATCAAAATTCATTACAAAGGGCTCCTATGTATCACATTCCTCCAAATGACTACCTCCCTCCTCAGAGACATCTCCCATGTGTTCCTCATCCAGGGCAGTCTGCTCCACTCTGGCCAAGAAAAGTAGAAGAGTAGATACCTGGGCCTCAAGTTGCTAGACCTTCTCTTCCAGTAGGGAAACCAATTTGCATTTGATGTATGTATAGGTCCAAAACACACTGCAGAAATAATCCAGTTTGAGACCGCTCTACTTGCCTTGGCTCAGTGCTAGGGAATCCTGGGAACTGTAGTTTATTGTGGCTGTCAGACAGAGAAGGCTAAATGTCTCACAAAATTATCATGCCAGAATTCTTTAGCATTGAGCCAGTGCAGTTAAGGTCTCAAACTGGATTGTTTCTGCAGTGTAATTTGGGCCACAGTTACTTCCATCCTCATGGAAGAACACAAATATACCACAGCTGTTTTAGGTGAGTACAGTAGCTCCCTCGCCATCCATATTCTGCAGTCTTAAGTAGGCTTTAAAAGAGAACTATGACCTGCTCCCCCAATTCCCACTGCTAAAAGTCCACACAAACCATCTGTTGCCCTTGCCTGTTTGCTGAGCTCTGGCAACTGGGGCTGAAGCCTTGTAGAGAGCTAGTGGCTGCTAACTTCTCTTCCAACAATGTCTCTGACTCCCTTTCTCTTGCAAGATGTCCCACTCCCAAGACCATGTGCTCTGGCAAAGGATCTGGACCTACACATCATAGAACAACAGAACACAGATCACAGAAACAAGCCTCTACTAAGCTCAAACAAACAATCAGCTTTATCAAAGCCGAGAAAATAACTTCATCCTGTTTTAAAAATGAAAGAAAAATAGGATGAGAGGAGAGACAATGCACTTACTACTGTATAATTTAACCTTTGCATGAAAAAGACATTTTTCAAGAGGCTAAAGTAACATTGTGTCTATAATCATGATGTAACATTTTGTGGTGCAATTATGAGTGTGCCAGATTAGTACTGAGGAAATCCAGGTTCAAATCTCTACTCGGCCACAAAGCTCACTGGATGAGCATCTTTAAACCTAATGCATTTAATGTGATGGTTTTCAATTGTCCCACATGCCACCTCAGTATATAAATGTGACGTGAATTAAACATAAAGATGTGGCTTATTCAATTAAATATGAGTACTATTTCAAAGAAAATACTGTTTATAAGGATAAGCTCTAGTCACCAGTTTCTTCATGTTTATCCTGAAGTCTGACACTAATTTATCCACTTTATTGATTTTAGTTCTTTAAAATGTGATTACTGTTTTACAGTATACTACAGAACGGCTAGTTTTTTCGAAAATCAGGAACAGATCAAAAGAGATATCCTTGGCAGAACAATACATCCAGTGTTACCCAATAGTAAGCCACAAACATTCAGTACTGGTTTAATTGCAGGATGGGAGATAATGGGAAAATGGATTAATGATTATTTCTCTATTAGGAAATCAACAGAAATAATTCTGAGCACTGCTACTGAAAGCAGTGGCCCCTGGACCAGTGCCTGGCCCTGAACCACTGGCTGCCAGTCACTGGTGAGTTCCAGGAAAGAAGGAAATAACCATAGCCAATGGACACGAATATGTTGCCGGTCCCTGAAACACTGGAAAAAAATAATTACCATTCCCTCACATCATATAGCTTGAGAAGCACTGATTCAGAAAGATCTATAATAAGGCCAACTCCCAAATCACCAATACTCTGTTGCTGTAATATTATTTTCACTTATAATGTGTTTCAACACATTAAATGTGTTTAATAAACCCGTACACTAAAACCAGTCTAAGAGCAGAATGTGTAGAGATACAAACACAGGACTGCTAATTCTCATCCAAACTATATACATGCAATCAATCAAAAATCAATGCTGTCTTTTTTTTTTAATTGTCAGAATTCCTATAGGTTTTATTGCATTTCCAATTTAAAGTCAAGTGCATTGTTGTACTTGTGATTACTGAAATATGATCATTTTACTTTCCATTAACTGTATTTCTAGAGTGTATCCAAACTGCTCAATTACATCAGTTTCATAGTACATGGGTCCCTTCTGGAAGAAATAAGGCATACAAAAGAATTAAACTAACTAACTAACTAAGTAAATATTTGATGGCAATGGTCCCATCCTATAGAATCCTGGGATTTGTAGTTGGGGAGGGATTTAGATTTTTCTCCTCTAAAGCTACAGCTCAGAATTGATTGAATGGTTGCAGTTGTTTTTAACCAATAAGACCTCATTATTGGGATTATTGTTGCAAATTATTGGACAATGCAGAACTATTGACCAGTACAGTACTATTAATGTTATATCCACTGTGTCTCTGGAGATAGGAACTGTGCATTTCGTATTGTACAATGGAACAATAAGCAGGCAAAATAGCAGATTGATGCAGAGTCAGTTGCAGATTGTTGGTATTCAGTAAAAGTGTAATATAGCCCAACCACAAGCATAATGAAGGATCTCAAATTGAAAATTCTGGAAACTCAAATTTTTCCCATCCTGACCCTTATGACATTTGCAAAGTTTGGAATGTTGCTGTCAAAAAATAGACCAAATGAAAAATGTCAGTCATGGCCTAAGGTGGGTTTACAATTGCCAGAATACTCCAGGCTGCCCCTGGAGTATTCTGGCCCCTGAAAAATCAATTCTGTCTTAAAGGGGAAATCTCTGCATTTAATAATAGGAAATTATGATAGGTTTGCCTTAAGGTTGCACTAAACTGGAAATGATTTGAAGGCATACGACAACAAGAAAGTATTCAGAAGTTCCTGTTAGAAGTGGTTTTTAGGGTTATACATTCTCTGTTTTTCTATCACATGCTAGAACAGTTATTCTTAAGCCATTAAATTTCAATCTTAAACATATTTAAGAGCTCTTAGTATTCTGTAAACTGTGGTAGCTAAGCAACTGAGTGTGCACAACGTTTCTATATACCGTAAATTAAAATTTTGCGTCTGTGGACCCTTAAGGCTCTACAAAATGCACGCACTCCTCAGATATTTATTCACAAACAATTTACCACAGTGTACTAACCATACTCTTCTGATTCCTACCAGTTCCTCATTATCTGTGCACATATTTTTCCTAAAGGGAAAAAGGCAAAAATAATCAGGTATAGAACACGCAGAACAATGCTCTTTTTGTTGGAAGCACAAAATAAATGCATGTATGACTAGTTGGCAGGCTAAATACTAATGAAGTAACTAAAGAAGTTAATACTCATCACTCGTATTCCCCATTTCCCCCACCTTTTAAGGCAGGGTAGGCAAAGAGCTGCCACCACATGCTGCAAGACTGAAGCTTGGAGCAGACCTTAGTGACACCACTGTTGATAAGAAATGCTCAGACAGCAGGCTAACTACATCTGGAGGACTGGACTTTTGCCCAGTCACATTTTAAGGTTTTATGGCAGACACACAGTTTTCTCAATATATAAGATGGTCAAAACTAAATTGCCTAATGAATCTAATATATCTGCAACTGAAGGCCCACCTATGCATAACAGTAGTTTTGTTATCTGTACTGCTCTGTTCTACAATATTTGTTTTGGCACCAAAAAGGGAACACCTCCATTTATGCTGCAACATAAGGAAAAGGCCCTTGACTGGAAAATGGTACAGGGTTAAATCATCTTTCCTAATATCAACCCTCTCACTAACAAGAGCACTCCATAGAAGCTTTTAAGAAGGAAAGATGTCCAAATCACTTATGGATGGCACCATGCATATTTTCAGTCTCATTCCAGAAAAGAAAAGAAAAGAAAAAGAAAAGAAGGCTAGCACATATTCCTAAAGAAGCTAATCAAGTGTGGGCTTAGGAACAGCATTAGAGTCAGATGGTGTTCCACAAAACAGGTATATATAGCAGCTCTCTGAGAATTCATACAGAACTGAATGCATGCCTATTTCTGGAGAGGCACAGTTCCAGCTATCATGTGAAACCATCACACTTATGTAACCTTGTCCAAATCTTGAGACTCCTTTTTTGTTTGAGAAGAAATAAAAAACAAACAGACCAGTAGACCAAGCAAGATATTGTGCATAAAGCATTGATTTTTCAGCAAGTTGTCCTTCTTTGAGAAGTTTTCGCTAGTTTGATTTAGACTATTCTTTGAAGCTGACCTTCTAGTGGGTGAGAAATCCTCAGCCATAGCACACTTATCTCAACATACATTTTAAGGTACAAGGCCACAGAAGAGTTGAATCAGCTAATAAACTGCACGTACTTCAAGGAATTTCAGGTACAATCATAAAGAACATACAAGAATGCATGTAATATGGCTGATTTACTCTCTCCCACAGGAGCCTTTAAATGTTCTTATGTTCTCCTTCATATACAGTCAGCACACCATATTCATGGATTCAAGCATCCACGGCTTGAAATTATTTTAGAAATATATAAATTCCAAAAGCAAGCCTTGATTATGCCATTTTATAAATGTGACACCATTTTACTATGCTACTATATTTAATGGGACTTGAGAATACCAAGGCCCCACTGTACACACATACATTACTGAAAAGTGTTTAAGGCTTTTCCTACAAAGAACCAGGACTCTAACATTTTCCTAATCTCAATCAGTTTATCAACAACTCTGAAAGATAGGAACTTGGATAAACAAGTGATCACCTTACTCTGTTATATTTACAGAGTTTCCAGGCTCAACAGCAACTCAAAATAGGGAGGTGTTCTCTCACCCATTTCTTCAGGTCACTTCAGGGAAAGCGCTCCTGTTCATGTAACAGATCCTATGTAAGCAGAGATTCAGGCCTAATAGTAGAGAAAACCCTATGAGCCTGGCCTGATAATGTGTATGTGGATTCAAAGTCAGCAAGATAATACTGTACATGCCTCCCCCATCCCCCAAGATCCATGATAGGGAATTATCTTTTGGACCTTTACCTTTCTCAATAAGAGTATTAGAATGGCAGGAAGGGAAAGAACTCTTCCTTCAGCCACTTCACCATGTCTATATAATCTTTTAATCTGTTGTGCTTTGTATTACAATGATATCCCTACTTCCAGTGGAATTTACTACAGCCATAAACTTTTTTTAATACTCTGGGACACAACTGGCAGGGATGCTAGAGGTTCCATTAATGTATAAAATGGGAGATATGCAAACAGCTCCAGTTTCTTTTTGTTAATAAAATCTACACTCAAAGTGACCTTTGGAACAAGCCAATGAAGCAACAAATATGCCACTATTTCAAAGACTGTTGGATCTGAACCCTCTCTCACGCCCACCAACATGTACTTTTCACAAACAGCTCACTTTAAGCACTTTTAAACTACAAAAACTTTAATTGAATTGTGAATTTGGAGTACAAGATTGGTAAAGGGAAGACAGATCTTGTTCCCTGGTGAAGAAGATAAAAGAATGATTGTTGTGTGCTGGAACTGAGTGAAAGGCAAAGAGCGAAACCGTATCACCACAGAACAGAAGTCTAGTTTCTAGAAAGTCACCACTTTTTATTCACAACCAGAATTATTCTTGGAGACTTGGATCATATGAGCCTTTAGGGGAGACAGCAACTAGTATATCTTTCTGATATGCTTAGCTTTTCTGATATGTTTAGCTTTTCAGTTCTTCCCACGGGAGAAAGCTAAATATCCAAAGTTCTTAGTTAAAAAAATGAATATCCAAGTTGCAAATAGAATATCAAGTAGTAGAATTCAAAGATACAGCCATGTTAGTCTGTAGAATCAGTATGTAGAGAGATCTTGCACCACCTTTGAAACTAACTGAAAGAAAGAAGTTGGCAGCATAAGCTTTTGTAGACTTAAGTCTACTTCACCAGTCTCAAAGGTGCTACAACATCTCTCTACACAGAATATCAAGTCCATTTTTTTACTGTAGCTTACCCTAAGAAGCATACATTTCTGAAAAAATTCCCACCACATTCCCAATTTAAAAGATAAGGCACATTTTAATCAGAGGCTTTGGAACAAAGGCTGCATCTTTATAGAAAAGGTTTTGAAAGATTTGCCTGAGACGTGTTTTACACTTAGCTCCTACTGGTGGTAGAATTCAAAGATACAGCCATGTAAGTCCATAGAATTAGTACGTAGAGAGATCTTGTAGCACCTTTGAGACTAACTGAATGAAAGAAATTGGCAGCATGAGCTTTTGTAGACTTCAGTCTACTTCCTCAGATGCATTTGTTGCACCAAATGCATCTGAGGAAGTAGAGTGAAATCTACAAAAGCTCATGCTGCCAATTTCTTTTGTTCAGTTAGTCTCAAAGGTGCTACAAGATCTCTCTATGTACTTATCTCCTAAGATACTCAAGGATATGACTTGTGTAGAAAGCTGCATGTGTTCCATATGCTCATTGTCCATTTTGCCACATGTCCATGGGACAGGAATACTTTTCTATCAGGAAGGGGTGTGGTGGTGGTGGAGATAGGAGGCAGGGCACATGGCCTTAAATAAGATCATGCAGGTAATCCATCAAATGTAAACAATCCAGTAGTTTCCCCACCTACCTTACCTATATTCCTTCAGCATACACCAGAGACCTGCATTATAGTCTTAAACTGATGACAAAAAGGACTGATGCAGCCTGTCAAGCAACAGGCACAGGCAAGCATGGATAACGCTGGTGACAACAACAGACTTACAGCTCTTTTACTACTGTCAGTACAGCCCAGTAATTATTTATGGGAACATCCCACAACGTAAAATTTTTAATTTACTTGTTTTAGTTACTCATTCAAAGATACATTTCATGGATGGAACTCAGGCACATGTGGCCAAGCAATATCAGAGTATGGTCAACAGAACAAAAGTTATCAATGAGGAAAAACACACAAGCCAGGAAAAGATGCAGCAGTTTGCTTTTGCTTCAGCCTACTGGAAAGGGCACGATTCTGCTTCCTCCTCTCTTCTCCCCTCTGCTGAATTAATAGAGCAAACTACTTTTGCATTTTGAACTTGGTTTGCAACCAATCTAGTAAATTGAAGGGGGAAATGGGTGGAAAGAGAAGCTGGAACAGTTAAAAGCAGCTGAAAAAGTGAGATGGCAGGATTAACTGGGACTTTCTCTGCCAAATCAGGACAGTCTGAGGGTATGCAACTTTTGGCTCAAGCCCAAAGGCCAGCACATGTGCTTTTTAGGGGATCCCCTTTCTCCAAAAAAGATGGATACAGACACTGATATAGGTGTGAGGTCTTTCATCTGAGCAGCTTAAGATAAAGGTAGAAGTGCCAAGTGGGATCAGAACTTCTCCAGCAAGAAATCCTATAATCCTTTCCTGTTTTAACTGTATTGTTTTAAGCACTTTTATTTTTTTAAAGCTGCATTGTATTCTTTTAATGAGCGATGTGTTTTAATACTACTGTAATAGTTGAATTCTATTTCAATGCTTACTTACTTAATTCAATTGTTCTTTTGAATTGGAAGCCACTTTGAGTTCCAATGTTGTTGGGGGGGGCGTGGCGTAGTATAACATAGTATTGCACAGTCTATCTAGCCCCAATCCAGCACCAAGCATTCATTTCCCCAAGCATCTCTAGAAGCTGGATGGGGATTTCTCTCTGGCAACTTGCACTGCACACATTCCCTTTCACAACCTCACTTGCTCATCTGTGAAATGGGAAATAATAACCTGCCTCAATAAAGCTATTGAGCAGCCAAACCTAGGAAGGTGTGCGATTAGACAAGCACCGAAACACAGTGGAATAAACTGCAAACTAGACAAAACAACGAAACATTAAGTTCACACTCCGCCACAGGTTCACCTTAGGGGTTGCCATAAGGAGTGGGAAAATACTTTTTTATATATAGTGATTTTATTACTTACCTATTCGGTTACACATAAAACATCCATCAACTACACATACAATACAATTAAAATAATTAAACAAACCCATTAACACCCCCTTAACCAGACAAACACATCTCTCTTACTAACTAAACAAGCACATATTTCTCTCTAACCATCTTATCAAAAAACTTCCATTATTTTAAATCTATTAAGGAAAACCTTGGGATCCCATCTTTTCTTCTTCTACCTAGGCAGGAGGCTCCTCTTTTACCTTCTTCGAAACCCTTAATCAATCCCTCCTTTTCCTTATACTTTCTTCCCCCTTCTAGTCCTCTCTCCTCCTCTTTCTGAATCTCCCCCCCCCACTTTCCTCTCCCCTCCTTCATAGTAATGAAGGGGAAACCCCAACAACCCCCAGCAGCCCCCCACTGGAGGGGGGAAAAGGCGGGAGAGTCTTTTTAAAGGAGGCATCAATAAGAGAGAGAGAGAGAGAGAGAGCAGGAAGAAACGCGAAGGAAGACAAGCCTGGGAGGGAGGAGGAGGAGCAGTGAAGCAGAAATAAGACAAAGTACAGGACTCCAAACCCACTTGAGCCTAAAGCCCAGCAGCAGGAAGAGGGGCTGAGCAGGAGTGCCAGCAGCGCCCACTCACCAGCAGAGGAGCAGCAGCAGCAGCAGCAGCAGCAGGGGCACTTAGCCAAGAGCCAGCCGAGGCGCCTGCCGCCCTTCATCCTGCCATGGCCAAGGCAGCCCCACACAGCTCCCTCCAGAGAGACCGAAAGCCAGAGGGAAGAAGCAGCCAGCTACCTTTGGGGGGGAGGAGGGGGGGAAGGCGGAGCCCCACCGTCTGGCCTCGCCTTCCCTGCCCCTGGCTTTATGCAACTCCGGGGAGGAAAGCAGGAGTAGCAAGGGAGGGAAGCGCACCACATGGCGCACCCACTCCACACAGACAAGGACAGCTCGCCCTTTGGAACCCTTGTCTGCCTCCCTGTCCTTTCTGACTGACGGCCTTTTCTTGGCAAGTGTCTCCAGAGGGGTTTTTTTTTTGGCCATGGCTCTCCTCTGAGGCTGAGAGAGTGTGACTGGCCCAAGGTCACCCAGAGGGCTTCATGGCCAAGCTGGGATTGCAGTCCTAGTCTCCAGAGTCACAATAAAGTCATAGAGGCAGAGTCAAGCTCTGACACACACTCTCTCTCTCTCTCCAATCTTGCCTGTTTTAATTACTTTATAACTTACATTTTAGTGTTGTTTTAGTTTTAGGGTAAGGGATAAGGGGATAGATGCTTTTAGTTATGTTTGTGCTATGTATTTCTTTTATGCATTTTGTTGTAACCTGTCTTGATCCCTATGGAAAGGCAGGATATAAATAAAATCTATTATTATTATTATTATTATTATTATTATTATAGTCCAACCCTCAAATCATGCATCATGCCACCTCTTGTTATTAGTTGTGGTGGTTGAGAGAGGCAGCCCAGTTTGAGTGCTGGGTTAATGACCCTGGAGGCCAGGGTTTGGATCCTGGCTGGAAAGTCATGGGGGTGACTTTGGGTAGTCACACTCTCAGCCTCAGAGGGTGGCAGCAAACAAAACAAAAAAAGAACCATCTGAAGATATATGCCAAGAAAACCCCAGGATGTGTAGATTCACCCTAAGTCGGAAAGGACTTGGAGGCATCCCAAGTGGTGTGGATATAAATATCTTTTGAAAATGTGGTTTACTTCAGATACTGTTGTCATGAAGAAATGAGAAAACTGGCTAAGGATCTCATGTGGGATCTTTTAAAAACCACGGTTCGTTTCAAGCACTTCTCTCATGTGGAGTCTTTTTAAAATCTCAGTGCATTTCAGATACTTCCCTCATAAACAAGTGAGAAAACTGGTTGTGGATATCATGTGGGATCGGGGTGACCAGGCATCCTCCCTTTTCCATGACCTGTCCTCCATTTATGGCTTCCCAAATACCCTCCATTTGGAGCATGACTAACAAGCATAGATTTATATTTGTTAGCATTTCTAGCTTATTTTTGGTGATCTCCATTTTTCTTGAATGTCCTACACAGACGCCTTGTCCTCCTTCATGGTGAGGACACTTGGTCACCCGGGGTGTGATCTTTTAAGACTCCAGTTCATTTCAGACACTTCCCTCATGAATATTTCCCATGAGAAAAATCAAAGACACAGTGGAGTTTATCACAGTGGGGCTAATTTAGGCATTAAAGAGTGATTAAAGCACATTTAAAGCATCCCACAAATAAAGCAAAAATGGTAATTGTTCGAATGGTAATCATATGCAATTGTGCAAATAAAGTGGTATCGGAAATGCATTGTCACTGAAATCCTCAAAGTAAAAAGATGTGTGTTAATACTTCTTTCTGACCACTTTAATGGCGGGTTTTGCACAACACGCAATTACATGATTTTTCTGGGATATTAATGGGATAAACTCCCCATCTCCTTCATGTGATAAACTAATGAAAACAACAACAGTTGTCAATAAGCTGCAAAGAGCCTCCCAAAAGAGAGGTACAGTATTGTTTTTAGGTCCTAGGAAGAGAAAGGAATCCACAGATCTCCTCTCAACAGCCTCCTCTTTGCTATACAGTCATTTATTTTTAATTTTGGATAGATTATAGTTGATTCATTAGGGGTTACTTTTCAATACCATTGGTAGATACAGGCTTTTGGTGGCACTGATGCATGAGAAACAGCAGAGGACAACCAAATCCTTCCCAAATGCTCTTTCCTCCTGGAGTTGAATTGCCTCTTAGGTTTCTCAGCTGATCCCAGAGGAAGGTGGGGGGAATAGATCTGGAGGGTTTGTCTTTTCAGAACAGATTTACTAGGCATTAATCCACAGGTGAAGCTTTTCAGGGCATGGTGATAATTAAAATAGCTAACTAATTGCAGCGGGATCAAATAACCAGTAAAGGGGAATCTTCAGGGACTGATTGACACCTCAATAACTGTGTGCGTTTAACACAGCAGGGAGGGAGGAATGGCATCCTCCAGCATTCAGATGCCATGACTAAGCATCAGAAATTGCTAAAGGTCTAGGAAGCAGGGTGACTAGGTGCCCTCCTTTTTTCCCAGGGCCTGTCCTCCATTTCAACCTCCTGTCTGGCAAGAATTCTAAATTGTCCTCTACTTTGAGCAGCACTAAGAAGCATGAACAATATAGGAGTGGTTTTAGCTTTTACTGGGTCATGTTCTATATTTTCATTGAATGGTTTCCATTTTGTGGTGCTTTCGCCTTCTCTGTGGTTATGACATCTGGTCACCCTGATGGCAAGGCCAGTAAAAAAAGTTGGCAACTTTAGCTGGATCAACTGCTTATGAATTATACGCTGGTTGTCTATGCAAAGAGCAGTATTTTCCTCCAGGAGCCGTTCCCATAAGGCAGCTTTTCTCAAGTTGCTGTCCTCCAGATATGTTGGCTTATGACATCAATTGGCCCCATGACCAATGATAGTGAGTGATTGTTAGAAACATATATATGCAATATGCCCTGAACTGAAAAGATTAGAAATTTACGTTAGGACTAGGTATCTATATATGACTTTGAATGCATAATGTACTATGTATAAAAAGCTGTGATTTTTCTTTGTTTCTTTTTTAGATATAGAAAATGAATAGCTGGAAATATGAGAAACAGTACAATTTATAGGAACAGTAAGGGAGAACAGAGAGTAACTATTAGCACTGGTATATGTATCTAATACAGTACACTACAAATTGAGGGCAACAAGTTGGGTAGATCATGTGTGCCCTTTTAAATTACATCTTAGTTAATTTCATACACTTTCCTCATGAATATTTCAAATGAGAAAACCAAAGATACATTGAAAACAAAATATGTGCACTACAATTAGTGCAGAGTTGCAGAAATTCAACAGGAGCAGCTTTTGCCAGCACAGATATGCTCTGATGGGAGAAAACTGCATTTGTCGCTGCAAATATTAAAAACAAAAGTTTTCGTAACAATTTGGGCAAAAAAGGAGAGAAGTTGATATTTTTTCTCTAGCAAAACTCCCAAGTCTTTTCACACCTGCATAATAAAAAGAAAGTCATCTAGTTAAAATGCTCAAGATAATGAAATATGCATCATATTCAAAGACTACAACAGAAAAGCATCAAATTCAGCAGGATGGAATAGAAAACCACCAATCTCTTCCTTTTTGTTAGTCTCAAAGATGCTACAAGGTTGCTCTGTTTATGAAAAATAGGGAAATCTTCACCTGTTGGGCTTCTGTCTGTAATTGCAGGAGGCCTGCAGTGGATGATTCAATCACTTCTAATCAGGGTACACAATATTAAAGGTGTAAGCAGTTCCACTGTGAAGGCTCTATTCTTATGGACTGTTATTTATATGATTTCACTGGCTTACTTTTTACCGGGATGTGGAATAACCATTCTCCCTTAAGCTTGTGATTGTTAGACTCTCTGTTTTCATGAATAATGAAGCAGCTTCCCTGGCAGCCTCACTACACCTTACCCTTCACAGCCCTCTTCTGGAGTGAGTTTGAGTTTGCAGACTGAAAGGGTGTGACTGACATCTCTGAGCAATGCTGAACCTTTGCTGTGATTCCCGGTCACTCCCTTCCTTGTTTGTTCTTACAGGTTGTTATTTTATCTATTTGAAGTATACCGCAGGGGCATGTTTGCTTTTCTTAGTATATTATGGCACGATGCTTCTAGATTATAAATTCAACTGGAATGTTCTTAATAAATGGTGCCATTATGTGAAGGCCGGACCCCTTTTAGCAGCCTTCCTCCTATGATCTTACAGCAGCCAAGCACACAGAAATTAAACAGGTGAAGGCTTACTCTGGCATGGTAATAAAATGAAGAGTAAAGTTACATCTGTTTAGTTATGCTTGCCTGGCTGCTGTTGAAAGCCCAGGACTAAGGGACATTTTCTGTTGCTCATTCGGAGTACACAGCACACCAGCACCTATCATTTTAAAAAGGGGGTGGGGGTGGGATAAATGTTTTGAAGCAGTGATTTCCAAAGTGGGAAGTATGCCATCCTGGGGGCAGTGAGGGTAAAGGGGGTGGCGGAGGGGGCTTCATTTTTTACTATTGAAAACTGCATTGTATTGGTACATAAAAAGTACTGTTATGCAAGAAAAGCAAGGGGGACCAGCAGACATTTGGACATGGTGGTGATAAGGGTTGCATGAAACCTTTTCAGCGTTCCTTAAAACCACCACATTTCTCCTGTTCTTCACTTGCCCATGTGAGTTCACTGAGCTGTGTCTTTCACTAGTGGAAGTTGGGAAACTCTCATGAGGCTTGGGTGCAGACCATCACTTTTGTGGCTCAGAGTGGTGCCATTTTGGAACAGACTGACTGACTGGAGCAAGAAGTTAGAGCTTTTGGTGACGGCATAAAGGAGCTTTCATATTTGGAACCCTGCTTAAGCTTTGTGAGCTTTGTTGGGATTTGGCTGGCAAGTTGGGGCTCCTGCTTTCTTTCATCAAACAGGGTGAGAGAAGAGGCGACCAAAGAAACAATGTTTGTGTGTGTACGTATGGGACACTTGAAGCTGTGTGGAGAGGCCATGTCTCTAGGGAAGGAATATTCAGGATTGATTCTTGGAAAGAGTCAATCTTGGAGCAGCTCCTATACATAAAGTATATTCTTTTCCTGTCAATGCCAGTCTCCAGCATGTGGCCTCTGTAACCTCCCTACACACACACACACACACACACACACACACACACACACACACAGAGAGAGAGAGAGAGAGAGAGAGAGGCTGTGTCCCTCTTTGCCCTGGAGAAGGATTGAAAGTCCTTGCTCACTGGAGTGAAGCTACTCCTTTTGTACCCACTCACCTTGGGAGCAACAGCCAACAAGGCTGGCACAGGTATGATGCTCTTTGGTCGCTGCTCAGCTAGCTGTTCAGTTACTGCTCCCAAGGTGACTGGGTGCAAAGGGAGCAGTGGCAAAGATGGGTTGTTTTGAATTTTCAGTAAACCTCATATCAAGAAATATACATGGGGGGCACTAAGGTTGCTGCCCAAGAGGAAAGGGGGCAGTAGCCCAAAGAAGTTTGGGTAATACTGTTTTAAAGCATTTCCAAGCTGGTTCCTCATATGTAAAAAGAGGTTGCTTCAGAATGAGCATTATGTAGCAATGGCATCACTGGGGGGGGGGGGAGGGTTCAGGGAATACAGCCCGTACCCTGAGTGAGGGTGACACCACTGCTCCTTAAACATCTGCCTTTTGGGAGAAACAGGCTGTGGCATTCCTGTGTGCCTTTAAAATGTGAGTAGGGTGAGGCTCAGTGGTAGGATAAAGGAGAGGCCTCAGTTTTTTTCCTTGACTGCAATGTCTATGTGGATTTATGATAGAGCCCAAGTATGAAAAATCTTAAACTATTTCAATGTCTACATAGTCAACTTTAAAATAAAGTAGATAGGCTGTGGTCATTATTTCTGTTTTCTTAATGTTCAGCTGTAAACCTGCCTTTACACTTTCTGCCTTGACTTTCATAGCTTGGATGTCCTGCTGGACTCATTCCTGAGCCTGAATGCTGTACACGTTGCTGGAGATGTAAGATCTCGCTATGCTAACATAAGCCTTGATTATGTTCTGTTTGGATTAATGTAATGCACTCTGTGTGGGGTTGCCTTTGGAAACTGTACTTCAGTGGGTCAAAAAGACTTACAATAGATTATTTGAGAGACCATATTTCCCCATATGCACCAGCTAGAGCCCTAAGGCCTTCAGGAGAATGCTTTCTCTCAGTCCTGCCACCATCACAGGCTTGCCTGGTAAGGACATGAGAGAGAGCCTTTTCGGTGGCTGCTCCTGCCCTCTGGAATGCCTTTCCACAAGAAGCAAGGCTGGCCCCCTCCTTGCTTGCCTTTTGTCAGCAAACAAAAATGGCTTTGCTCAAGCAGGATTTTAATGTATAATCATGGGGTGGCTTGACTATTAGTTACATAGGGTGGGTATCATGGTTTTAGTGTGGTTTTAATGTTTGTAATTTTATATTGTTTTTAGATTAGATTTTCACTGTTTTATTTAATATGTTTTTAGAATGTTATTTGTGAGCTGCCTTGGGTCCTCTCCAGGGAGAAAGGTGGGATTCAAATCAAATCAAATCAATCAATGAGGCTGCAGAGTGCTGACCATGGCTGGTTACAGGAATCATATAACTTCACTGTTGAAACAGCTTGACTGGCTACTGATCTGTTTCTGGGCAATATTCAAAGTACTGGTTATCACCTATAAAACCTTATATGGCTTGGGTCCAGACTATCTAAAAGACCGCATCTTCCTATATGAGCTGGTCTGAGTTTTACAATCTTTGAGGGAGGGCTTCCCACCGCTATCACAGGGAAATTTGGTAAGGAATCAGGAGAGAGTCTTCTCTGTAGCTGCTTCCAGGGTGTTAAATTGTATGCTATGCTTTTATCTTTTAAATTATGATTTAATATATAGTCCGCCTGCACCATACATGGGCTTGCCATCCATGGACTTGAGCTCACGTGGATGGCAAACCCAGGGGGACAAAATGCACGCGTGCAAGAGTGCACTGCCATTAGAATCATTGGGACTTGAGGTCCCATGTTTTTCATATATGTGGGGGTGGGTGAGGTGGCCCAGAACCGATCCCCCATGTATACAAATGGACCACTGTATTTTAAACTGTTTTAATGTGTTAAATAGAATTTTTTAATTATTTTGTTAACTTTTGTAAAAAGATTTTAGTTGCATTTTTGTTTTAAATTATTGAAATCTGCTTTGGGTCCCATGCCAGGAGAAAGTTGGGGATATAAATTAAATAAATACATACTTATGAAATAAATTAAATGTAAATAAATTAAATAAATGCTTGTAACTATTTTCCATAGTGTCTGAGTGACAGAAAAACAGTATTGGAATGCTTCCATGTACCTTAGATTTGCCATTTATTTCTAGGCTTCACTTTGACTGTCATGGTGCAATGCTACAGAATTGTGGGAATTGTAGGTTTTATTTATTGATTGATTGATTGGCACCAGAGCTCTCTGGAAGAGAAAAATAAATGTCTCACAAAACTACAGTTCTCAGAATTTCATAGTATTGAACCATGGCAGTTGAAATGGTGTCACCTGCAGTGTGGATACAGCCCTACTAGACTCCTATCACTTTAGCAGACACAGCATTCGTAGAATTCAGCAGGAAAAATGAAGAGTTCTCTGGCATGGAGACTTAGCACTGATGTGGTGCAATCTTCTGATTCTTACTATAAGGCCTTGGCACATGACCGGGGTGGGTGGGTTAGTAATCTTAAAATCTTTGCACCTTGCTCTCCCCAGCAAAACCAAAACCAAACTCTTCTGTCCATATTCTTCTCTCTCTCTATCAAATGGTAGCCATCTAGTGGCTGCTTGTAACCCAACAATGATTACACAGCAAAGAATATTTCACATATCCCTTGTGATTAGGGTTGCCATAAGTCAGGACCTTCAAACCAGGACAAATGTAGGACAACATTTTCAAATGTAGGACACATTTTTTTAAATGGAGGACACACGGAAACATTTGATGATTTTTTAAAAAAATGTTAATATAAATGCACGTTTCTTAGGCATGATCAAAATGGAGGACATTTTGGCAGTATTCCTAGACAGATGGCAGAAATGTACTTCCCTTTCTGGCCAAACCACCCCCTCCATTCCAAAACACACACAACAGCACATTTGGGCATAAAATATGGCTTCATTTAACTTGGCTTCTTGCATATTTCAGATGTTTGAAATTCACACTCTCTCCCCTTCAGAAACAGTGAGCGCATGCCTCAGAAGCTGATTGTGATCTATATCATCATCATCATCATCATCATCATCATCATCATCATCATCATCATCATC
>NC_056522.1:237901870-238019012 GCF_019175285.1 Sceloporus undulatus
TTTAAAAGAAGGGAAACCTGTTAACATTAAAAGCACCCAAAATACACAGAAAGCGCACTTTGGGGGGGGGGGGACTTTGAAAATGGGCACCCACCTCCTCCTCGACATGTGCCAAGAAAGGGCGCTTTTCCCTCCCCCTGGCTGGCCCAGAGTCTCCCTCCTCCTCCTCCAAGGCTCCACCTCCTCCTTGAGGCTGGCCAATGGCAGAGTGGAGCTGGAAACAGCCCCGCCCCAGCTGCTCTGCCATTGGCCAGCCAGCCTCAAGAGGACGAGTGTTCCCTTTAGGCGTGTGCGCATGCACAAGCAGGCACTGCCGCCGGCCCCGGCAACTGTTGTGGGCTGCGCACAGTGCAGAGCAGGTGTTGGAGGAGGAGGTGGGTGGTGCGGCCGCGCTGAGGAGACAGAGGAGGAGGTGGAGGGTGGTGCGGCTGTGCCCAGGAGGCAGCGCTGGAGGGGGAGGAGGAGATGGGCGGCACGGCCGGTCGTGTGCATTAGCGGCCGCGGCAATGGCTGCCGGCCCGGGCCCAAACCTGGGATTTAGAGTGACCGGGACCGGGCCAGTACCCCCAAAACCTTTACAATCACAGGTGCAGCTGGGATATGGCATCCCTACTTGTAATGCCTCTGTTGAAAACAGTTATGACTTTCTTGCACTGGAACAAGACAAGCAGTGTGTCATCAGCTTCACTGAAACAAGATTGAGGAAGGAGAGCTTCAACAGAAACTTGTAATCAAATTTGGCTATGTAAAATATTAATTCCAATACCCAAATGCAACTTTGCCAGCATCCAAACTCCCTCCTTTGCTTCTCCAGAGCTTGAGGGGAGGAAGGATAATGGGCCTTTGTCAGTTTTTGAGGAAGTGTACAGGTGACATTAATTCCCCCTAAGGACATAAAGAAAAGGCAAATGGATTTCTTTGACTGTAAACAACACTTTCAGTAAAGCTAAATGTACTCTTGGTTTGCGGAAACATTCCAAATGACAGGTTTCTTCAACAAATTATGGAGGAAGGAGCCAGACCTAAGCATTCAGGTTCATACTATATTAAACTTCAGTCCCACCGTTTCTGGAAAATAAACGAGTTACTGGCAGAACAGTCTAACCAAACTTGCTGTTTTAGTGTTGCAATAGGCATGCTGCTGTAGTATTTCAAGGGAGGCAAAACCACTGGTTGTTTTTTTAGCCTTGTGTGATGACACAAGTATGAAGAGGAAGCAGTAGAAGTCTGCTAATTTTGACTACAACATGAAGAGAGATATGTACTGCCTTTCTGAGCATGGGGAGACACAACATACAATGCTAAACAGCCATGTAAAGAAGGGTTTCTGTTGAAGAGGACATTTCAGAAAGTTCTCTCTCTGTCTCTTCCTTGTCTGAAATTGCTTCTTCCACCCTTATTTGTTGTTACCCTAAAAACGATGGGGGAGACTGGGGGTCCCTGCCAGCTGTCAGAAGTACTTCAAATGTTGGGGAAATTAGCTTTATGAAAGGTTTGGGCAACCTTTAGGCCAGGGAGCATCAGTATATACCAGCACTAACTGGGAGGACTCCAGATTCTTGATAAAGTAATGAATCATTATTTAGAAGATATGTAGAATGCAAACACACACACACGGAGCATATGGAACCAACAAATGTAAAAGTGAAAGGGGATAGAAGAGTTTTTAGAGGCTATATTTAACTGTCTGAAGAGAAGACCATGCAAGGCTGGAGTGAATCAGACAAGGGGGCTCTGAGGGTGACACAGAACATACACAAAGTACAGGTGTGTAGGTGGACTGGGCTGTGTGCAGAGAGCTATGTTTTGAAGACATATTTATACTGTAAAAGTAGCCAGAGGCAATGGGCTATCTAGCCAGGTAACAAAGGCTGAATGGCTTATTCCAGGATTTGACAATGGGATTCCAGACTGGTGTATGGAGACGTTGGGCTGGGATCACAACGAGGGTGTGTGGACAGGGTAGGCATGGAGGTTGGCTTACTTCTTTGTGTGCATAGAGAGCCTTTGTTTTAAGTTTTGAGAGGAAATACATAATATTTGGGGGAAGGATGAAGCACTTTAGATTTTATAGTTTTGTTTACTTGGATGTCTACATGCCAAGGGAAGTGATTTCTTTTTTCCAGGCAACCTGACCTTTTTATTGTCCCTGAAAGATCTCTCAAAAATGTTATTTCCAAATTTGAGATATCAAAATATGAGGACTCCAAAATGCAGCGAGGGGTATGCAGGGGTGTATAAAATTATCCAGCAACAAAAGGTCCAGGAGTTCCACCCCTGCCCCTGGATACCCTACATGTGATTAGGCAGAAGATCCTGAGATCACAGTCTAACAACAGGATTTCTAACCTCCATTCATTATTATCAACAGTATTAGTTTGTTCTATGTTAATTAAATGGCTGAAGCTTGGGCTAACCAGAAATGGACATGTGTAGAAGTTTCCGAGTTTAGTATATTTGAGGTACTGAAAATAGTATCTGGGCTCTAAATATAGTCAGATTTACTCTGTTGAAGTTTGAGTTTAAACACACACACACCACACATCTGATGTCTGAACCCTGCCCAGTCCATTTAAAAGACGACAGCTGCAGCAGCAAAGTAAACTTTAAATAGGACTTGGAGAGTTTGGATCCTTTCATTCTACATTGAGAAGATGCTATCCTTTTATTTGAAGATGGGGAGGCAGCTGTAATTTTAAGGTCAAACTGACTTTTGTGGCTGCCTGTGCAGTCTATAGAAAAGATGTAATATTTTACTAACAGTTGGAATATTTATATGGCAAAACCTTTGTCTTTGTGAAGCCCTCCTGAATAATTTTTTTCATGGTGAACCAACTAGCCCTATTTTGCCAGAGTATTCTGATATGCTATTTGAACCAATCTTAAAAATTAGCAAAATAAATAAATAAATAAATAATAAAAAGATATTACAGAGCTACTACTGAAATATATTGTATAAACAAACAAGAGCTGATGGCTTCCTATGGGACAATAAGAACTGGATTATATTTAAGTATCTAAGAGGCAGTCACAAGCAGAGACACACCTTTATACTACCTTGTATCCTCTCTCATAGAGAGAGCTGACTCATTTTGTGTTGTTGTTTTTCCAGATGAGCAGCCTTTTTGAGATGTATTTCTGTGTTGTGTTGCCTTCAAGTCATTTCCAATGTATGGCAAACCAAAGGCAAACCTATGATGGGGTTTTCTTGGCAAGATTTTTTCAGAGGTTTGCCATTGCCTTCCCCTGATGCTGAGAGCATGTGATTTGCCCAAGGTCATCCAGTGAGTTTCCTGGCCGAGCTGGGAATCAAACTCTGGTTTCTAGAGTCTTAGTCCAACACTCAAACCGCTATGTCACACTTGCTCTCCCTTTTGAGATAAATGGGCATAAAAATAAACAATGTCAGCACTAGATGGCCATGGATGCCATTGCTATTATCATAGTGGCATTAATGTTCCAAGTGTACACCCTAGCCCTGGAACCCAACTTAGCCAGCCACAGAAAGCTAGAGTCCTGGCCATGGGAAAGTTGGGCAGAATTAATTCCCTGGGGCTAAATTATACCACCTATTGTGAGCGGACACTGGTCCGCATCAGCAAAGGGACTGGGATGCTTCTTTGCTCTAAAATACCTACTGCATCATTCACCAGCAATAAAGCTTATCTTATTACAATAACATGTTTTAGTGTTCAGTATTAAATAAAGTTTTGGGGATGCTTAGAATTACAATCAGTCCCAGGCTGGAACAGTGTGAGAAAAGGTTGAAACAATCTCCAGAATTGCTGCTATGGCCAGCAATGCATACACATTCATCAGAACCCTATAGGGGGCATGTGATGTGTGCATTTCTAATTTTGGATGGGGCACAAGGTAGTATTCACTATCCCCCTGAGCTCTTTCCAAAACCACCTCCACGGCAGCTGTCAAATTCTGATGAACACTACTATGGTTGTTTGGGGGCAAGGCGAATAAGCAGTGGAGACTGCCTTCTGTCCCCGATGCAGTTTTCCTCAGAAAAAAGAAGAAGAACAAAGGTGCTGTTTTTCTCCCCTTTGCCTAGAGAACTGCAGTGGGTATGAGAGGTGGTGCTATAGCTATTTCCCCTCCCCTTCTCTCTGCCATTAAATGACTGTAGCAGTGCTCCAAGGGGCTTGGTAGCTGCCAGAAGAAGAAAGAGGCACTGAGCTGCATGTTACATGTTGCATATGTGATGCAGGGTTTTAGTTGTTATATTTTCACAAATGCATCCCTGGGGACAGTCACTGCTATTCTTTCAATTTCTTTCTTTCAGAAAGAAACAAAGAGTGTGTTAGCTCTAGGTGTTTTTGTTTACACTATACAAGATTATTTGTTCATTTGTGAGAAGACTTTAGTGATAATAGAGTACTATATAGCTCTACTGGCAGCAGTCTATTTGTTCAGCCACTGCCACAACATTACTCCTGCTGTCAGTGGTGTCACTAGGGAGAGCAGGAGGCGTGGACAACACCAGGTGACACCCTAAGGGGGTGACACCACTTCTGCACAAACACCTGTATTTTGGCAGAAACATTGTGGGATTTGCCTGTATCTCTTTAAAATGCTTTAAGAGATTGTGGGAGTGAGGTGAATCTCACTGGGAGAAGAAAGGAGGGCCCACAGACTTTTTTAAAATTAAAATTTCAAAACATTATTTTTTTAAATTAGAATGTTGATTTTTTAAAGAAAATACTCTTTTAAAATGTTCTTTACAAAATACAAACATTACATTTTAACCAAATCTCCACTATGTATATGTAAATACAACCCTAGGACACACATCAGTTCAGATCCACTGCTCATGATCATTCTTGATAGTTTCCAAAGGGAGCTCATATAGGAGAGCTATACTTAAGACTTGGCATTTTCAATACAGTTAGTATGCAAGAGGTAGTTAATTCAGAATAGTTCAAGACCTGTTATGAAATTACTGACTCAGTCTTCATCATACCAGACAAGACATTTCAGTCCACAGAATCATGTTTCTTGCAAAACTGACATACAGCTAGACCTAGAAAATGAGGCATTTTATGAAATTGTTGCCCCAAGAATTTTGAACAATGGCCTAGAATTGCAGGCACCTGCCATAGAGAGGTTCATTTTACATTATTATAAATTAAAAAAACAACAAGGACAAGGAATGTTCCAAAATTCTACAGTATTTTGGCACTGTGATTCTTTTTCACACCACCCAAAATAAAGTCTTGAGACAAAAAAATACCTCATGGCATTCTTTGTGTGAAACATGATGCAAAGAAACTGGTGAATTCTTTGATGGGAAACAATCCTTCTCTCTGCTCAAAAGTGAGAACACAGGAAGTTGGTAACATGATTAAATTTATAACCAACTCTTCCCCCAAATTTGGGACTCAAAGTGGCTTGCAATTTAAAATGCTCAACACTGAAACAGAATCAAACTATTCACAAACATATACCTTAAAGGAATAAAAATGAATTAAAACAGTTTAATAGAAACCATAGAGCACCCTCTTTCAAGCTCTTTCTTTAAAACCTTCAGTTTTAAAAGCCTGTTGGAATAAAACAGCAAGGAAGGGGCCATTCTGACTTGCTGGGAAGGGATTTTCAGAGTGTAGAGAATGCCACTGAGAAGGTCCCCTCTGATCTCCTCACTAGCTATGCATGTGAGGTGCCACTCCTGAGAATCTCAGGGGCTGGGCAGGATCATATGAGGAAATATAATATTTCAGATGGCCTGGACTAAGTCACTCAGGGCTTTATAGGTCATAACCAGCACTCTGAAATGTGCCGAATTGGTGCTTTAAGTGTTCAAGAGCACTCCTGGCTACCACAGAAACCTGGTCCTCTAAGGTCAAGGCTGATTTTGAGTGGACACTCAAACTGCAAACCTGCATCTTCAGTGGAAGCACAGGCTGAATCCCTATCACTATTTTGATCCTGTCCAGGAAGGACCAAATAAAAATATCAGTGCCATGAGTAGCATTCCCAAAGAGCTGCCAGTGGCATCATTCAGGGATGTCTAGGGGCAAAGAAAGTTTCAGGCCAAAAAACCATGCTAGAAACTTTACCGGATGATATGTGAAACAAATAGATAGCCATGCATCTCATATATTCAGGACATAGAAGGAGAGGAACCCTACCAATTTCAAGGGCTGGGAGCCATTTGACATCACAGAGTTGAAGATATGTGTTGGGCTACTACTCCTAGTGAGGGTGTCATGAACCTGAAGAGATTTTGAGCATTAACAAAAGAAAAAGTGATGCATAGAATCACTGTTAAACTTTCAGGATATGTGGACTATGTTTATTGAGAAGCTTACATGGTGTGCACCATGGTTGTAACCACTGATGAACAGCTGGTAGAATTCAGAGATAAATGACCATTATGGTAGTATGTGTTAGGTAAACAAGGAAAATATGTCTTTTAAGTGTGATGGTGTGGCAGTGCTAAGAAAAGCCTATTCTCTGAAAGAAGATATTTACTTGGGCATACAACAGGTAAACAAAAGGAAGTTCAGCTTGGT
Organism: Sceloporus undulatus; assembly: GCF_019175285.1. Taxonomy (NCBI): domain Eukaryota; kingdom Metazoa; phylum Chordata; class Lepidosauria; order Squamata; family Phrynosomatidae; genus Sceloporus; species Sceloporus undulatus. The sequence goes on from NC_056522.1 coordinate 237,908,395, forward strand.
TACAGTGCAGTGACAACACTAGCTGAACTGTATTTCCATATTGGACAAGTATGATGGAAAACATATATATTTGTACCAGTTAAGGAGTGGCAGAAGGACTGATAAAGACCTAAAGTTTGATTAGGCTACTTCCCTTTTGTTACTTCTGGTTTAGTTTAAAAAACAACAACCAGGATATGGTACACTACATAAGGGAAATTTGCTTGCAAGGACCACAACAGCATTCAAGTGGCATACTCTGGTGATGTGTAAAATGGTGCACTCAAAGAACAGCCCTTCACTGGGGAACATTTCCCTCAGCAGAGGCTGTTTGATCATTGATCTACACACTCCTTCAAAATAGATAGATAAATAGATAAAATTAACACACCTGTGTTCCTTCACCATTTGTGTTTGTTTCCTAATTTTGGGAGTTCATACCTTTTGTTGCTGCTTTCTTTGGTGATATTTTTAGGATAGAGGATTTATACTGGCTACATTTCATTGCAGAAAAGGGGGTCTGAAAGCTATTCAGAAACAAATGTTCTAACTGTGAACATTTGTGCACCAAGGCACCTATAATATTAAGTTGTCTACTGTGCCCTTAGCAATGGAACATCTGCCAGCTCCTCAGAGGTTCGTGTGGCTATACAATGAACTGTAAACTCCACCTACTTCTGCATCCCCAAGATGATGACAGGGAACACAACTCAATGGGAGCTGTTCCCAATGAATTCTACAGCAGCAAATACATAAAGTTTTGCTAACAATCATTGGTGAAAGGAGAGAGTAGGTTTGTTCTAACTGACAAGTCAATAAAAATAATGCCACAGAAAATAACTATGACGTCATGTTATGCCTCCTCTTTCTATAAAAAGCCCATTAGATCTGCAAAAGCTGCCCCTCAGTTATATGCTAGTTGGGATGTCATGGATGTTAAATTCTGTGACATGTCATTAATTTAATTTGCAGCTTACACTCTTACTTAAGATGCAAGGACATTTTCAGCTTTTTCTTTTTGCCATTATCTCCTTTCCACAATATTCTATTATATATACAAATAATTATTTCTCTGACTGCTGGTCTTTTTGCAGCCAAAATGGCAGTATCCAAAGAGGTACCAGCAGGTATCAAAGGTTTGCCAAAGTACAATCTTTAGAAGAAAAATATATTATAGGAGGATCTCCTCCTCCACTTTAATTCACTGAGCATACTGAGCAGGATAGAAATGCTGACTGATTGCTTTTAGTTGATAGGAGCAGAGAAAACACGGGGTACATGAAAAATTGAACAAGAATCCTGGAAGGAGGCATGACTTAAGAGGAACAGTCAGCGCTGCAAGTTGCAGGCTAGTCTTCTCTCAGGGGCAGAGAAATTCTATAGCAGGATGGGCAAAGTGTGGATCATGTGGCCCCAAGGCTATTTTTATGGACCCCAGGAACCTCAGGTTGTTTTTTAAACCTTTTCACTCTAAAATGGCCCCAAATGCGCTCTAGGAGGGATGGAGGGCATGTCAACCATGTCTAAAAACCCTCAGGACCAACCAGAGATCAAACATATTTTATTTTGCAATATTTTACAAAAAACGTTTGGTTCCAAAATATCTGAAAATGTCCACTTTGGGCAAGAGGTGCAATTCCGTCACATTTTGTAGCTTTCCTGGCCCAGTTAGGTCCAAGAGAGGCCTATTTTGAAAGAAGAAGTGTTTCCATGTGACGTCAAAGGCTTTCACAGCTGACATCCATAGCTTTTTAACCTGTTGAAGTTGTCTAGGTGTTTGGGGCACCTGATAGTTATTGGCATGATCCAAAATTTCAGTGTTTTCAAATAGCATTTTATGCCCAGGATAGGACCCTCTCATGGCCACAGGAGTTTATTGCACACCATGCAGCTGCAAACAAGTCTACATAGGGACCACCAAATGCACTGTTCAAACACGAATCATGGAGCATGAGACTCACTGCAGATTGGGTCAGCCAGAAAAAGCAGCAGTAGCAGAACACATTATAAACCATCCTGGGCATAAAATGCTGTTTGAAAATCCTGAAATTTTGCACCATGCCAACAACTATCAGGTCAGAATACACAGGGAAGCTATTGAAATCCACAAACACTTGGACAACTTCAACAGGAAAGAAGAAACCCTTAAAGTAAAAAAAGTTTGACTACCAGTCCTGGAAAAAAAATACCAAAACCAAGACCCAGCAAATGCAAATGAACACTACACAGGGTAAGAGGGGTTTCCCAGCAGACAATGGATCATTAATTAAATAGACACCCTGAGACCTTGTCATTCAACAATAGAACAATACACAGATTAACATGTAATTCGCTTCCTCTCAACCACTCTCTTCCATACCAGCATTCTCTGAAGATGCCAGACACAGCTGCTGGTGAAACATCAAGAATAAACTCTTCTAGAACTTGACCTAATAGCCCGAAAAACCCACAAAAAGCTAAGAAGTGTTTCTGCTCACTTCCTGTTGCTAAATGCCCTAATTTGTTTTGTGGACACAGGTGCAGTGGACAGGTGCAGCCCTCCAAGGTCTCAGGGGGCGGGGAGGGATGCTAATGTGAACCTCTAGTCTTTCACCATTGTCCTGTAGGGGCAGAGGAAGGAGACATGGTAGATGAACTGACAAATCTAAAGGCATGTCTGATTAACATTGGTTGCAGCTGGGAGGAAAATAAGTCTACTGATTCTAGGTTAGAAATATTTTCCATACCACTTGAATGGTGTTCCTAGGAAATAGGGGTCTGAATTCAAGCCTCCCTCAATATGATTCTGGAATGTCTCATTTTGCCCATTCAACAATCAAAGTGGAATATCTGATGGCCTTGGACACACCTTTCCAGGTACCACAATACTGTTCCTTTAGAGACAGCTAAGAAAACAAGGTGTGTTTTTTTGAAGCCAAATGCATTATGGCCCACGCTGCTTTTGAATTGAACTCAAGATGATAAGGTGACAAAATATTCTCCTCTCATTTCAAAAGTAAAAGGGATTTAAAAGTTTAGCATACACTTTGTCTCCATCTAAATAAAGTTTTCTAGTATTAAAGTAACAATGTTCTTCCCCTGGAAGAAACAATGTTGTTTTCCTAAAAGAATGGTAACAATGTGTTTCCCCTAAAAGAGCCTTTCCTGGTTTATTTCAGCATTTAAAGAGGAAATAAAAAAAAACTGATGAATTGCCAGTTCTTCAGGGATAACTTGAGGGAGGCATTCAACAAGATCAAGTAACTTTAATGATACCTTTAGTTTCCCAAATCTCATAAACAAATACAAGTCTGGATGCATTTGTATGTTCAAAAACAGCTTGCTTATAGTCCAAAATACATGTTTTAAACAAAAAACCCTCCAGACTGTCTATGATGGAAATCGAGTCCTATCAAAATCCAGACATGTCTATGGCATTTTTCAGCTTTCTAATACTCTGTTTACAACCTTATTTTAGAATATTTTATAATAACCAATGTTTATGACAGGATTGGTAGTTTCAACACTGGGCATTTAATATGAAATCAGCTTGTCTCACACTTCAGAGGGAATCTGTGAGTCAAGAAATTACTTTTATTTTCTTTAGAGTTACATACACTTACTTGAATCAATAACTAAGCTATGTCAGGTGTTACAAGAGAGAGATTTCTACATTCCACTCCACATGGGTAGGATAACATGGTGGATAATTGGTTCTTTCTCCTGTTATGCACAATCAGTTAGAATGAGAATTAATGCCATTAAGTGTTACTAAGAAGAATTTGTGAGCGCCAGTGTGGTGTAGTGTTTTGAGTGTTGGATATGACTATGAGAGACCAACATTTGAATTGTTAAGGAATAAAAGCCTGAATTGAAAATGTCCAGATGAGAAGAAGTGACAAAGGGAACTATAGGTCACTTACAGCTAGTTAAGCAGTGGCTCATGACATGTGATAATTGTGCAATGTCATCATGTGTCAGAGAGCATGCAGAGCTGTTGTAAATATGCATTGTCATCTTCCTTGGAGGACAACAATTAAGGTGGCACAGGAAGAGTTGACAGGAAGAGGCTGGGTTTAGTGGCCGCATGGCAAATGTTTATAAAAAACTCCCTTTGTACAGTGTGGGTTTTCGTTGGTTGGTGGTGGATGTGTTATTTGCTTTCTATATATACAGCAACTAAAGAATAAAGTGCCTCTTTGGAGTTAAACCTGGCTTCAGTCTGTTTCATCAGCAGCTGGACGGAGACAGTTGTTGTTTATCCTCGCGAGAGCTTCCGAGGAAAGACTGAGCATTCACATTTTAACATGAATTTCCACTTGATCATGGAAACCCACTAGTTGATTTTGAGCAAGTCACACTGTCTCAGTCCTCTGCACAAATTTTGTCAAGAAAATTCTGTGATAGAATCATAGAGCTGGAAGAGATCCCAAGTGCCTTCCAGTCCAACCCCCTGCCAGATGGCACCTCCGACAGATGGCCATCCAGCCTCTGTTTAAAAACCTCTAAAGAAGGAGACTCCACCACATACGGAGTGAGTGTGTTCCACTGCCAAACAGCTTACTGTCAGGAACTTCTTCCTAATGTTTGGTTGGAATCTCTTCCTGTAGTTTGAATCCAATGCTCCATGTCCTAGTCTCTGGAGCAGCAGGAAATAAGCTTGCTCCATCCTCAATATGATATCCTTTCAAATATTTAAAATATGGCTATCATGTTACCTCTTAATTTTCTCTTTTGCAGGCTAAACACATCAAGCTCCCTAAGCATAGGGCATGGTTTCCAGACTTTTCGCCATTTTGGTTGCCCTCCTCTGGACACACTCTACCTTCACAACATCCTTCTTAAATTATGGTCATCAGAATTGGACAAAATATTTTAGTTGAGGTCTGACCAAAGCAGAATAAAGTGGTTCTATTACTTCCCTCAGTCTAGACACTACACTCATATTTATGTAGCCTAGAATCATGTTGGCTTTTTAAGCTTCTGCATCACACTATTGTTCAGCTTGTGGTTTATTATCACTCCCAGATCCTTTTCATGTGTACTATTGTCAAGCCAGGTTTCATTTTTTTCTGCCTAATGCAGTACTTTACATTTCTCCCTGCTGAAATTCATTTTGTTAGTTTTGGCTTAGTTCTCAAATCTGTTAAGATACTTTTGAATTTTGATGTGGTCTCTGGGGTAAGAGAGAGAGAGAGAGAGAGATACGGAACTATCAGGTTAGAATACACAGGGAAGCCATTGAAATCCACAAACACTTGGACAACTTCAACAGGAAAGAAGAAACCCTTAAAGTAAAAAAAGTTTGGCTACCAGTCCTGAAAAAAATAGCAAAACCAAGACCCAGCAAATGCAAATGAAAACTACACAGGGTAGGAGGGGTTTCCCAGCAGACAATGGATCATTAATTAAATAGACACCCTGAGACCTTGTCATTCAACAGTAGAACAATACACAGATTAACATGTAATTCGCTTCCTCTCAACCACTCTCTTCCATGCCAGCATTCTCTGAAGATGCCAGACACAGTTCCTGTCCACATGGGGGCCACCATAATGACGCAAGCACCGTGCAGTGTCCAGACATCACTGGTAAGAAGTGGCGTCATGGCAGCGCCCTTTCTAGTTTGCTGCAGCACCGACTAAGGGCAAAGACGGGTGGTGTGGAGATGCCCATCTGCTGAGCCCCAATACATGCCTTTATAAAAACCTATTGACCTAAAACTTTGGGCATTAGCTGGAGAAGCCCTATTGCTATGAGGCATTTTCCACTGCATATAAGGGGTTATCTTCCATGTACACTTCCCTGTCTTGAAAAGTAAACTTTAATATAGCCCTGCACCTGATTAGGCAAGCTATAAAACTGAATAAAATCACACTATTTCCTTTCAAATACCAAAAATGACTATATGAGGGTAACTCAGCTAGTAAATATTCTGCAGGTTTACAGATTGTCCAAAAGGTTCTCATCACTATGAGTTTTTCAGTTCATGCTCACATTGCCAGCTCTATCCCCTCCTGGAAAAACTAGATGTCCTAAAAGTGAATTAAAATGTTTCAGTTATTTCCTCTGGGGTACATAATTAATATGCAATACAAAGGTCTTAAGAGGCGCGGTGGTTCAAGTGGTTCAGTTGAATGCAAGGTCGGCAGCTTGGCAGTTTGTAGCCCAGGTGCCGCATGATGGGGTGAGCTTCTGTCACTAGTCCCAGCTTCTGCCAACCTAGCTGTTCAAAAGCATGCAAATGTAAGTACATAAACAGGTACCACTTTAGTGGGAAGGTAAACAGCATTCTGTGCAGTCATATTGGTTGCATGATCATAGAATAGTCTCTGACAATGGTGAATCTTCAGTTTAAACAAAACAAGCTTAATTTATATACCGCTTCATACTGCCTAAGCAGTGTCTAAGCGGTTTACAACTGTAAGCTAATTTGCCCCCAACAATCTGGGTACTCATTTTAGCGACCTCGGAAGGATGCAAGCCTGAGTCAAGCTTGAGCCCTTTTGCTGGTCTTGAACTCACAACCTTATGGTTTTGAGTGAGTGGCTGCAGTACAGGCATTTAACCACTGTGCCACCAGGGCTCCTAGTAATGGAGATGAGCACTGCCCCCTACGGTTGGACATGACTTGACAACCTTGTCAGTGGGGAATACCTTTACTTTTTTACCAAGGTCTTAGAAAAGTTAAAACACTCACATTTTAGTAATAAAGTTGGTTATGGCAGGAGAAAGGCAAAGCAACACAATGGAAAGGATGCAGGATAAGCAAGAATAATCTCAAGGATTCTTTATCAGGCAGTTGCAGAGCAATTATGGACACTCTTTAAAAGGCATCCATATATATTTGATTGAACAGCTTGAGTTACATCCCTAACAAAGCAATTCAGCAGTGCCCTCTTGTGAGAGGAATTGGGTATAGCACACTAATCTATAATGAAGAACAGCCTCTGTTATAAAGCAATGATACAACAAAATCCAAAATCCACAAAGCAGTGATACCTTTATTCAGCTGACTCCAAAGTATAAAAATACATGCAAGGTGACTCCCCCCTCCTATATGATTTTTAATATCTTTGTATAATGAAGAAGCCAGAGTAGCTTTGAAAGCTGACATAATGTGTTTTATGCTTTAGAGTTTCCCCAATAAAAGTATTGCTGCTTTGTGGATTTTTGATTTTGTTGTATCATTACTTTGTACAGCATCACCAGGCTGCTTTTCATTATGGATGAGTGTGCTATATGTCATTCCTCACAGTTATAGGACTTTTTACTACAGCCATTATTTCAAAGCTGGGCCTGAATCTGGGCCTGAGCATTTTTCTTATAAGACCTTTCTGTCTTTTTTTAGTGGAGGAAAGGGATGGCACTCACAACTGAGTGCACAACTCCTTGAGGCAATGGAATACATGAGGTCTTACAAAGAACAGTGGACTTCTTTCTCCCTTCTTTCCTCAAGAAGAAAGAGTTAGCAGTCAAGGTCACAAGCCAAGTCATACTGATAAAACTGATATAAAATGCTCTGTTTTGAGTGAATGGCAGTACAGCTTTATATAACAAAAGAATTCTCTAATCCAATCTGAGTGTAGCAAGAGGAATGAATAGGGGTGCTTGTGGATTTCTTTTGCTTTGTTTTTCCTCCAGGACTATCTCACTGTTCTTCACTGCCTCTACTTTGGCTTTGAAACTTGACTCAACACTGAAAGCTACTTGCTTTTCTTCTCCTGCCCCAAAGATTTAGGTGTTTTTTTAAATTCTTCAGGTTGTTTTTAAAGTACTTAATCAAATACCTCAAAGATGCGTATCAGATTAAAACCTCATTTGGTGCATTATTTCTTCATTCCCTGCCCCCTACAATTTCCACTCTGAAATCTACTATGATAAAGGGAAGTGCTGGGTTTGTGAACAATCCAAAAGCCAGTCAATCACCAGCGGTCCCAGAAAGATCAGGAGTTTAATTGACATACAGTATGTTCTGGCTAACCAGTGCTACAAAAAGGTGACTTCTATTGGAACAAGAAATATGGGTTCTGCACCAGCCCAGACTCATCAAAGTAACAAAAAATGTAAAAAAGGAAAGGAAAGGGGAAAAAAAAAGATTAAGTATATGTATCAGAAGTGCAGAATTTCATTGTTACAGCAGGCTTGCAACAAAATTATGTACTTCTGTCTGCACCTTTCTAGTGCAAGTAAAATGGAGGAAAACTCAATTGTGTTCAATTTCTACCTACCTTTTCCTGAAGGGAAGAAGCAGTCCATCTCCACACTGCTCCGGGAATGAGAAATGCAAAGGGCACTGCTGGGGACCAGGCCTTCCTGAGGTGGACTTCGTTCCGTTGTCCGTACCAAACACCAGCCTGGCCTTTCACTTGGCCTTTCTAGTAACTCCACAGTTTGCCCCACTTGGATACTCAGCTCACTGCTGTGGCTGGCAATAAAGTCTTGTAGTACCACAGTTAGTTCACATCCTCCAGACAGCTGTCAGGGGAGAAAATGAGAGTAGGAAAGGGGGGAAATGAGTCACATGGTGATATCTGATATTACATTTGATTCCAATAGCCAGAATAATTGATCAGTTCCATCATTCTCATTGTGACTCTTCAGAGTCTCTTCTCTCAGTTTGTTATAGAGTTCTTCTTTGCAGCTCTACAGTCTCTACATCCTAACTGGAGCTGCATTCACACTGCACAAATAATCCAGTTTGACATCACTTTAACTGCCATAGCTCAATGCTACTGAATTCTGGAATTTGTAATTTGCATGGCACCTGAGCACTATGACAGAGGAGGGTAAACGTCTCACAAAACTACTGTTCTCAGAATTCCATAGCATTGATCCATGACCATTAAAGTTATGCCAAATTGGATTATTTCTACAATGTGGATGGATCCTGAATAGATTATTTGACATCCTGTTGGCAGTGATAGCTATGTCCATATAATCTGAAGGCTAAACTAGATATGATGTAGGATTACTCTGATTAGTACCTCCTTCTGAAATAATAACAATTAAACAGCAGTTATGGGAGTGAGAATCCAATTGGGGGTTCACCACTGGAGTGGAATGTGATAAACTCTCCCCACTCAATTTGAGAATTAACATAGAAACAGCCGAAGTTGTTCTTCGTCCAAAAGGATTTTTTTTTACACAAGTTGGACAGCTGATTGTGTGCTTGTCCCCTTAAGGAGACAATAGCAACTTTCGGGCACCTTTTAATGAGGGGGAAAGGATCAAATCAACATCTCTCAGCACTATGGTTCTCAATGGATTTGTTAATGTAAACCCATAAAATAGGCATTTATTTTTGTTCTTAATGCATAATGTTTTGAAGATGGATTTCCCATATCGTGTCTTACTTTTGTAAAGTAGGTGGGGGAAAATACAGACTGGGAGAGCACATGACACTTTTTCATTGTTAAAGCCAAGCAAGGTTCAGACCCTAGGCAACACTTTGATGAGAGATTATAAGAAACAAAACAATTAATTAACCATATGCCTGAACAAGCTCTCTGTCTGCAATTAGTTTGCAGTCCATGGTGTCATTGTATTCCAATTTATGTTTGCTAAATATGTTTCTAAGAGTTCCTCATAATCTGTTTTTCCATGAAGAGGGATAGTTATGACACGATGACTAGTTTTAATATAATGGAGCCCATGAGGCACCTATTCCTCCTCTTGGGAGACCGACAATGGTTATTACTATAATTGTAAGCTAAAGAGTGCCATCAGTGTAAATGGTACATTACAAAATTAAATAAAGCAGACACTTGCTTTAAGAGTTTGTCTTCCATGACTGAGACAAAGGGGATGACATAGCAAAGGAGCACTGGAAAAAGTACATTCAGAAACACAAATACTGCCAAAAGCAATCTATACAAGATTGAACACAATGGAGCCGTAGTGGAAGCAATGTCAAGAGGATATTTCTCAGTATATATATTTCAATGCTGCCTTAATTAACAGGCAAGGCTCTTGTGTTGTCCCTTATTAAGCTTCTGCTTCAGTTAATCAAACATACAGGATCTAAAAAGCAAGGTAGATGCTGCAATAAGTGAAATGGGAAAAAACAAATCACCAGGAATAGATGACATTCCAATTGAACTACTACAACTCAGACTGATGGAATCAATTCCAGTCTTAACCAACATATGTCAACCAATCTGGAAAACAAAATGATGGCCAATGGATTGGAAACAATCAATTTACATCCCCGCCCACAAGGAAGACACAAAAGACTGCAGCAACTATAGACCCATAGGGCTAATCTCCCAGGTAAGTAAAATCATGTTCAAAATTCTGCAGACACAGACTCCAACCATACATGGCAAGAGAAATCCCAGAGGTCCAAACAGGGTTCAGAAGAGGAAGAGGAACTAGGGACCACATTACAAACATACGATGGTTAATGGAGTGCACCAAGGAATTCCAAAAGAAAACCAGCATGTGCTTTATAGACTATAGCAAAGCCTTTGACTGGAACATCCTTTAAGACATGGAGATATCAATATATCTTCTAGTCCTGATGAGGAATGTGTACCTAGGACAAGAGGCAATGGTTAGAACAGAACACAGAGAAATAGAATGGTTCCCAATTGGCAAAGTGGTCAGACAAGGATGCATCCTTTCACCCTATCTTTTCAACTTGTATGCAGAACATATTATATGAAGAGCAGGCTTGGACACATAAGGAAGACTGAAAATAGGAAGAAAAAACACCAATAATCTAAGATACGTAGATGACACCATACTATTAGCAGAAAACATTGGAGACCTAGAGTAACTACTGAGAAAGATCAAGGAAGAAAGTGCAAAGGCAGGCTTACTCTTGAACATAAAGAAAACAAAAATAATGACCATGGAGGATCTTCATAAATTAAAACTAGACAATGAGGAAATAGAAATAAAGTTCCTATACCTGGGATCAAACATAGATCAGAACAGGGACTGCAGTCAAGAAATCAGGAGGCTAAGAATGGAAAGGGCAGCTATGAAAGAACTAAAAAAAAGGTCCTAAAGAGCAAAGATATACAACTAAGCACAAAGGTCAGAATCATACAAGCAATTGTATCCCCCATGTATGGATGTGAGAGCTGGACAGTTAAGAAAATGGACAGGAAGAAAATAAATTCATTTGACATGTGGTGCTGGAAAAGAGTGCTGAGGATAGCATGGACAACAAAAAGCACAAATAGGTAGCCGATTAAGCCTGAAATTTCCCTGGAGGCAACGATGAGTAATCTGAGGCTGTTGTACTTTGGTCACATTATAAGACACAACTCATTAGAAAAGACAATAATATTAGGAAAAGTGGAAGGAACTAGGAAGAGAGAAAGAGACAGATGGACTCAATTAAGGTGCTAACAGGTATGAATCTGCAGAAACTGGGAAGAATAGTGGATGATAAGAGGTCTTGGAGATGTCTCATCCACAGGGTCGCCATGAGTCGACATCACCCCAAGGGTGATTAACAACAACAAACCACTGAAGACAAAGTGCAGGCACCATGTCTTTGGAATCATGCTCAGTGGCTCCTAGTTTCCATATTTCCATAATCCAACATAATACAAACACTTTATTTATTTATTTTAATTGATAAATTCAGTTCAAGAAAACTGAAATACAATTTGTATGCATTACAAAAGAAAACCACTAGGTGTCTATGTTTGCTGTATTATGGAATCTAGGGGCATGCATCAAACCATTCTATTTTGAACTGAGTGCCCAATTGAGAAAGAGGGAGTGCTATATGCCCAGACAGTGTATAGGATGCTCAGTTAGCAACTAATAACAGCAAACAAAGAAGTATTTTTCTGGAAGTGTTACAAAGGCTGAGGAATAGGCGCTATTAAGGCAGGTATTTCATTCAACTCTTGGAAAAATTTGCAATTTATACTGTTATAAAGAGTGATGTGAAAAGTAAACTTAGATAACTAGGTAAATTAACCCCACTAAAAACAAAACCAAGCCAAGTGGAAGGATTCCTAGAAATTTACAAGCCCACAACTGCACAATAAGCTCAGCATCTAATTCTCAACTACAGTCCGCCCTTGCCTTATGCGGGGCATCTGTTCTGGACCCCCCTTCCAGCATAAGGCAAAAAGTGCATATGCTCGAGCCCCAGTAGATATAATGGGGCTCGTGGGCGCACGTGCCATTCTCCTGATCCCCTGGCGGCTTCCGCATAAGTTACCACATACAGGAGTTTATGTTAAAAGCTAAAAGCCGTTACAATATAAAATAGATCACAGTTGCCACAAAAATTATATTATATTATTTATTTATTTATGGTTTTTATTCCCCGCCCTTCAGCCCTAAAAATTAGTTACAGTTCACCCTCCACATCTGTGGCTTTGACTTTTATGGATTTGGTTACCGATGAATTTGATTAATACTGTATGGTCTCTTTAGGAATCTCTAAGTCCTCCAGCGTGACCCTATTGTCAGCCTCTGCCAAAAGTCACACTGGAGGAGCTAGTTCTCTAGGCATTTGTAGGTCCTCCAGTGCAATTTCATGGTCAACCTCTGGCAGATCTTGACCATAGGATTGCCCTGAAAGATCTACAGATCCCTATAGAGGTGTTCACAGGTAAAAAAAAATAATAGTATTTTTTATTTGTGTTTTTTCCACTTTCACGGGGGTTCTGTGTCCCTAAACTCAGAGAATGTGGAGAGTCCACTGTATTAGGCTTTTTCTCAGGGATGGAAATCATGCAGCCATGTCTCTTTCTGCACCCCCCAGATCTCTGCTGGACATTCCAGATGCTCTCACACACACATTCCCAGTGAACATGTGGCCAGAAATGAGAACTGCTGGTTTAGGAAGCTTCCAAGAGTGGCAATTCGCCTTTGCAACCTCTCTTAAGCCTTATTATGCCCAGCCCAAAGATGTTTTTACAAAGCCAGAAGTAGTCTGTCAAGTCCCTTCCCTGAGAACTTAGACTGGCACCCTCCCTATGTTCTTTTTGCAGGCAAGCAAAGACTTTTCTATTTGGAAAGGATAGAATACACTGGATATTGCTAACTATTATGCTTCTGTGTGTGTGTGTGTGCGTGTGCGCGTGTGTGCGTGTGCGTGTGTATTTTAATGATACATATTTTAATCAGGTTTTATTTTTTCTGATTGTTTAATTGTGTTTTAACTTTTGTATCTTGCGGATTTTTAACATTTTTAAAGTTGTTGTTAACCACTTTGAGTAATAATAATAATAATAATAATAATAATAATAATAATAATAATACAATTCTCATGTTCTTGCCTAGGAAAATTCAGCAGAAATTTTCTTAACTCAGAGGCTTTTCACAGAAAGCCTCCTGGTTCTGGCCTTACACTAAGCCACCATGTCTTAATCCCTGCCCCATATTCCACTACACTGGAATTCTGCAACCACACAAGTATTAAAATACATACATAATATTAGAACACCCTAACTATGTAGCTTAAGAGAGCCAGCATGGTGCAGTGTTTTGAGCATTGATCTACCACTCTGGATACCAGGGTTTGAATCCTCAGTTTGGAATTGAAACTCATGGGGTTACCTTGGGCAAGTCACACATTTTCAGCCTCAGAGGAAGGCAAACACAACCCCCCACTGAACAAAAGGTGCCAGGAAAAACTGTTTGTTTTAGGGCTATTATAAATCAGAATCATCCTGAAGAAACACAACAAAAACTATGTAGCTTTCAGCCATGATTTCCTTAGGGAGGACAATCCAAGTTAGAACAGCTTGTCTTTTCCACATGAACATTAAGAGTGAGGAAGCATTCAATTAAGCAGTTGTTGAAAACCAGTGCAGAGAGTCAAATGCAGGAGCTATTTGGACTTCTTGGCAGCTTTCAATACTTTTGACCACAGTATCCTTCTGGGTCACTCTGTTGGGATGGGACTTGGGGATACTTGGTATTTCAGTAACATCTTTTGTAAAGAATATATTTAGGAGAGAAAAAAGCAACAGGAGACAAGCACTTCAGAGGACTGCTGTGCAAATCAGAAATGGTGTTTGGATCTTCTGCAAATCTACATGCGGGTGGCTTGGATGCCTCATTTTAGACAATTACAATTTGAGAGTCTTGTAAAAGCAGCCCAGTTTCTGCAGAAACAGTGTGTTGTGGATGTTTGGGGTAGTACAGTGGGATCAACTGGTCTTCTACATGCTGAAATCAAGCCTCCACATTACTCAAAAGTACATTAAAAAGCCCAGGGTTTTCTTTGGGGAGATGCAGGGGGCTAATGACATTGGGACAACAAAGTGGGTCCCTAGATCTTGCAGTGGGTACAGCCTTCATGCCACGCTTACAATTCTCCTAGAGACATACGATTAACCACTGGTAGAAAGAAGATGCTCACTCCAATGAGACTTATTCCAATACAACTGGGGAAAGATACAGTTGGCCCTTCTTATACACTGATTTTTTATACACGGATTCAAGCATCCACGGTTTGAAAATGTTCAAAAAAAGTATAAATTTCAAATATCAAACCTTGATTTTTCATTTTTTTATTGGGGCACCATTTTGCTATGTCATTATATTTAATGGGACTTGAGCATCCATGGATTTTGTTATCCATGGGGGATCTTGGAACCAAACTCCAGCATATAACAAGGGTCCACTGTACTACAGTCTCAGTCCCTAGTTCTGAAACATTTCAATCCAAGTTCTGTATCATTATGAGTAAATTAAAATCAATGTCTGCACAATATTACTTGCCGATATGTGTAAGTGATAAAAGTGAAGGCCAGGAAAAGGAGGAAAAATAAAATATTTTTTAGCAATAACAACAGCAAGTACATTTCTACACCACTTATCAGTGCACTTAAGCACTTCCTAAGTGGTTTACAATGTATAAGCTAATTGCCCCAAACAAGCTGGGTACTTATTTTAGCGACCTAGAAGGATGCAAGTCTGAATCGAGTGTGAGCCCTTGGTTGGTATTGAACTCACAACCTTATGGTTTGTTTTTTAGACAAATGAGTTATTACTGTTCCGGGCAATATGATTGCATCCCCTGTTTGTGTAGTGAATTCTGCCATTCAATTTAATTCATTTTCTTTAATAGGCTCTTTACAAGGTACCCACAGATTTGCATTCAGTAAAAGGAGGAATAAAAATTAATATGAGCTTGAGCAGGAGAAAATAAAATATGTAAAAAGGGCAAGAGTGGGAGAGAAAAGATATTTCTTATTCCAAATCAGATTCAGTCTTTTGAATCTGATTCTATAGCAGTCCAATGGAAAATCAGGAACATGTTGACATAGAGTGCAGTTAGATTCACAAATGACATAAAAACAGGGATCACATAGCCAAATCATTTAATACAGATAAAGAAAAGGGGTTCTTTCAAACTTCCCAAGAAGACCAAGCATTTTGATACAAAAGTCTGGCACTTAAGTAAAGTCTAGGACTGGAATGTACTAGCCAAACCTCTGCCATTAAGCAGGTCTTTCTATGTCTACATTTTCTCTACGGATGTAGATTTGACGATAATGCATACTTCTCTGATAATTCAGATGGCTGAGTACCACATAAACAAAGGAGGTGTGGCACCAGCACAAACATATCTCTAACAGCATTTGCCACAACAAAAGTAAAGTGTCATTTCTCCCATGACATCACATTGTTTTTTAAAAAAATAATATCAAATTAAATAATTAACAAACAATAAACATAAATCCAGGTCATCATCTAAGAAGAGTCATTATAGATGAAAAACCCATACTAAGTTGTATCAGCAATGGGGATCAGCACAGTACCAGACCAGTAAAGATGAACAAGTGTGTCTACAGGTTGGACTGGGAGGACATGAATTCATGCAGTGGAAGCTGCTTGATACATAAATGTCTGCTTCAATTCAAGTAATTGCTCACAATTATAAAGAATTATTCAAATCCAAATTGCCTGCAGATTAATCAGTGCCTGGTCAGTACTTCACACTTTGAGTTTAAAACTCAGTAAAAAACTACACTGTGAAGGAAGGTAATATTTGTCTGTAAAAGGAAAGATGGGCAAAGTGCCGGCCCACAACACTACCCAAATGTTTTGGATTTTTTAAATAAATAAATAAAAAGCCTCCAACAACTCCTCAGGGCTGTGGGGGCAATTCTGTTATGTTTTCTTCATGGTCTAGCTGTTTTAAACCAGGAGGTAAACTGGATGTTAACATTAAAAATCCACAAAACAGTGATGTCTTTATTGGGCCAACCAAAAGGTATCACTGTTTTGTGAATCTTGGAAGTTATCATGCTTTGCTGTATGGCCAACACAGCTACCCTGGATAGGTTTTCTGGATGTTAACAGCTTATAAAATAATATTTCCTCTATAGTAGAAGCTGATTTTGTTTATTTTTTTACATCTATCAAAAGGAAAAACCTGTTACGGATGGTGAGAAAACATGAGGCAAAATATGGCAAATAAGGAAATACTATTAACACATACCACCCAAATGCACGGCAGCTCAGTTCAGAAACTTCACCGTGTCCATGAGATTTAAACAAAGTACCAATCTTCATTGAGCATTAGCACAGACTGCTATTTTTATTAAAATTTCTGCCCATCAGGCTTCAATGGCATCTAATTTTGTCAATATATAGGAAATTTAGAGAGCAAGAGAGCAAGGAAGTCAGAAAGATAAGCGGATGACAGAGTGACTGACTTACATCTACTGCTGAGAACTGGAGGGGGAGAGAAGGAAAGGTTGAGTGTTGTTTGTAGTGAAATATCAAACCTGTCAACACAGCTAGAAATAAACCACTTGCTGGTTTTCAGCTTGTCCTGGTGCTTATTTGGGTTAAAGGGGGGAAAGCAGGACGTAATGTTCTCTGAGCAAGTTACACAGTGTTTCCTGCATAATTTTATGAGATTTCTTCTTTATTAAATGAGATAACAGTACTTACATTTACCTTTCTTTGTCTATATATTATGTTTAATAAGCTTGACTGCATGATCAGGGAGAAATCCAAACATCTGGATAATTAAAACACTTTCTTTATATGCAAAATAATGCCTCCTAAAACTGTCCAGATTAAAGTGGAACTGCATCTTATATACAACATGGGAATGCTGACAAAACTAGCATTACTGCATGATTACTTCTCCTCCTGTAGTACTGTATGTTTGGTCACTTACCCCATGGCTGGCATCACATTCCCTACCCACTGCTCCACATTACTGACATGTGGGTAGTGATACAACACATTATAGGAAAAGTGGAAGAGTTTAACCAACCCCATTTCACACAAAACATGTAGGAATTGGAAAGAGGTGGTTTTGTTAACGATCATCTGTGTTGAATCCTCTCACTTTTCTCAGGATATAACTAATATTGTGGAAAAAACATGGGAAATATGATGCAAGAGAAGACACTATGGAGATTTTGATTTGACAGCATATTTGGATTGTAGGTGTGATGTAGGCGAGGTCCGTATGGGTCAGAATACTCCAGGAGCAGGCTAGAATATCCTGGCCCTCGAGCTCCCCTGACATCTCCCTGTTACATGGCCCTGCGATGCAATGCCAGGCAGCTGTTCACATGTACAGCCTGTGTGCTGTCCAGAACCGCTACAGGAAGTCACTAATTCTGACGTCTAAACAAGGTGCCCAATGTTGATCATATGGCTAGGCACCTCATTCTGAGTGAGCAACTCACTGCGGTGATGGTGGCACCAGGTAGCATAGCAGGATGCATTATAAACAGCTGTCCAGTGTTGAAACTGAGGGTTCTGGATCTTCTGGGAAGATCCAGACCAAAAGGTGAGTTATTAAAATCATTTAAAGATGGGTATATGGTGGGTTCGGTGTTGAACTGGCTTCATGTTGCCTGGATAATTCTCATTAGAACCAGAGATTGGGTCCTGTGTCATAAGGACTACTTGCCATGAAGACAGTGTGAACAACCTTGTGGTCTCCTTTTAGGAGGAGTGTTTATTCAGAAATCTTAAATTGCTTTAGAATTTGAACTGGTGTTCAGTTTGTGTTTGGACTAGGATATTGCTTTGATCAAGGGGTTATTCAGATGGTGAAAATAATCTGGTCAAATCTGGACTGAAACTCTGTTGTTCAAATGTGGGGGGGGGGGGGGCTGCCAAAAACTCACTTAACCAAGGATAATCAATACCATGTTTTTCCCCATCTCACATCGTTGGCAGTGTCAATAACCAAAGCAAATAGACCAGCAATAAACTGGGAAAAAACTCTGCATGCCTTGAACATGCTTCAAATACCTTTGCATCATCAATTCTCTAGATTACTGTATTACACTATTATAGTGCTGCTATTCCACTTTAACTGCTCTGGCTTGTGTACGGTTGCATTCTGGGATTTGCAGTTTAAGGAGGGGCATTTAGAATGTTCAGCCAGAGAGCTCTAGGGCCTCACTGAACTACAAACCTCAGAATGAGGCAGTCAGAACAGTAAGTGGAATAGCAGCACTATAAGAGGGTAGTGCAGTAATGTAGTCCATCTTTACTTGAGTGCTGGCATGTATGAGCACTTGAACTTTCAGAGATGCACATAGATGTGGTTTCATAGTGTGAATAACAAACTCAGAATTCATGAGTAAGATTATTCACATCACACACACACACACACACACACACACACACACACACACACAGGATGTCTGAATGACCCCCAAGTCAACTTCTCATCAATACCAGTTCTGGACCAGACCTTTTCCAGTACTGCTAGCTGTCTCGCTGACCAGAATAACGAGAGAGAGAGGAGGGATAAGTAAATCAATTTTGGTCTTGTTAACTAAAAGAAAGAAACACACAGATAGGACATAGTGTTTGCACACTCAGCCTACTTTGTTTTGCAACAAGTGGAAGAGACAAGAGCAGTATGCGAGGACAGATGGATATATTAGGTGAAAGCCAAGCTGTTTTCCTACCCTCATGTACCTTTCAGTGTTCCAGATTGCCCAGGCAGACTGTAGCTCATCAGGAGCCCTTAATAGACAACTGCAACTACATCCTGACTCTGCTGATTTTTGGATTGATGTAAGCAGTTTGTGCACAAACATCTGCTACACAGCTTGAATAGATCTGTCCGAAAGATTTTTAGATGTAATTCAAAAAATTAAGGCTATGAATGCATTGGCCCAGAACAGTAGTTTATCCACAATCTGTGGAAAAATCTGAAAAAGACCTGAGTGGAAAATGAAGTGAAATAAAAACCTGATTTGTTTGATACAGCTAAGATAATAAGCATTGTTGAACACATTTGGCAGCATCACTGTGAGCAACCAAGTATCAGTTCTGAATGCATAAAATAAAATCCTGATTGATGGGTTCAAATTATTCCCTGGTGTTTTCCTTCCCCAAAATGCTGAAATTGGAGAACAGATGTTTTATGTGAAACTGGTCTTAATCTTAATTGAAAGGGATTATTCAAACTATGCATAAAACAGATGGCTCTTGAAGTCAGGTCCCTTTTGCCCATTACTGGAGAGGCTTCTTTCAATCTTTGTCATTTTTTTCTGTGGTTATTTCCCATTTATAATCTGATTGTTGCTGTTTTTCATTTTTATCTACTATCCTCAGGTGTATCTACTGTATATTAGAGCCCAGGTTCCAACTGTGACTAAAGGAAAGTTTGGAATAAATTTCACAATGGTTTATTGGACTGTATTTACAGAGAAGAGTGGATCTGAATTCATGGATACATTTACTGTGGAGGAAGGGAAAATGTTGAGGAATGAACAAACACCAAAACCATTCCCCACAAGTGGGTGCTCCTCACATGTTTTAAATTACATGTCAGGCACAACAGGATTTGTAGCCTAAGTATCTTAAGTGCACTGTGTGAAGTATGAAGTAAGAGGAATCTTTCCTAACATACATACAGTGCTTTGGCTGTATGTATCTCAACTCCTCAGTTAAATTACAGTTCACAGGTGCTCCATTAAATAAAAGCAGCATTCAAGGGCTATTACGTGAATAGCTGAAGACTGAAGTTGTACCCTGTTCATGCTTGCTGCTTATTAAAATCACACACAGCCTGTGGACCTACTCTTAAGCAGCCTATGAATTATAACTTTTAAAAAATTATTGGCATAACAGAACAATGGAAGATGCAGACTGAACTGGATTGTGAATGATTTGTATATTTTGGTGCACATAGTCTTCCTCTTTACTTCTATCTATTCTGTTAACTGAAAGGAATAATGTGCTGAAGAAAGAACACTGTTGCAGTTCAATTTTCACTGTCTCTGTCCTTTCATTGGTTCCTATGTGACACCCTCTTGTTATTGTTGTTCTTGTTGCTGTCTATTCTGCCTATTCCCTGTTCAGGACTCAAAAGCAGATCCTCAGTAGATCTCAAAGCATGGGCAGGTTTGTAAGGGAGAATTTGGTCCTTCAAATAACTTGAACCTGTATATGTGTTTGTATGTTTTAGGTATATGCTCTCAGCACCTACCAACTGGCTGGCATGAGAAATGTTTCACAATGATGCTTGCTGAGGATAAAGAAAAGAAACATCTTAGTTGAGGGACTTTAATTTTACTAATTTGGCAAATGAGATTTTCAGTGATGTGGTAACTCATACAAAGTATACTGCTTTAAAAAAATAGGCAAATACCTTGAAATGATTCAGAGTAACTTCTGAAAATGATGCTCTTGTAATTCATCCTAGCAGATGGGATGCATCTTAGGACCCCAGAATCATTTTTTTTTTGTTTTTTGTTCTGTTTTTTGTAGTATTCAAATATCTAGGCCTTCAAGACTGGAATTTTATGACACTTTTACAAGAGTTTTGAACAATGTTTTCAAGTTATAGTCACCTGCTATACAGGATTTTTTTAAAAACAGCTGAGACAAAATTTGTCCTCAAACATCTATTACATTTTTCTATTCTTGCTTTGGTTGGGTTTTTCATATCACGCAATGTAATGTCAATGACAAACATTTTCATACCATCTTTTGGTTTAAACACTGTATTAGAAAAGCTGGTATGAGTGCCTGGATAAGAAACAATCCATCCCAACACTGAAAAGTAAAAAAGGTAAAAAGTGCACATTGATTTATTCCTGACCAAAAAAAAGACATGGGCACGTTACAGACCGCCGGATTGCAGTGGTCTGCTGCTGCCGCCGGTTGCTGCATCCGGGAACCGCAGCAGCCAAACAGCGCGGTTCCCGGATGCAGCAAAGAAGGAGTGCGAAAATTGCACTCCTTCTTGCAGCCCGGAAGAGACGCCACGAGGCGCTAGTCATGCACTCATGGCGTCACTTCCGCCACGTGATGTGCAGACGCAGAGCATCCGTTACATCAAAATGGCAGCGGCCGTGTGGAACGGCTGCCGCCATTTGTTATGGACTCAGTCCGTGCTAGGGTTAGGGGCGTCTGGAAGAGACGCCCCTTTCTAACCCTAGCACGGACTGAGTCCGTCCTAGGGTGCCCGTTTGTAACGGGCCTAAGTATCTTGCAGAGGGAGGCCAAAAAGACAAATAAATGGGTCCTAGAACATATAAAGCCTGGGCTGTCCCTGGAAGGAAAAATTATGAAACTGAGGCTGTTGTACTTTGGCCACATCATGAGAAGACACAACTCATTAGAAAAAACTATCATGCTAGGTAATGTAGAGGAAAGCAGAAAGAATGGAAGACCATGCATCA
This sequence comes from Sceloporus undulatus, assembly GCF_019175285.1. Taxonomy (NCBI): domain Eukaryota; kingdom Metazoa; phylum Chordata; class Lepidosauria; order Squamata; family Phrynosomatidae; genus Sceloporus; species Sceloporus undulatus. Next base: position 237,929,964 of record NC_056522.1, read on the forward strand.
GATGGGTAGACTCAGAAAGGCCACAGGCCTGTATTTGCAGGACCTGAGGAGAGTGGTTAAGGCTTGGAGACGTTTCATTCACAGGATAGCCATGAGTTGAGGGCAATTAACAACAACAAACTTCTGCAGACTTCCACTGACTGTTCATAGTGGGGAAACCAGAGATGTCATCATAATCCATGCCACAAATTGAGAAGCATGGACAGCAGGGCATGGCTTGACCAGAATGTTAAGAAAGTCAAAGCATGGAAGGTTTTCCAATAAGATAGACATCATGGACAACAGAAAGCCATGGAGAAACTGCAGCATCTCATCTTAGGGAGCTGCCACTTCAGAGCAATGAGGAGCCTGAAGAGATAGGGGACTCTTAAGGTAATTGAAAGGAAAAGGAACAATGCATAAAGTCACTGATGTACTGAGAACTCATCCTAGAGCAACCTGAGACATGATTCAGGAACAAACAAAAAGAAACAGTGCTAAAATCCTTGGAACTGCTCCTCAAAGATAGGACTTTTTAGCAAATAATTTGTGACACAATAAAGAGACATGCATGGCATATATTGAGTGCATAGAAGGACCCTATGAATATCAAGGTATGGGAACCCTTTATCATCTTGAAGTGAAGCTATGCACTGGAATACTGGTCCTGGTGGAGGGGTATCATGGACAAGACATACTGTCAGTACATGAACCTGAAAGACTTTTGAATACTGTTGAGGTACTTGAAGCTCAACATTAGGGAAAGAAATGTGATTCAGAGAGTCACTCATAAACTGATTGCTTTTCAGGAGATGTGGGCTATGCTTGTTGAGCTGAAGCAAACCACATACGACTAGTACTTTGTTCAAAAATGTCTTTTGTGGGAGGCAGAGAATAGAAATCTGAGAATTGCTAAATGCTTTGCTTCTTCTTTGGAAAGAGGACTAAGTTTAATCTTTTTGTATTAGAATAACAATTTGAAGACACACAACACACACATATGAACACTTACATTGTTTGAATTTTGAATTTAGGGTCTGTACAGACAGGTGGCTAAATGCCACCCCTGTATGCCCTGGATCATTGCCGGGGCAACCACACACCATGGCAATGATCCGCTCCCACTCGGGAGCAAAAAGAAACTGGTCTAAGCACCCTCCTGGAAGGGGTGCTATAGCGGCGCTCGCATGCCATGATGATGCCCCTTCCGTGGAGCACTGTTTGGGCACTCTGCCGCATGTGCGTCATCATGGAGTGCCCCATGTGGATAGGCGTGTACCAAGATGGTGCCCGGATGCTGGCAGAAGGGCTTTGAGCATGTGCACTCTCAGCCCTATTACAACCCTAGTTTAGGCCCAGGCCGGCATAAAGTTCTGGTCTGTATTGGCCCTTAGATTATTTACATTTTCTGACTACAACGAGAATCCCACTATATTGTATAGTATAAAATGATCTGTGTCCAAGGGAATAGTTGAATATACAGAATCAAGTCTGTTCCACCCAGACCCAGAAGATACAAGTAGATGAAAAGTAAAACAAAATAAAATAAGATACAATAAAACGAAACATACACTTGTGGAGCATTACTTGACCTTAAGAAAACCAGAGTATCATAGTTAACACAACAACAACAACAACAACAAATGGTGGGCTAGAACAAAAAAGTATCCCAATGGAAAAGATCTATAGATTTGTTACTCGAGACTCTTTGCTAGTAGAGCATCACAGATGCATGAATTATCTTGTTTTTATTATTTACTTATGCAAAAAACCAGCAATAAACAAAAACAACTCTAAATGTTTGAATATTTATATACGTAACTGTCCAAATAACTTTTTAATAACAGTAACTGATTTTACTGTTAAAACAATGTGCTGTCACTACTTGGATATTTGATAGAATAGATCATTGCTAGAAATTTCAACTTGATACTGTTTTTGATGTCTTCACATTGGAAAGTCCTGGTTGCCTCTGCTTCTGTTAACCTATTTACAATAATACCATCTGACCCTGGATGTGTTTGTTTACTTCTCTGCCCTTTATTTTACATAACAACATTTTGCAAATATCAATTAAGCAAACTGATGTACTTTCAGTATACTCTGTCACCTACACTTCAGCCATCCCACATTTCATGTATACTATATCCTAGCAATCTCATCCATTCCACTCATACAGCTTTTGCCTAATGCAATACAGAATACAATACTTTAAAGCAGTAATAATATGGCCCTAATGCTTGACCACATTTTGTACAACTGATACAAAAACAAGTAAGTTTATTGTATCCTGTAATACCTTCCTTTTTCACTGTATGTGGAATACAACCAAGAGAGAAATACAATTATTCACCCATTAATGAAATGATATATAGCAACAACAGTATTAGATTTGAAAGTCAAACACCCAATAAACAGCAAGTAGAAAAAAATTCTTATTTAGTTGCTGTTTTAATAGCAGTCTTATTATAACCCTGCTATAATGATCATCTGTTATAATCTTACATTGGCTAGAAATGAAAAGCTTTTGCTCATATGCAAGGTATGTAAAAATATAGCAGAAGTAAATCATCCCTGCAAAATGCATGGATTAATACCACTAACTTCCAACACCTCAAATTCAAGAGAAAGAACAGAAAATTTTGAAGAAGTCTCCTCCAGCAAAGACCTCTAGGAATTATTTTTCCATATCACTAACAAAACCAACTACTGAGACCTAACTAATGAAAAGATTGCCTGTCTTTCTAAAAGTCATTTAACCACCAGATATTATTACACTAAAGACATGGAAAATGTGAAGCTGGCCTCGGTACCTTGTCCTCCTGCTGTTGAACAGGTGTGTTCTAAACAGACTTAATACTTGTCCTGGTGACACTGGCCTTACCTGACGTCATTGTTACTGGCTTGACAATAAGTTTCCATGACAAATCTGAAAGCAGATCTAATGTTCCTTTTAGTCCTGGGTATGCTTCAAGAGTATCTCTCATGTCCATATTTTTGGTGTGTTCCTTGCCTAATTAGTTAGCTGACAGTGCATAACAGAAACTGAACTTTTCTCTATGTGAATTGAAAAAAATAAAATAAAGCTGTTTGTTGATCTCTTCCCCAAGCTTTCCGTTCTGGCCATGTTGTGACTACACCTTCATGACCCATGACAGAATGTGCTTGCAAAAAAGGGATGCTTTATCCACATTACCAAGGAGAAACAATAACAGTGGAAAGGACAACCCCTGTAAGTATTAAATTCTGTTAACACTTTGAAGTATATCCTCACCCCACCTACCCCCACTGATGGCCATGAGTTATCATCCTTAGCAGCCTGAGCTGATAATAGCTAGCAGATGTCTGAACTGTGCATGATTGGAAAGAGATTTCACACAGATTATGAAATGACACAGCTTTCCATATCCATCAGGATGTTCCAAGGTAAAATGATTTATTTTTCATAGTCAGGCAGGGTCAGGGCAGCATTTGCACAGCTTTAGACCATCATGATTCCAGTTCTCAACCCTGACATCAGAATAACACTTGCAGCTGGATTCCAAGTGTAAGAAAAACTTCTACAGAACCTGTCATTTTGAACAAAGTAATGCCTGCAAGTGGAGTTATTCCATCTCACAATGCAATACATGTTGCCTCTTCCCTTTGTTTATTTTTGACATGAGCAGATGCTAAAGGAAAATTATTAGTTAGCTTGGTGCGTTTGGGACCAGTGAAGTATAGCTGTACTTGTGACATCTTATAGGTGACAGAGCTACAGAAAGAGCAAGAAGCAGGGAAATGACCATAAGAGGAATATTTCACATTGTTGATGTGGTTAATTGCCCACAAACCAAGCTTAACTCTTGGCGACTCTGTGGATGAGACATCTCCAAGCTCTCACATCATCCACCGCTCTGCTTAGGTCATGTAGATTCAGGCCTGCGGCCTCACTAATTAAATCTAGCCACTTAGCATGTGGTCTTCTTCTATTACTTCTGCCTGCTACTTTTCCTAGTATTATTGTCTTTTCTAATGAGTCATGCTTTCTCATGATGTGGCCGAAGTCTGATGGCTCCAATTTAATCATGTTGGCTTTCAGGAAGATTTAAAGGCTTGAACTTTTCAAGGAGCCTTTTGTGTTTTTGGCTATGCACGGTCTCCTCAAGACTCTTTTCCAGTACCACATTTCAAATGAGTTGATTTTCTTTTTAGTCACTTTCCTCGCTGTCCAGCTCTCACATGGTGATGGGGAATACAATGTATTGGACAATTCTAACTTCAGTGTTCAGTGATCTAACTTTAGTGCTCATGTGCACACATTATATTTGTTTTTTTTAAAAAATGAAAAAACACCTAATTTCAATACATTTATTCTGAACAACTACATTTTCTGAGCATTTACTCCCACGGTGGAAATCATGCAGCCCTCCAGATGATGTTGAACTGCAGGTCTCATCAGTCCTAGCCATCCTAGCACATGGTCAGAAATGCTGGGAGTTGCTGTCCACCAACATCTAAAGGTGTGCATGATTCCTACCCTAGATTTACACAATGAAGTGCAGATCAGCCTATGTTCAGACACATAAAACGAATTATTCTGTTTATTATATAAGTCTCAAACCTCTAAAAACTACTAGTTTTTAGGCAAGCATAAGTAACCAAAACAGAATACCTTCCTGAAAATAAATTATTTTATTTTTTTCACTGACAACCAAGGGCAGGAGGTAAGCCTTGGTAGCTTTTTTATTTTAACTTTTCATTCCTACTGGGTAAATCTCATTCATGATTCTGATGATAAAGTCAATACAGATGATGTTTTATATGATAGGTCAAGTGAAACCAGACTTCCAATAGACAGCACCCTTAATACTGTGCATCTGGTTTCAAGCACATCATACTTTTTATTAAGTAATACTTTTTTCCTTCTATGTACATTCCTTCTAATATGGTAACATGAAACTGAAAGAAAGAACAGATGCTGCAGGTTCACGTCAACTTTTGGCCCTTTTTATAAATATATAATGCATTAACCTATTGCATTTCTCAGTTGCATGCTTTGATTCATTGATATTTCTGAATCCTATGATCACTTTACTGAGGGTCACACAACTATTTGCCTCTCTTTTAATCACCATGTGTGAACTATTATTGTAAAAGAGTTACACAACACTTGAAAGAAGGATTATATAAAGAATTCAGACCTGTTTTTAAATGTATAAAATTCCTTGGAGGATTTTCTTAACTGTGCAACTACCTGAATTTCTACATATGTGTAGTCTTTCCCTGTACTACTGTTGATTTGTAGTATCCTCACAAAACAAAAGGGTGGAAGGCATTAACAGCTATCTTTACATTCTGAGAAAAGTGAAAATTTTGACTTCATCTGCTTGTCCAGCTGAATACACAAGTATGTGAAACCATAATGAACAAGAGTAAACCACAAAAGAGAATGTCCCTTTATCACTATGCAGAATTCATACCAATAATAAGCCCAAGAGGACAACTGTAAATCAAGGAGAAATTTGGCAGTTCCAATCTGCTTAAAGTGAGCACTTGTTTGTTTGGATAATTAAGCCATCTTTTCTGCATGCATTACAGACTGAACTGATCACCACTGTACACATAAATGCATATTTTATATATATATAATATAAACATACATAAGCCTTTTGTAGTGAGTTTTTACACCAACACCTCTGAATCAGAGGCATCAACATAACCAGCACAGCAAATACATCTACTGCATACATTTGTATTTGGTTACCATCATTTTTTGAAAATTTCCTTAAGTTGCTCTCTGCCATCTATTTTAGTCCAGAGTTTTTGAAGTTCTTTAATTGGTGGGTAATCACTTTGAACAACAATGAATAATTTAGCATTTCAATCACTTCAGCTCTTATGAGCCCAAAACACTTTGTAAAGCAGTGCCCATATTGTCTGAAAGCTGTTATTTTATGTTCAGGCAGTCGTCATAGTAACTGATGGGTGAGTATGTGCAAAAAGCCCAGTAAGCTAATGTAGAAGAATTATAAGTAGTAATTTAAAATTTGAGAATTGATTTTATTTTATGGTCTATTGCTGTGTGTCATTTTATGGTCTATCACTGTGTCCAGTTTCTGTGTTTTAAAAGTTGGGGAAATGAATATGTGGTCATTCTGGCAGCAGTGACAACCTAGTTACATATTTATCACTGATTGTCTCCCTTAATAATCTGTCTTGTTCTCTGAAAATAAATGATCTGTTTTGGGACACTGGAAAACTAGCTAAAAAGACAAAAAACAAAGACATTTCTGGAAAGAACAAAAGAACTGACCTTCTGGCTGTACTTCAGAATATTGTTTCCAGCAGTGATCAGACAGAGAGGCAGATTTGTGAAATCACACTTCTGTTTCAATGAACAGATTATCTCTCATCTCTTTCTCTCTCTAAATGAATGATGAGTACCAGTGGGGTGTGGCGATCAGGGTTCGATTTCTCGCTCAGCAATGGAAACCCACTGGGTAGCCTTGGGGGGCACGATCCTCAGCCTCAGAAAACCCCATGATAGGTTTATGTTAGGGTTGTCATAAATCAGAAAAAATGTGAAGTCACACAATACCAACATAAAGGTGTGCTACCCAGTAACATAAATGCTTGGGTGACTTACGGTAAACAACAATAAATTGAATTTAAACATAATAGGAAATACAAAAGCACAAAATCAAAAATAGTAGGAAATGCAACAACAAGAAAGCCTCAAAGCAAGCCAAACATAATAATAATAATAACAGTAATAATAATAATAATAATAATAATTTATATTTCCTGCCTCTCCCTGCGGATCGAGGTGGGATTACAAGCAAACGATACAATTACACAACCCATAATACATAAAATAATCAATTAAAACACGCCAAGATGCAATACAATAATCAACGAAGCCAAATCATCGTCTGTTTCTGTACTGTTGAATCAGGTGTAAAAAATTCTCTAAGATCCACTATAAAAGATCAGGTGGATAGGCCCGCTGGAAGAGATCCATCTTAAGTGCCTTCTTAAAGGCTTCTAAGGTGGTGATGAGACAGATCTCTTCCGGTAAGTTGTTCCAGACTGTGGGGGCCACGGCTGTGAATGCTTTATGGGAAGTTGTAATTAGTCTGGTTTTTGTATATTCCAATAAATTCTTCCCGGATGTTCTGAGAGTGCGGGACGGATTGTGTAGGGAGAGGCGTTCTCCCAGCAGATAATGATCACCAATTAGTAGACATTAATCCTCTTTGGCATTAGCCTCCCAGCCTGAGGTCAGCCATCAGCACAGAACAATACACATGCTAATCACTCCTGCATTCCTAGGCTCACACAGTATATATACACCCAACTTTTTCCAGGCCAGGCAAAGCATTCTCTGAAGATGCCAGCCACAGATGCTGGCAAAACATCAGGAAGAAAATTTTCTAGAACATGGCCACATAGCCTGAAAAATCCACCAAAAACCATGTCAAGTTTCAGATGGTCATCCAGTGGCCCTGTTTTAGACCCATTGCAGTTTCTGAAGTACATATATGGGCAGACCTGAGTCATAGTGACCAGCTATCTCCCACCAGGCAGATCAGCAGCTGAGTAGGCGCAAAAGCTTTGATACAGGGAGATCACTTGAAACAGCACCCCCAGCCAGTGAACTCAATCTTTTATTTGAATCATGATCCACTCTAAAAACACCATTCATCATGTGTATGAACAATGAATCAACATAGTATCCTGGTGGCTTTCCTTAGCAATATTATCAGATTAGAGGAGAGCAGCATACATGGATACATGCATTTTGTGTCACACTGTGGCAATGATTTCATGTTCTGACACAACCTGATTCCCCAGACTAGGATGTGATTCAGGTTTATTGCATCAGAATCTGTGCTGTATTGCTTCCCAGTACCAAGGATTTACTAATCAAGGTAAATGAAGAAAGTGCAAAGGCAGGCTTACTGTTGGACATACAGAAAACAAAAATAATGACCATGGAAGATCTACATAAATTCAATCTAGATAGTGAGGAACTCAAAATAAAGAGTTCCTGTACTTTGGATCAAACACTGATCAAAATGAAAATTATAGTCAAGAAAAAAGACTAGGAAAGGGAAGGGAGCCATGAAAGAAATAGAAAGATCCTAAAGTGCAAAGATATAAAACTGAGAATTAAAGCTAGAACCATCCAAGTCATTATATTCCCCATCACCATGTACAGATGTGAGAGTTGGACAGTGAAGAAAAACAACAAAGAAAATCAACTCATTTGAGATGTGGTGCTGGAGAAGAGTGCTGAAAATACCATGGGCAGTCAAAAGAAATGCTTGAACATTCCCTGGAAACCCAGATGATGAAACTGAGGCTGTCACACTTTGGCCACATTATGAGAAGGCATGAGTCATTAGAAAAGACAATAATACTAGGAAAGCAGAAATCGTAGCAGAAAAAGAGGAAGATGTTGGATTTTCAGGGCTCTTTAGTTTGATCCTCATGGTTCCTGACAACCACAAGGTGACTTTTCTCTGTAAGACCTTCCTGATAGCATGGCTCTATGAAAATTAAGTGTCAGGATCATGATCACATCTTGAGAAATATCAGCATTTAAGTAATCCATGATACACTGAATGGTAATCTTATTTTATGGTGACATAATTAGGATGGCAGTGCTTCCTTAGGGAAGATTTCAGAAATTGAAAACCTTTGACTTCACATTCAGAGATTGTGTTTATGAATTAGGCAATAACTGGAGTATATAATATAAAATAAAAAGAATAGTGAAGAAAGATTCAGACCGCAAGCATGTGCTAGAAAATAATATTTTATGAAAAATGTCAAACATGTTCCACCCATGAGCCTTCCTCTGGGCACAGGGTTTTCTCATGTCTTATTTCCGTTAAGTAAAAACTAATAAAGCACAACCACAGAGCACTAAATTCAGACTTGTTTCTTCCTATAGTTTTCTATTTTTCAATTAGCAAATAGAGAAGACAGTAATAAATGTCTGGTTTGGGGATATGTTGAGCATCTAGTTAAGGATATTTTGCAAAGGCAAACATCCTTGATCAATGGTTGTGAGTGAGCAGCATTGGGATGAATATGACATTATTTATTATTGCTTCTGCTGCTAACTCCGCCTTAGCCAACCCTCCTGCTAAAACCTTTCCCTTGGGCGATTGAAAGGGCAAAAGGAATTCTGGGCACTCCAAATCCATAGCACAGTGTCTTTTCTCATCCAAGACTACAAGTCCTGACATTGTCAGCTGGCAAGTCACAAGCTGTGCGTGATTTCCATCCAGGAGATAGCCTGCTGCATGCAGAGATCTGGGACATTTCGAAAAAATAAAATGGATTCATAGTGCGATTGGAAGATGTACTGCTCTTTTCATAGTTCTCTGCTGGCACACAGCCACAAGGAGACTAGTTGTTGTCTTGCCAGCTCACTATAAAACCTGGAATGGACCACATATGTTTAACCAAAGGAATTCTGAAATCCTGACTTGGATTAAGGAATGAGTTTGCCTCAGTCAGAGTACAAGAGTGTCCATAGCTGCTTTCACTTTTCCCCACTGCTTGGGGGCTTAGTTATAATCATGGCAGCAGCAGGTACTTTGGAACACTCACAGCTTCAAGTCCTAGTGATAATTTACACCATGCTCTTTAGCGGTTCAAAGTTCTCAGCATTCAGTATGCCTTATATTAGTTTAGTAGTATGTATACTGTAAGGAATGCCAGCAGTTATCCTGACACCATAGACAGGTGGAAAAGGTACCAAACAATGGTAGCTTTCCTAAGGCTTCCTAGTAAGATCTGATGGCTTACTGGTTTGCATTTACTTTACTGTAGTTGCTATGCTATACTATGCTTTCACTTAATTTAATCACAAATAAATACAGAGACCATCCCGTCTACTGTTTCTGAAATGATATAACCAAGAACTTGCACCTCACTCATATAAGGAAAGTAGAAACATGTAAGAAAACTATAAGAATATATTTGGTGGACCCAGAATTCAAAGAAGATGCCTTGGCTTGCAGTATGAGTTATTAGACTATTATTAGATTCTGTGTGGCCTGCAAGAGACCCCTTTGATATGAAATCCTCCTCAGGGGTCAGGGTGTCTCTGAAGCCTATAAATCAGTGAACACATCTGACTTAAAGCAAGTGCTAATGAGTCCTGCCACACTTACATGAATGTTCAATTAGAATGTACAATTAGGATGGCTTGTTAGCCCAGTTGTCTCTTCTTTCTTCTCTTTTTCCTAGCTCCTCACCTTGCAGCTTACCCTGAGATCACTGAATCACTCTTCAGTAAAATAATTTTTAATTAAAGGTAGCCCTGCAGCTTGTTTTCTTTCTCATATAGAAACCCTGTTAATGTTTCAAACAGCAGAGAGGTTCCAATACGAAATCCCTAGAAGGGATCACTAAGAAAAATCTTTTGTTGAAATTTGGATTTGAGGCATGACATGAATTTCCTTTTCAGCTGGAATGCCACAGCACCATTTCAGTATCATACAAAGTTTCATGGACCATGATAATATTTTCAACATAACCTTGAATGTTCATTTAAACAACTGTTTCTCCCTCATTGCTTCAAACAGATTTCAATGAAAAGTTAGAACAACTACATTACTGTACTTGCAGAATGATACAGTTTCTTGCTGAAGAATTAAGCCAACACTGTGACAGTGTTGGCTTAATTCTCCAGCAAGAAACTGTATCATTCTGCAAGTACAGTTATTCTACCAGATTTGCAATGCATTACAATGATACACTTTATATTATTTTGTCTTTGTGTATTTGCCTATCAATAATATTCTTGTTCAGATGTTTAAACTAATTTGCAAAAGTTATGTTAGTTATATTACTTATTGCTTTACCACAGAGTATATACTGAAAGTTATTTACTGTGCCCTGTCCATTTTCAGGATTTTATAAATAATTCAGGTTTTCTAAACTCTCTCTGACCCCAAGGATGCTGTTGAATTAAATTAAGCAAGTGAAGTAGTTAATAATGGGAAACAGAAATACACATTCAAATAGTTCTATAATCAAAAACAATAGGTTTTAAAGTTTTAAAATTCTTTTAAAGACTCTAGTGGTGGCCAAATTTTTATATGTGCTGTCTTTGGCCCAAAACAGATGGGCCTAAAGGAGCAGTGCAAGGCCACACTGGTACCATTCATGCGGGGACCCTAGCAACCGCACACATCTGATCCTAATCCGAGCTGCCACTGCAGTCCTGAACTGGGCCGCTGGAAGGAGCGGATTCTATCTGATCCTTCTTGGCCTAGTTCTTTCTCATTGGTGAGGCCTCGGTGCAGCTTCAGCCCAAGCTAAAGGTGTGTGTCATGTCAACAGCATGCCCCCAATGTGGCCTGAAGCCATGCCATTTTTGCCCATATGTTTCATGCCTTTTTAAAACAAGAGTGAATGAAGGTAGGCACTATGTAACAGTGAGCAATAACAAATGAAAGTGGCAGATAAAAGAAGGAAAGCCTACACACATTACTATTTCAGAGTAGATCAGCCTTGGGAAAAACTTACCTAACATTGATTTCCACAGGAGAGCCTGTGTCAAGTTGGTTATGAAAACTGTTACCATGGTTTGGCTCTTGGTATTCTGCCCGTTAAGGCCCTTCACACAGTGGACTTGGAATGGGCAAAGGCAATTATAGTTTCCAAATGAGCTTTAAAGCCATAAGGTAAAATCAACTGTCATGGATATCAGTACAGCAAATTCCCATGTACAGTAATATGATTAGAGTATAAAAGATATTATATAAAATTACTAATTATTAAAATGTCAAATAATATTAAATAACACCACTAAAACCTTTTTTCCTTATTTAACCTTCCACAATTGCCAACATCCACTGGAAACACATCTAACTGCTACTAATGCTCTGGAAAGTAGGGCAACAATTTCTTCAGCATGTGCAAGGGAGTTTCTGCAAAGTTTTGCTACACTCGCCATTCCCTTTTATGAAACATGTGGCAGTTAAGCAGTTGGCTTGAGGAAATGCTGCCTTGATACTGTCTTTGACCCCAAAGCTGCTGTTGTACATGCAAAAGGAATCAGTGGACTGAGGAATGAAGTTCCACACCCTCCCCACAAAACATAGGTGGGCTCTCACAAGAAGCATTATAATACAACATTCTTTAGCACTTTCCCTCACAGCATTTACTCCTACTGCTTGTGATCCCAGAAAGCACTCAAGTCAGTTTTGATCCTATCACATTCTCTCCATTCTTAAATGAATGAATACCATATGAGTAATTGTTTTCCTGCAACAGAGAAACACTTAAATCTTTCTTGCATTTATACAAATGCCAGTCCTGCTTGGAGAATTCTTACCACATTCAAAAACCACACATCCATTAACACAATAAATAAAAACGGGCAAAAAATAATGGGCAAAACGTAATACGATCTTCTTCTAGTTAGATATTTGTGTCATTGCTAACAGCTGATTCTGCTATTATTATTATTATCCCCTCCATCTAATGTGATGTAAGAGGGAAGAGGAAGGGTTCAGGTCATACTCACTCCCTTCTTGATCTGTTTTGTTTGCTTCCAATTGATCCATTTTAGCATTCTGCTTCTTTGCTGGCAGCAGCCTCTTTGCAGTTGAAGGCAAAACTGAAAATGTTTCTGTCTGTCTCTCCCTTTCCCACACCCTCCCCTCCCTGATTGTCTAACAAAGCTTTATAGGTTTGCAACATGATTTATTTCCTGCAATTTAGCATCATGCTGTCATTCTGAACAGAGACTTTGTACCACCTCTGCAACTTGTATATACTGCCAAGTTTTTTACCAGGAACTAGGCTTTCCTTACTCCTCAGAAGACTTCACCATTCTGCAGGATAAGATCACATGTGCATCTTATAGCAAGATCACATGTATATCAGAAGCATCTTATGATTTACAGACAGTGCATAAGCAATTAGGCTGTAATAGCAGATGTTCCACTAACACAAGGTTTAGCTTTAAACATTTTCTGAGGATTTGCCAGAGTTTTGTAATTTGACTTTTTCACAGTGCTTGAACTACAAGACATTGTGACTGGCTGACTAATTCAACTGCTATCGCAATACTAGCCAACTCAAACCCTACTTTAAATTTTTTTAATGATTTAGCTATCTCCAGTTTATTCAGTATCTGTCACAAATTAATACTAAATCACTTATTGTTGTCTGGAAAAGCAAAGTAAATTTGAAATGTAATACTGAGGGAGGGGGGGTATAACAACATTTTTCTTGTTTAGCTTTCCAAACCTTATGAGGGTCTACTACTGGAAGTGTATAAGAGAAAAGTCACCTTTCCCATGTAGGCTCTGTAAGACTATTTGGTAGGCTTGCCCAGTACTTTGGAATGGATGGCTTATTCTGCTGAAATGTTTTCTCATACAAACTTTTGTAGAAACTGCTCCTAAATTTAACTTGTGCAATGTGAAACTGCAATATCAAAGCTCACTCTAAGGCCGCTGTACAAATTATTAACAGTAATAACTCAAAAGTTAGAAATTAACTTTTTTGGCCTTTAAATGCTGCCCAATGAATAGGAAAATGAAAACCCAACATGTTACTTCTAAGACCACCTCCATTAACTTGAGCAGAGAGTCTGTGAGGCTGTGGTTTGAAGGGAAGAATGGCAGTCCTGTCTCAAGGTTCCAAAGCCAGGTACAGACATTCAAAGCTGGTGGATTGTTTAGAAAGGAGAGTAAGAAGATGGACTATTTATGGATTACTGCTACTTTGGCTACTTATTGGGAAAGAGGAGCTTGGTACTGTAGTCAGAAACCTACTGGGCACATACCTTATACAATTCCTTTTTACATTTATTTATTTAGAGTATTTATATCTCACCCTTCAGCCAGAAAGTCCCCCAGAATGGCTTACAAACTGTTATACTGACAGGCCCCTGCCCTCAGGCTTGGAATCTAAAAATCTCTTACAATTATACAATCTTTTACAATCTCTTTATCCAACGATATTTCTGTTATACATGTCAGGTCAACATGCTCTTTCTGGCTGACATCTTAGACACCACTCATCTTTCCACTTCCTGAACTTTGAGGCTTGGGGGGACTGCAGTAAAGATACAAATATTAATAAGGCTGAAGTGCAGGGTGGAAGGGGAACAGCACACATATGTTTAATCTGACTCCCATGATGTATCTATTCTTCTCTAACATAGTTCATGACCCCCAGTCCTCAGGCTTCTCAGGAAACAGGAGAAGAATCAGTCACTCTTGTATTAAATTTTTGGCTTTATCTTCTTCCTTAGCTTTCCTTAATGCAAGTCAGCATCTACTTTTACTTAACTTACTTTGCCTAGTGTAGTTTCTGACACAATCTTGCCTGTTTAGACTTGATCATTCTATCTGGATTGGATTCTCCCTGCTGAAATCGGAGTCTGTCAGATGCCATCAGTTTACTCAGAGAAACTACATCATAGGACATGAAGTACCATCTGCTGCTTGGTTACCTATTTCTACACAGCAAACACCATTACTTGGCCATTTGTTGCTCTACCAGGATGTACTTTGTATGGCTTTCATAACAAAATCAGCTGCAAGGTAACTCCACGGTGTCAGTCTTGACTGTATAGTGATATTATACAGAAAGAAAGAACTAGAAGCAGAATAATATATTTTTTAAAAGACACAGCATGCTTCCCTGTGCCGAGCCCACCTCCACAACTATTGGGCACAGCTCAGATATTTTAAAAGTTAGGAAGGGGAGAAAAGAACCTCCGTTGCCATGATTCACATACTTACTTCCCCCAGTGCAGATGTAAGGGGTCATACAAGCACAAATTATTGTTACTTGAATAAACACTGAAAACGCCTACCTATCCCTTTTGGGGGACAGGCGGCAGTAGAAAATGGAGTATTTCTCGAAGCCTTAAATGTGGGAAGCAACATGAAATCTTTGTGTTCTTGATTCATTTGTATGCGTATCTTTCCACCCAGGCAACTGTTTTGAAGTATACTTCACAGTAAACTGAGACATATGCCACAAGGTGGGGGAAATCACATGGACAGTTTTATGTGGGAGACCCAGAAAGGAGAGGGGAAGTCACCAGGCTTGCATTGCGTGTGGGAAGTACAGGTTAAACTGTGATCAGAAGTAAATGGGAACTAGTATTCTAAATTTATGCTGCTAGTACCTGCTTTGGACTGATTGCTTTTATAAATGGTGAAAAATCAGTAGAAATGGCATAGCTCTTTCTTGCTCTTGCTGCCAGTGACATACCTGTAAATGGCTTTTTCCTGCTACAAAATACAAACCTTTTAAGCCTTTTCTTACTAATCTCTAAGTGGATCATTCCAATACAAGGAAAGGAAGTGTGGCCTGTGGGCTACATGCAGCTATAGCGAGCCTTTTGAACCCAGTAGACTCCTACCAATGGCCCATACCCAATCATGGAAATTATTTTAGAAGAATGAAAATGATAGTTTTTCACAAAAACGATTAAACCAAGGAGTGCAATTTTGCATTTTTTGAGAGCCTACACCCAGCCAGACTAAAATCAAAGAAAAAGATGACAAGAAGAGACTGTGATGCCCCTTCTAGTTTCATGGTATGGCAGCAATGTGGCTCATATTGGTTTGGAAGGAATCATGAACAGCCCTATACATGCCTAAACCTTTTAGGAACACTTAGAATCAGAACCTGACTTCCGATGACCTTAAGGCTGCTTTCAGATCTTTGGATAAAGGTGAATACAATCAGCTCTTCCTATTGACAGGCATGCCATCTATGGACTGGAGCATTTGCAGATGGCTCTGCCCTGTTCTCCTCAGTGGTAGCATGTGCATGTGGTTGTGCACATGTCACACCACCATTGAGGACAATGAGACGAAGTCCCATGGAAACTGCCATCTGCAGGGGTGTCCAGGACAGAACACCCACAGATATGAAGGGCCGACTTTACAGTTAGCCCTCCATAGCAACAGATTCTGCATCTATGCACTCAACTGTTCATGGTTTGAACAAATTTCAAAAAGCAAACCTTGATTTTGCACCTTATACACATTATTTCATTATGCCACTGTATTCAATGGGACTGAGCATCCACAGATTTTGGTATCCACAGGGGGTCCTGGTCCCAAACCCTAGCAGATACCAAGAACCCACTGTATTAACCTATTTCAGGATTTTCTTGGCAAGATTTATTCAGAGGAGGCTTGCCACTTCCTTTTCCTGAGGCTGTGATTTGCTCAAGGTCAGCCAGTGACTTTCCATGGCCAAACAGAGAACTGAACCCTGATCTTCTAGTCCTACACTCAACCCATTATGCCATACTTGATGTGATTAACATATCACCCTCCCACTTTTTTTCAAAACAAGGAGAAACTTCAGATCACATCTGATTTGTTTTGTGTGATTGCTTGTTTGGGCATTTTTGGAAGCATGTGCATTACCTGGAGGATCTCAGGAATAGAAAATTGTCTCCCAGATCCACCCACTGCAATTTATGACTCCTGCTTTAAAAGGAGCATGCACGAGTGCTGTCTAGAAGCTGCTTAAAAAAAAAATAGCAGCTTCCTCAATGGTTGCGGTCCCTTTTCCTGGAAGCTGGGGATCTTGAAACTGTGGTATATGCGCTGGTAACCTTCTGTCTTGATTTCTGTAATGGACTCTACATGGGGCTACCCTCGTGCTTGGTTTGGAAACTTCAACTAGTACAGAATATGGCAGCCAGATTGGTCTCAGGTACATCCAGAAGAGACCATATAACACTGATCTTAAGATCATTTCACTGGTTGCCCATCAGTCTCCGGGCCCAGTACAATGTGTTGGTTATCACATTTAAAGCCCTAAATGGATTGGGTCCAACCTATCTCCAGGACTGCCTCCTTCTGTACAATCCACCCCACACCATCAGGTCCCCTGGGAGGAATCTGCTGTAACCTTTAAAAACTAGACTGTCTGCAACCGCCTAGAGGACCTTTTTGGCCATCGCTCCCAGATTACGGAATGGCCTGCCGGATGACATCCATCATATTACCACCTTGAACAACTTTTAAAAAGCTGTTAAGATGGATGTCTTCCGGCAGGCCTTTCCTGAATAGATACCCAGCCACCAAAAGAAGACCCCACTAGTTAACCTTTGATTGGCTACAATTACCATCTATCTGTTATTATTGCTACTGTTTTTAAGTATGTTTTAATTGTAATTGGTTTAATTGTATTTTAAGGGGCGGGCTGCATTGGGGGGGGTTATGTTATGGAATGTATATTTTAATGCTGTAAGCCACCTCGGTTGTGTTGCACTGAGGGGCGGGATATAAATAAATTTTATTATTATTATTAATGGAGGAAACCTCAGCAGAGCACCTTTCTTTTCAGAGAACCACTGTGCAAGAACCATTAAATCTGCCTACGTCACTAGAGACATTATTCTTATTCCATATAGTTAACCACATGGCACCACAGCCTATGGATTTCGCTTTCACATGGTAAGAATAACAAAGCTTTTGCATAAACTGGGGATTTGGGAAGCCCACCAAACATGATGGATTAAATTTTGTAAATAAAGAGGAGGAAAAAGAATTACAATTTGTTTTAGCTGTTGCTGATGTAATGCTTAAACCAAGTACAGTACATCAAAGATGAGGAACAACATTAGCTTGGATTCCAAGGAAAATGAATCTGGAAAGGGTAAATAAGTTCTACCTCAAACCATCCTGACATGTGGACAAGGGAAAAAAAGAGAAAATTTGGCTTGCAAACTCTTTGATGGATGTCCTTTGCTTCAGAGGAGACAAGGAGAGACCAGGAGGTTTGGATGTCTTAAGAACAGTTTTTGAGCAAAAAAACCCCCCTCAAACACTAAAAAATATTAAATTGAGAGGGGTATCTGAGGGCTTCTAAGGCCACACTTAGAGGTCCCAAGGGCTATATGTGGACTAAGGGCTGCACTTTCTAACCCCTGATACAGCCTATGGATGCCAGTGTTGTTTTTTCTTGTAGGCAACAATAGACTTGGAGACAGTGAGGAATCATTTCTCTCTCTTGTTTAGACATTTCTGTCTCCTAAACTTAATATCCTTGTTTTAGGAATCTAAAACATCTATCCAGAGAACTCTCTTTATGAACATATTACCAGCATTACTACCAAACTATCACCCACCCATCAAGACTTCATAGAACTCACTTTAGGCTGAAGCTTGCACGAGGCTATGACATGTTCTTTGAATAACTCTCAGCAAAGAAAGTGACATTTTTAAAAATCCAGGAATAGCACTCTAGTGATCCTCAAAATGCCCTGTTACTCCCTGGAGTGTTCTTTTCATATGGCTTCCACTTGTGGAAATCCTTTTGAGAAATGTTCTTACTCATTATTTTATGAATAACAAGCTAGTAGCACTTTTTTATTTTTAACTTTAAAAAAAGCCTGATTTTTTTTTAAAAGTGGGCACATCATAGCCATCTCAGAGAGACAGGTAGATATACATACAGACACATAGCGCTAATATGTTAACAGTAATATTAAACTATGAAGGAATGGACACTATCAGCTTGTTGCTTTAAAAAGCAAGACATTTCAGGAAATGTTGTTATGCATAACATGTTTCTTCCAAGCTCAGGATGGAGAAATGATCAAGTAAAAGTTGTAAAGTTTTATTTGCAGTGAAGAAACAAGGGCTGCATCCACACTGCAGAAATAATCCAGTTTGACACCTATTTAACTGCCATGGGTCAGTGCTAAGGAATTCTGGGAATTGTAGTTTGTTGTGGCATCAGAGCTCTCTGACAGAGAAGGCTGAATCTCTCACAAAACTGTAATTCCCACAATTCCACAGCATTGAGCCATGACAATTAATGTTTATTATTATTTATTTATGCAGTGCAGATGCAGCCAAGGTTATTTTGGACTGCAACTACACAATCAGTGTATAACCCACAGTACTCACCTATGCCCTAAGTTAATACACAAGTAGAGCAGCAAGATAAAGTTGTAGAGGTTTTACTTTGGTATGCCTTTACATTTGAAGGCGTGGTTTTATGTGCATCCCTGCCTTCTTTTACAGAGTAAATTATGTAACAAGGAAGTAGACCAAGTCAATCTTATCTACAACTTTTTAACACAGTCTCAAAGGTACTACAAGATCCCTTTGCATAATGATTAGTGTAACCCCACTGATGAAGGAAGGGTGGACAGCAGATGTGTTTTAGGAAAGTATATGTACAATGCATTCCTCTGTCAAGTTCTTCCCTTCACACTGCAAAATAAGTTCCTCTCTGATGTCTTATCCTTGCAATCTTACAAATACATCTTGGTAGTGAGGTCTGCATTAGATAACAAAACGTCTAAGAAACTGTTTTTGCACTTTTGAGATCAGCCAAAGGCTGGGGCTACTCAGGATGATAATCTAAGCATTTCTTGTTCAAGAAAATCATTGGTTGAATTTCTTAAAACACTACGTTTTAATTATGCACGTGCATTTATCAAACTACATGTGTTTCTTGTCTTACCTGGTATCAGGTTGTTTGTGTTACAAGCAATAGCTTTGTATATGGACAATGTTAATGTAATTGTAACTGTCATTGCTTTGTGCATTTAATTTCCCTCTGATCTCACTGTTTACAATCCCTGTGGCCCACAATATGGTGACTATATGTATACATGAAATTTTAGCTAACACTTCATGTATGAAAACTCATACTTTTATAACATCATCATAATTTATTATGGTCCATAGACCCAAAATTTAAGCATTCAAACTTTTATAACACTGTTGGTCCTTAAGTGCTTCAGGATTCTTCATTGTCTTTCCTGAAAAACCTTAACACAGCAATTGGTAAATCAGAATAGTAATATGAGATTATCATTTTCAAAATGATTCTATATGAAGAGCCTGTCTCTGTTTCCATACTGTTACTATTATTATTTAATTGTCAGCATTGTTGTATTTAATTGCTATTTTAATTTTTAATTGTTGTGGCCTTCATCAATGAAATTACACAAGAAAGGCATGATAAAATTTTTCAAATAAATCAAGAAATCAGTAAATTGAATATTCACCATTTGTAATGTTATTTTTGTTGGTGGCCTTGAACTGAAATTGCAACTTGATTAATAATGAGGGAATGTCCTATTTTTGTACTTATGTCATGCAAAACCCACACCAGCCTAGACCAAGGAAGCTGGTTACTACAGTTGATGCTTAATCAAAACTTAATTATTATAATCCAAGATGAGAAAAGTATAGTTTTCCAGGTGCTGATGGACTGCAACTCCTAAAATCCCATACCACTGATTCTGCTAGCTAGGACTCATAGGTGTTTCAGTACAACGATGCTTCAAGGACCCACCTCTTCTTTCATTTCTTACTGGACTTTTTCATACAACGGTTGAAAACAGGAATTAGAGTAGGATAGCAGTATCTGTGGCTGTACTTCATCACATGACTCTGTGTCTGTCCAGTAGCTGGTCTGTAGTCCATTCATTGCTGAAGTGCTTTTTCTCATTGATGGAACCCCATCAAAGCCTCCCAATCCTGCTACATTTCCACTTTGATTCACAGTGTGATAAGTTCCTCTGCCTCATATCAATTCTGATATGCAGGAAGTCACATGGTATCAATAGGCATGATTATGCTCCTCTTCCCCCCCCTCCCTTGCTATTCCTGCGAAAGCTCTTTTTCTTTCTTCCTTTAAAAAAAAACACTTTTATTTCTTTACTTTTACTTAATGGATTGCCATGATCACAAGGTTGAGCTAAAAATAAAAACAAATAATAATAAATACAGATGAAAAGGCATGCTGGGAAGGGGTTAGGGCAGGGAGGTGAGGCTATGGAGGCATGCAGAAGACAGAGACCCGGACAGAAGCAGCACTATTGCACTTTTGAAGTATTTTGTACAATAATGAGTGTCCCCAATATGGTATGTTTGCATATACTACACAAATGATATTTGGGTGTTTTACAAGCCTGGTATGATGAAGTCCTAGATCTTATAAAAAGCCAACCTTCTCTTCCAAGACTTGTATCTTACTCCAGCCTCAGTATTTCCACTGATGGGAAAAGGGAGAGCAAGTGTGGATTCATAACCCCAATTCATAACCTGCCATGTTTCCTTCTTCTCACTATTAAGCTCCACTCCCATATGTGGAAATGGGGAGGAAAGTATATAAGGTGCTACTGTGTAAGGCAACTCAGGGAGACATAGTTTTAACTAGCTACTTTTCTATCTAGCAGCTATATGAATCATAGCCAAATTAAAACACTAATGCTGTGCTTTTATAACAATACACTTTTTTGTGTTTTTCTGCACTCTTAAGATGGCTCCTAGCCTTTGCCGGGATGACACCTCTCTTTCTTCTAAGACAAGGATTAACCTGAAGATTTGGTTATTTAAACGTATTTATAGATGTTTTCAATCTTACAAACAAGTGAATAATTTTGCAGAACAAAAAAGCCCATCAAAAATGCAAGCTAAATGGTAGGAAAAGAAGCTCACCTTATAAGAAGTCACATTTTGTACCAGACAAAATGAAAACAGTGAGCATCTGAATGCAGGAATGCTGAGTAAGGAAGTGCAAATGGTAAGTGGGAGTATAGCAGTGCAAATATAAGTGGGAACTTTCACCTCCTTTTTGATTTGTTGCATGTTGAATTGTTTGGGCACAATTTTTGGTGACATATCTTTTTAATGTGAATTTTGCAGCTTACTGGCCAAATAGGATCAGCACTGGCTGGTGGTAAATTCTTCAGCTGCTAGGAGGAGGGAGGCCTTTGGTTGTTCCATGAATCCTGCACCTCTCATCTGATAGCATGTATTTAGCCAGTGGACTGTATGCCCCATGCCCTCACTGTTTCCTGCAGGTCCTGCCCTGCTCCATCCTTCTAAGTCTCAGAATCTAAGGCAAGGAAGGGAAAAAAAACCCCACCTTTTCTCACCACTCAGTCATTGGGTGTACTGTTAATAGAGTCTCCCACCTGTTGGTGTTACTGTTTAATGCTAACTCCATTTACCATAAAACCTCAGTTATACTGTGGGTGAAGGTGACAACATGCCATTTATTACCGAGAGAGAACAGCTGGGTAAACTAATAAAGCTGTTCACTAGCACTAAATCCAGCAGCTGGACTGCTTGGTGGAGCAGTCCACGATAAGCATGGACTGGGCTGTAGCCCAGTTTAAGGAACAGCAATGGCTGCCAATATGCTGTCAAATCAGATCCAAACTTTTATTTTTGATTTATGATGCCCAATGACATGGGACTAGTTTATCTCAGGAAGTGTCTTACCTGATATTTTCCTACTGGGTGGGATCAATAGGAGAATCATAGAAACAAAGAATCATAAAGTTGGAAGAGACCACAAGGGCCATCCAGTCCATCTCCCTGCTAGGCAGGAAATCTAAATCAAAGCATCCCCAACAGATGGCCATCTAGCCTCTGTTTAAAGACCTCTAAGGAAGGAGACTCCACTACACTCCGAGGGAGTTTGTTCCACTATCGAACAGCCCTTACTGTTAGGAAGTTCCTCCTAATGTTGAGGTGGAATCTCTTTTCCTGGAGCTTGCATCCATTGCTCCGGGTCCTAGTCTCTGGAGCAGCAGAAAAAGAAGTTAGCTCCCTCCTCAATATGACATCCCTTCAAGTATTTAAACAGGGCTATCATATCACCCCTTAACCTTCTCTTCTCCAGGCTAAACATCCACATGGTGCTACAGTCATCAGTTATCTACCTGGAAATGCCTTGGAAGAAAGGAACTTAACTGTAATAGCACCAACTGCTAAGAACAACCTTTTTTTTGCTCCATGTTGAGAACTCAACTTGTTTTAATGGGCACATCCTGATCATTAATACTGGGAGCCTACAGCACTGATTGGGTAGTTTACTTACTGCAAACTGTTTAGATTCACAATAGTGTTTTCTCTGTGTGTGAGAGAGTGTGCGCGCTCAGTTGACTTATGTGAACCCTCATGAATTTCATAGGGTTTTGTTAAGCAAGGAATATGCGGAGGTGGTTTTTCCAGTTCCTTCTTCTAAAATATAGCCTACAACACCTGGTATCCACTGGCAGACTCCCATCCAAGGACTAAACAGAGCTGACTGCTTGGCTTGTTTTACTGGTTTTAATTTTCTGTACTATTCTGTCTTCCATTCTGCTTCAGATACTGTATTTGTTAATATGCAATGGCACTGAAATGCTCTTAAAAATGGTGGAGGCTCCTGTGTCTGTGTGGAAGCAAGTCCACTTGAGGTTTCAGCCTGGACTCAAAAGGAATTATGCAAAGGCACTGATCCCATGGTTGGAATAATACCTTAAATGTTCAAACTAAAACCTGGAGCAGTTTACCAGACAAATGACATGGAAAACATCAGTTGCCATGATAAATAAATAAATAAATAAATCTGGAACCTAAACATCCAGAACACCTATAAAGGTAAACATTTATACATTTACTACAATATAATTACTAAAGCAAAACATTTGCAAAAATGGTCTCAAAGAAAAGAAAAAAGAAGCTCAGTTAAATTTTGTGCTGAATCTAAACAAGGCAATTATCTGACCTCACTAACAATTGCATTATCTTTGGAGGATCAAACTACCACTACTTTATTGGCAGGAAAAGAAACCAATAACACTTGAGTGACATATGTCACATGTCAGGTATAAACACAACACCATCCCCACACAAAGCACTCATTCAGGCATTTTAAAAACCAAACCCAAATCAATCCCAGTATCTCAAAGGCTATGGGCATAAATGCCAAACACCAAATTCTCATCAAGGTGTACTAAAAAGAAAAAGAAAAAACACAAAACCCAATTACCTGGATCTAAAAACTGATATTTTAAAATATTACATCTCTGTCATTGCTTTTGTGTGATACTTCTGAGGCCACTGATATATACAGAGGAATATTTGGACAAAAGGGGGCAGGAAGAATCACATACAGACTCCCTTCCTGTTCAAATCAAAAGGCAACTCTAAAAAATGCATTTAATGAAAACTAAATTCAAATCACCTCAGGCATTCCTCTATATGAGTTTTCTCAACATTTTTACCATGAAGGATATCTTTAAATGATTTTCATCTCAGGGAACCCCTGCATGAAATTTATTATACCTAAAGCTTAAAAAATAGTTTTAACACCCACACTCACCCCAATTACAACATCTCTGGTGAAGAAATCCTGATCTGTAGCATGGAGTTCTGAATCCAATTGCATTACTAGAGTTTCAGAATGACAGACCTTACACAAAAGCAATATTCTATACCTTACTGTGCAAGTGGTTCCCATTTTTTTCTGGTTGCACAAAGACAATCACTTTTGTGGCTGTGAAATGTCATGTTAACTACATCACTGCAGCTTTTCACCTTTTCAAAGATTAAATTGGATTTAGGCTTCAGAATACAGATTCTGGGCACACCGCTTCACTCATGCTCCTAAAAGTATTCTTTCCCCAAGCAACTGCTTGAGTGACTTATGTTTCCAGGTTGTATCTGTTAATCCACCCTTGTCTCTCTGGTGTCTTCCTGCCTGACCTTCTGCCTCTGTCTGCTATTCCCTAGCATAAGCAACACATATTGTAAGGACAACATTGGCAAGAAAAGTCCTTTCTATTTTGCACTGCAGCAGACAAAAATGTCACTCATTTGTGAGATCAGTTTATATCATATAGATTGCAGGTGATTCCCTCTTACTTGGAGCTCATAGGCCAATAAATAAAAGATGAGCATGGCTCCAATTTATGGAGTGAATTAATTCTAGAATTGCTATCCTTCTGTGCTGTTAGAGCAGCAACTGCTAATATCCCCTTGGAAGGGACACATATATACTATACAACAGTGAAACTCTTTGCTGGTATATAAACAACCTACTGTATAATTTCTCAGGGAAAGTTAAGAAACCCAGTGAAGTTTAGCCACTCCGAAAAAAAATAAGACTTCAATTTTCTTTGTTTGCTCACCCTTTCATGTTTCAGATTCACACAACTAGAATTAATAGTGTTACTTCTTTTCAATAATAAATCCTACCTTGTCACTGTCCACTGTATTCTGGGAAGTCCTGGATGCAATTGAAATTGTATCAGGCTGACTGCTTCCATCTCCTTGACTGTCAGCATCTTCTCCTCCCTCTCTGCATGGAAAGAACAAGAAACTTTCGTCAATGAACTTGCAAACAGCTCAGATAGTATGTGAAGGAGTCAGTTGCTCATCTGAGCACACATGTATTACAACTGAATCTGTAATTTAGAATGATGATGTCACCTTTACCATGAGATTAACACATAATAACCATGTTTGCTCTTTGAAATTGGCTGTCTCGGGCTTATACAACGACAGCAACATATCTCAAAATAGCTCTGTAATGAGTGTGGCAGGCCAGTGCCCCATTCATCTTGGATTTCTCAGTTAACCAAACCCAGCCATCTAAATTATAGCCTTGGTGTTTTGCAAAACTGGTGTCAATTGCCAAGAGTTATTTCTT
This sequence comes from Sceloporus undulatus, assembly GCF_019175285.1. Taxonomy (NCBI): domain Eukaryota; kingdom Metazoa; phylum Chordata; class Lepidosauria; order Squamata; family Phrynosomatidae; genus Sceloporus; species Sceloporus undulatus. The sequence continues at coordinate 237,955,395 of NC_056522.1, forward strand.
AGTTTTCACATTTCAGTAATTTAAATTTGGAGGTCCTATTAATTTTTATTATATGAGACAAAATATGAGCATTTTAAAATTATTCTTCCATTGGTGTATTTCCTGTACTTTGCAAAGGTCTGGAATATTTCCTATCCTTCCCTCCAGTTCATCTCTGTGTAGGTTATATGCTTGCACAATGATAAACTGAGACTAATAATTATGTTGAGACCCAGGGCAATTGGATCTTCTAAGATCTGCTCTCATTAACACAATGTAATTTCTGTCAACTGTTTCCCAATATAGGCCTAGAAACATGAGGATATCTAGGGAAAGTCTTTTTCTTTTTTCTTTTTTGTAGAAATATGTTTGTCCCATGGTTTTTACAGTGCAGTGCCTAGAAGTCATATATTCTGGAGCAAATTCAAAATGTCCAAGCCTTTGCCTTATCCTGAAACCTTAAATATAGGTTGCATCCATACTGCAGAAATAATCCAGTTTGACACCACTTTAACCTCCATGGCTAAATGCTATGGAATTCTAGGAATTAAAGTATTATGAGACATTTAGCTTTCCCTGTCAGAGTGCTCTGGTGCCACAACAAATTACAGTTCCCAGAATTCCATAGCATTGAGATATGGCAGTTACAGTGGTGTCAAACTGGATTATTTCGGCAGTATGGATTCAGCCATAGTCTACTTTAGGGCCAAAATGGTACAAAACTACTTTTCTCTCACTATGTTCATAGTTAAAGTATCATTTTAGTTAACAATGAAATGACATAACATAGCTATTATCAGTGTCAAGTTGCAGGCATAGCTTTCAAGCCAAAGGCCCCAAAGAGGCATAGTAGGAGGTTGAATTGGATGACCCTTGTGGTCTCTTTCTACTGAATGATTCTCTGAAATATAATGAAGACACATCATGTTCATTACATATAACATCATTATATATGTTCTATCCTGGGATAATCCTCCACAGTCTACTAGATCTAACAGAGATTTCCCTTATCCCAAGAGAATTCTTTTGAGATTTGAAATTAGGTCACAGTGAAACATTGCTTGTCACAGAGCAGACAGATGGGGTAAGATTGGATATTAAAATATAATACAGAGAAGAAGAAAATAAACCGAAGGAACTACTACTTCGCTTTAACCGAAGGAACTACTTCTTCTTCTTCTTCTTCTTCTTCTTCTTCTTCTTCTTTAAATTTCCACTCTTCCACACATTTACAATATCTTGCATTCCATATTTGTATATATCTTTACATCTTTACAAACAAAAATGTATGACCTTTATTATTCTCTTAAACTTTAACTAAATTTTTATTATTCCGCATAACCCTTTATACAATAAAGTATGTCATGCGTTCCCTATATAATATTTTCCAGTCTTCCCTAATCACTTGATTCCTAAGTAATCTACAACTTTTAAATATAAATCCCTACAATATAAATTGGCCTATATATGTGTCACTGCAAGAACCTTTGATTATGAATACAGAATAACTTATTATATAACATATTTCAGAATATTCTAATCCAAAAATATACGTTAAATTCAAACTAAATTAAATTAAATTATTGCCATATAATTCTATGCATTAGTCTTCTATATTTAAAACTGCTATCTTCCCACATTTCTCTTTCAATAACAATGTCATTTCTTTCCAGTGGTCCAAAATTTTGTGAAATGTTTCTTTTATTAATATAGTTAATTTGTCCATATTTATGATATCATAAAATCTTGTGAACCAAACATCTATTGAGAGTATGCTTTTTTTGACTGAAGGAATTTCATGGTAGTGGGGAACGGCCTCTTCAGTTTGTCCTGTCAGCAAATCCCATTGCCAGTGCCAATTTCTCCTTTCCTCCATCTTTTTAGTTCTTGCTTTAGTTCTATGGCTAGGGGCCTCCAGGACTGGCAATTTTGCATTAATACAATGTGAATTAATATTTTCCCTCCAAGACTCCTCCAAAATTGACTCTTACAAAACCAGAAATCAACTACTCCCAGTTTTAATAACTGTCCCAATGTGTGAGGATGATGCAGCCTGACGTGTATCTGTGCATGGAAAATTGTCCTCCAAATCCCCAGAACCCACCCTCCCAAGCCTTAAGTAACGAACTGATTTAAAAGGGATACATCTCACATGAAATTACTATGATTACCTCTTACTGTTGTTTCTTTGCTTCACTGGGGTCTTGGGAAGATGTATTGGCTCTTTCAAAGCTCCTTTTAAGTGTATAATCCTTTCCTGTATCACTTCCCGAATATTTTTTATCCATTCTTGTTTTGTTTCAATATTGGATGCCTAAAAATTTCGATAGAAAAAGCAGATGCAATGATGATATTTCTCCCATATGGGCCCATGCTTTAGTGTTTTGTTGTTGTTCCTTTCTCTGCATTAAGGAACTATGGATAAGCTGTCAAAAGTTCAGGTATCAACCATACTTCTCCAGCTACACTGGTGTGCAGAAAGTGTTGGAAATTATATATATCTATATATCTCAGGAGAAATGGAATGTTGTTCCATCACTAAGATTTCTCAGACAAAACATCTATAGTACGTGATTCTTGTTAAAATAAAATCAATCAGCAAAAACTTTTAATTTTCCCAGCTCAGTGGAAAATCACTAGAGTCAAGAAATCAAGTGATAATGGGCAGCAGTTCAAAGGAGAAAGATTATTATAAAGGAAAATTCCATATACTAGCTTCTCTTCTGCTAAAAGTATTGAACAGTGGATGTATCCCCAACTTCATACCATCCATACTGCAGACTATGTTATTTTAATCTCATGAGGTTTGGATTCGTATTGTGAATAATCTGCATCTTATTGCCTATTCATTGTAATGTTCCTTATTAGACATATGGGCCCTATACAGACAGGCCAAAATAAAGCTGCTTCAGGCCACTTTGGAGATATGGTGTTTCAATGATGCATGCGTCCTAAGAGTCAGGAAGCTGCACCAAAGCTGCACTCCAGCTCTTAGGACTGGAGCGTGGCTTTGGTGCAGCTACTGAACTCTTAGGACACATGTATCTTTTAAATAACATTCTTGCAAAGTGACTCGAAGCAGCTTTATTTTGGCCTGTCTGTATCATGCCACATATTGCCTTCTTGGAGCTCAGTGGAAGAGAAGTGACACACCAATCATTTTTGCACTTCTTTGTTGCTCTCAGACATCAACCCTGATACAGCACATAATGTTGCCAGATTCTGTGCAGCTGCAGTTAAAATTTGCCAGGCAATGACCTCCACAGTAGACTAGTACCAATTTTGTCTTGCTATACAAAGCTGTGTAATCTGAAAGGATATTTTAAATACTATTTTTATCCTGTGTTTTTAATCTTCTTTTATTCTGTATCCCCCTTGTATCTGTGTTGCTCTATGACCATAATAAAGAATCTATTCTATTCTATTCAGTGGAAGAGAAGGTGTTAATGGGATGATGCTCAATGGTCAGAGAAAAGGACAAAATCTAGTGATTTTCATCTGGGCTGAGCAAACTAAAGGTTGTTTTTTTTTAAAAAAATACTCTTTAAAAATTTTCTTTAAAAAATCTTACCCAGTTTTTACTTTAATCACATGAAACTATGTAAATGTAAATACATTTAGGCTATGCTTATGATGTTATAATTTAAAGGAATAATTTTAATTTTTCTAGTTGTTTATGTCACAAGTATTGTCATGCCATTCAGTGATATACAGGAATTATAATTTATAAGTAACAGTACAAAAAATATTACAAAGGATTCTGTATGGTGTGATATGGGAGGGGGTCAATGAGGAGTGACACCATGAGATCCCACAAAGTGATGCTAACCCTGGTGATGCCACTGTCTGTCAGAATTTATTTGGGCCACTTTAAACTGGCAGGTGTGACACCACTGCTCCAGTTCAATGAATCCACATTGGGTTTTACAGGAACTACTCCAGGTTGAACATCATCTATCTAAAGTGCTGAAACCTCTTTTCAGAATCAGTTCAGCACCTTGGATAGCTCCTGTTAACAAGGTCCTGTGAAAAATAGAATAGATATGGTAAATCCCAGCAAGGATTCATTGTTCCAAAGCAACAGGCCACCAACTTTCTCTGTATTATAGAGCTAACTGAACAATAATGGGAATCAAGTTGAGGAAAGAAACCTAGGTTAAAATTAGGAACAGGACAGAAACAGAGATGAGTCAATGATCATGACTAGAGATTTGGTAGACTTGAGAGCAGTCTGTCAAGTTTATAGTCAGAAAGGAAACTGTCATAGGGCCAAGAGCAGGAACCCAGAACCAAACAAAGGACAGTCTTGAAAACAATGATAATAACTGAGAATGAATATTAATGAAATAAGAAAAGGTGGAGGGGGTATAATGGAAAGAGGAATAAAGAAGAAATCTGGAAAAGAGAGAATCCAACAATTTTGTATAAAGATATTGAAGGGGGGTAGGAAGGAGGGGAGAAGAAAACTGTAAATATCTATGCTTATATGGAATAAAATAAAATTCTACAAAAAAGGAAAAGAGACCATTGCTAATTACCAGTGCCCAATGAACAGCTGAAGACAACTAGAGTAGTACACATAGACTAGGATGGATAATAAAGAATACATTGGTTAGAGTGGGAAATGAGCAGTGTCCTCATAGTTTTGTCTTAAGTGTGCAATAACTGAGATAAAACACTTGTTCAATGCGACATTAAAACTTAACACATTAACTATAGCAGAAGCTTTAATGGGCTGGAGTTCACTTTGTTAGATGTATGATGTGAAGCTGGCACTGCATTTATCTTTATCTCAATTTCCTGACTTTAGATCTGGTACCAAATAGATTGGTTACAAACACAAACACAAAAACATCAACAATAAATTAAATATCTACAGTGAATTCTGGAGGTATGCACTAGCAATAACAGGTATAAGAGTGATAAAAAGATACAGTCTGAATTCAACTGATAAAGCATCCAACATTAAAATTCTCCTTCGAGATTCAATTGCTACTTGTTTTACAGTGAATGATAGCTTTCTACTTGTGTCCAACCATTGCCAGAAATCAATGTACTGAAAACAGAGAAAATAAAACCACAGACTCACTTTCAGCACTGTTTTGTTATCTGAAGAGGGAGTCCTCCCAGACCATAAGGCAAATTTACAAGGATCTCCTTCCACATGTTCAGTCACTCCCAGTTCTGAGGTCTGTTTGAAAGGAAAGATGGTTTGGAATCAATACTTTCAAATGATTTAGAATTAATGCCAAGGAGGAGCTTACAGCTTGTGTTATCTTGTACTTTCATATAATAAATTTAATTTCCCCAGTGTGTTTGGTACTTTGCATGCCAGGATAAATAAAATAAAATACAACTAGTTTTGATGGCTATAACCATGCAGTTACATCTTCCCAATGTGGTACAAGAGGATGCACACCCTTATTCCTACACACACAGGCACATGTAGAAAGATCAAAGAACTTTTCAGTCAATGAAGGCATAATGAAATGGTATTTCAAAAGTAATGCAACAAGTGGGAATATAGATTAAAATGCTGTATGTATATAATAAGGAACACTTTAGTTAGTTTTAAAGTTAATTTTAAAGAAAATTTTAGAGTGGATTTTTAAAATTTTTATACCATATTCTTTTCAAGCCATTTTTTTCACAAACAGAAAACATGGAAAAGCAAGATGCAACATAATGACTCATTAAACTAATTTTGAAATGACAATGGCCTACTTCTGTGGGCTTAGGATAAGTTAAACAGTGAGTTTATTTTGAACAATAACATTTCCAGGTCTGGCAAAGGCCCTAAAGCCTATAAAATGTCGATGCTAGCAGACATACCAGTAATTTGTTCTTGTAAACATATTTAGTGTGTCCTGCAGAATCTTTGATCTCTTTGCTAAAAACTAGAGAGATTTCAAAGAGAAATAAGTGCCTTTCACGGCCCTTTCGAATGAGAGACTTGGGGTCCCACACTTGGAATGAATCCTGAAGAATCAGTTCTCCTTGAACATCTAAGTTTTCATCAAATCCTAGAAATAAAAATAAATAAATAAATAGATGAAATAAAAATATAACAATGACAAAGACAGAAAAAAATGAAGCTTCTTCTGTAGAGAAGTACCAAAAATAAGGGAAGGGAGCAAGTTAGGGGGAAAATAAAGGAAGAGGGCTGGAATCCTATTGGAACATGACACAAATATAAAAACAATTGTGTAAGTGGTTCACTTTGTCAGAAGTCATGTTGCCTAGTGCATCCAATCATTTTGAAAAACCACATTCAGCTGTCTCTCTCAGTTTTAACTCGGTGGGCATGGAGCCAGTGGCATCACTGAGATGGTGCAGGGGGTGCGGACTGCACTAGGAGACCCCCCCCACACACACACACAAACAGGAGGGTGACAGCCTGGTGGTGTCCTTGTCCCGCTGTGGAAGAGAGGTCAGTGAGCTCCCTATGGCTTTGTCACTGGTCCGACTCTCTCCCTGGAGAGGGAGCTGGGCTAGTGCCTAAGCAGAAGGGGGACAGGGCACTCCATTATTTATGGGATGGAGTATCTGCAAAAAGCAGCTACTTACCTAGGAAAACTCTTCCCCATAAAGAAAACCACTATTTCTTCTGTTTCACTATTTCACCTCTATGCATTTATATATGTATTAGCATTGTTCTTCCACAGTTTGCTTACCTTCCAGCATGCTGACATGCATGGCATCATTAGCTTTCTTAGGGACACTGAGCATCACTTCCAAACCATCCTTGAGTTCTCCTTTTCCTTCTTCACAGCACGTTAAAAGCTCCTGAGGAGAAACATAAAGTAAAGCAAAATGTAGTCCAAGATTAGACTTTTGGTTGCAGCTAATCAGCATATTTATTGAGGAACTAGGAGCAGGGGTAGGTACCTTTTTGGAGTAAAATAATGTTGATACAAAATCAAGAGTATACCCTCCATTTCCTTATGTGTGTGTACCTTCAAGTTGCCTGTCAACTTATGGTGACCCCATTAATTTCATAGGGTTTTCTTAGGCAAGGAATACTTGGAGGTGTTTTTCCAGTTTCTTCCACTGAAATATAGCTTACAGCACCTGGTATTACTTGACAATCTCCCATCCAAGCACTAACCAGGGCTAACCCAATTCTGCACTTCTGAAAAATTTATGATACAGCTTTGCGCTTTAAAAACAGATTTCTGCTATGTTTTAAAAACCCAAAACTGCATCAGTTTTTTTTGCATAAGAGCAAAATTGGATAAATAATATTACAATTTACAAATCAGTTTCAGAGGTACAAATCAAGTCTGTTTGCTTCCAGCTGTAGAGTGAACAAAATCCTCAAGAACATCTAAGTTTGGTCTGTGAATCAATCATTTCAGCTCTACACAGTCTTTCTCTTTCCATGTGTATGGGCCAGGTATCAGAGAAGGGACATCTATAGAATTGACATGGCCATGACCCTATTTCAGTGTTTCATGTGATGAAGAGAACAGGCCCACACTGTAAGCCCTGCCTCTTTAGCACTTTAACTTCCATTTGTTAATAGCCATACAGAATCTGAAGGGGAGGAGGAGCAAATCTTTAGGGCAATTAGATTCTTCCATATTTTAGCTCATTTAAGATGAATTACATGCCCATCCTCCAAGTGACAAGTAATAGAACAAATAAATACAAAATATAAGTAATGAGGGCTATTTAATGGCAATAAGAAGTGGGTAGAGGTCAGGGGAGAAAGTTTTGTTATAAGTTACATAACAAATTAATTCAAGTTCTGATTTTCAGCACAGCTTCTTATTCAGGGCATATTGAAAATATTATGAACTCCCCTAACAAAGTCAGCATTGTCAAGACAATGAGAGACCAAAATGTCTGTTGCCTGATGCTGTATGTCATGATATTATTGAGTAGGAACAGTATTCTAATAAGCTGTTCCAGCCACTTGGAATGTGGATTATATCTTAACAACCAAAATAATGGCTCAAATTATTTCATGTTGTATGTATAATGCAGAACTGAGATAACAATTCAGGCAGAACTTGCAGTTTAGGGGATTCTATGATGCTGACATATTGTGTTATACAAGCATTGCCTGTCTATGGACTTATACTTGTGATCCAGTAATGCCTCCTCAACAAATAGATGTGTAAACAAAGGTATCACAAATATCCAGTGCTGACTCTTTTCCTAAGTAAATGAGCCTTGTAAAGGGTGCCCTGAATTTCTTAAAACAATACTTTTTGATCAACACTTCTTATGTCACTATTGTTCCCTCGATAAAGCAAAAGGTAAAAACAGACAGTAGTAGTGAACAGAAATAGCAAAGTACATGTTTATTTATGTTTACTGTTCTAATGTCTTTTTAACATGTTGATATTATCATGATAGTATCTCTGAAGGATATTACGATCCACATATGAATTCCTAGAATTTAAGGGCAGTTCAAGACCACCAACAACGGAGTATAAATATTTTAACAGGTAATGATCCAGCTATATTTTCATGCTAGCACACAAGAGATTTCAAGTTTTGTTCAAACAAGATTTAGGCTGTGCCTGCTGCTAGGGATTGACCTAAGACTGAAGGAAAGTGGCAAGAACCCTAGCAATTCCCAAGAGTGCACAAGACAAGAATCCTACCTCTCCACACCTGAAATTAAGTAAAAATAGACAACAATCTGCTGTAAGACATGCATTATTTAGAAACAAGCATACAATAATAGTCATGGTGTACCTGAATCAGACTATTTGAACTTTCTATGTGGTGAGGCATGAGCTTACCTTCTTACCTTTCTAACACCTCCATACCAATTCTGGTAATAGCCATCAGTGCATGATCATAAATATTTGATCAGGGCTTACAAATGTAAAATCCAACAATGTATAGGCTCAGCTTCTACTACCAACAATTACTGTGTTTAATCTAGAAAATCAAATGCATTAATTGGGCACAAGCATGTTGTATTTTACATGCACAGATTGTATTTGAATGTCTTACCACTACATCAATGGCCCGAAACATCTGAAGAAGGGCATATATATTGGGTGTGGACAGGTGTGAAATACTCTTGTTACTGCGTCCAAGAACATAGGAGAGAGATTGGCAATTCTGTTATCTGATCCAACCCTTTCATTGCCATATATCTTCTATATATTTACTCCTCATGAGTGGTTGCTGGTGGCTCTGTGAGTGGGGCAGTGGGCCATTCCAGGCATTAGCCCAATGTTTAACAGAATGTAATTTATTTAGAGGTGAGAATTTATCAGCAGAGATAATGTACTCAATGCTTGGACTAAAGCCCAGAGCAGACCCATCACACTCATTGACATCAGAACTATTAGCCACTGTTGCTCCTATTCTCTCAAATGTAAATACCTTACTGCTTATATTATATACTGCACCAATAGCATGATGACCCTGTACTGTACATAAAACAATGGACTGGAATAATTCCTGTCTCATAGCTTGAGATAGGTGGGGTGGTAAAAGGGAAAGGAAAGAGAGGGAGTGTGGTTGATGTTGGTACTATATTTGGCAAGAAAAAAAGTAGAAGCAGTGATGCTGCAATGGTCCAGGAAACAGTTTGTAAAAACTCAATGTACCTCTCAGCTAAATAAAAAAAATATATGGAAATAAGTAGTATAGGAAGAATTTTAAAAATCAGTGAAGTACCTTCAATAAAAGTTGATACTTGGTAATCCTCTGGACAGGTTTAATTAAGTATGAGGAAATAGAATTTGCCAGACCATGTCTTTGTTGAATTTCCTTTGAAAAACACAAAAAACAAAATTACTAAAGCAAAATACAGTTAAAAATTATAAACAGAATACAACAAAATATATTCCTAGACTGTTACTGAATTTCAAAATCTGCCACACACAACCAATCAGAGCTGAAAAGTAGTCAGGCTGACCAGTTCTCTGGAGCAAATAATTATCACGTGGCTTCTCCAAAATGATATTATAGCACATAGAAATTTTTAACACTCCCTGTGGTGAACAGCTTTATGCAAACATGCCAATTAAGGCTTACTCTAAGTACATATTTACTGTTATAATGAGGTTTTTCTGATGTATAAAGGTTTAAATCATATTTGTTATTGTATGCCTTCAAGTCATTTCTGACTTATGATGACCTTAAAGTGAACCTGTCATCTTTTCTTGGCAAGATTCATTCAGAAGGAAGTTACCTTGGGCTGAAAGACTTGCTCAGGGTCACCTAGTGGGTTTTCATGGGATTCAAACCCTGGACTCCAATGTTCAGACCACTACACCATGATGGTTCTCTAGCCCCATCATTAAAGTCAAGATTAATTTCATGTTTATTTTTGGAAGATTTACAAGAACAGCCCAAAAACCCCACAAAAAACCATTTACAATAACACTTGTAAATGCAAAAAGATGCAATCAACATTTTTTAAAAGCAATGAGAACAAACTTCCATCACACCTTTTATGTTCAGCAAACTAAGAGAGGCAGTTACTCTTAACTCAGATCTTAGCCACCAGAGAATCCCCACTGACTTCTCCAACTTGCATGTGAACTCATAGCCCTATGTCTAATTGCCAGTCCCAGACTAGAGTAGTTTCACTGAATCATTTTATGAATGATAATTCAACAGTTCCATAATTCTCACTAACTCAGTGGGTCTTCTCTAGTTGGCACTATCAATTGGATTTAGACCAAAATTTGTTTTATGTCTTTATTTTATCTGTATAGCAAACTGCAATGGCAGAGGCACTGGCCAGCAGTTAGTAAAAGAGAACAGGTTTCATCAAACACAATACCTGAGTTGCCCCATTCCAGCACTGATTTCAGCCACAGTATTTCCTCTTCTAAAAGCAGTAGCTAAGTGCCCATTTGAAAAAGTAAAGGAAGTAAAAAGAACCCTTCTTTCTCTCTCCCATTAACTGGTGAGGGCACTCAAGGCAGAATCACAAGGGAAAACAAAGCCCTTGTCCACATATGTAGACTACTGAAATCCAGGCTGCCTGGCAGGTGTTTATGTGACTTTGACCCTTTGCTCATTTCTCTCCTCTCCAGAATAAAGTTTAGTGAAAATTTTTGAGAAAAGGACAGATCCATTTAATCTCATTCTTTCAGATTCCTCCCATAGGAAATGTGAAGACAGTGGAATCAGTAAGAATAGTAAGCAGCTGTCCTCACAGGGGAGCTGTGGGTCTCCACCACGGACTTCCCTATTGTTTTAGTTCCTTGGGAAATTAGGAAGTTACACACTGGTAAGTGACAGGACAGGTGCTGAGCAAAAGCAGTCTGCTGCACATCATTACCCAGGTTTGGGATCATGCTTCAGCAATAAGTGGAATAATTCAAAGTTCTCTCCATGACTGATTCCCATTTACACACACAGATCAGATTGCTAAAATAATATGCATGAAAACTAGCATGTAAATTGTAACTTCTGATAATCTTATATAAAGTTTTTTTCACTGTACACAATGTTGGGAAAATGCTTCCCAGGCAGCCAGCATGGTGTAGTGCTTTGAGGGCTGGACTGTGACTCTGGAGATCAATTTCCTGCTCAGCCATGAAATCCTCATTCCATACTCCCATTCTCAGGAGAAGACAATGGCAAACCTCTTCTGAACAAACCTTGCCACGAAACCCCATGATAGGTTCGCCATAGGGTTGCCATAAGTCAGAAACCATTTGAAAGCACAGGACAAACAACAAACACACACCTTAACATGGTACATATAATGAAAGAGTTGCATGTAATGTCCAAACCTACACATTGGTTTTCACATGTACTTCCAATTATGAATACACATTTCTTTTACTTCTAACAGTGCTTTTACTGAAATACTCTAGCTCAATATTTACAATTGTGTAATACGAACCAAATGTTTCCAAGACAGTAGTTTGTCTAATGAGTTGAGAAAAGCTGTATGTTTACAACATACAATCTTAATTGTGATACTACACTAATGCCAAGCTCCTTCCATACTGCAGTTGTGCCACAAGTGAAGTAGTTCCAATTAACCCAGGTTTCCCCTGCTGTCTTCCTTCATGGCACAGAATGCAATTCCATATTACTATACTGTATAGGGAAAACAGATTCTAGGTTTTAAGTACATTCTGGGCACCACAATTTAAAAAGGATGTTGAGAAGCTGGAACGTGTCCAAAGTAGGGTGACCAAAATGGTGAAGGGTCTGGAAACCATGTCCTATGAGGAACGAACTAGGGAGCTGGGGATGTTTAGCCTGGAGAAGAGAAGGTTAAGAGGTGATATGATAGCTTTGTTTAAATATTTGAATGGAGGACATATTGAGGAAGGAGCTAGCTTGTTTTCTGCTGCTCCAGAGAATAGGACCCGGAGGAATGGATGCAAGCTCAAGGAAAAGAGATTCCATCTCAACATTAGGAGGAACTTCCTGACAGTAAGGGCTGTTTGACAGTGGAACACACTCCCTCAGAGTGTAGTGGAGTCTCCTTCCTTAGAGGTTTGTAAAGAGAGGCTGGATGGCTATCTGTCAGGGATGCTTTGATTGAGATTTCCTGCATGGCAGGGGGTTGGACTGGATGGCCCTTGCGGCCTCTTCCAACTCTATGATTCTATGATTCTAAGTAAGAAACATATATATTAGTCTGGAATAAATTTTGCTTCATGGGGAAGGAGGAAGAGAGACAGAGTTAATCCATTATTAGGGATTATGAATTCATTGATCTCTTTTAGTTGGGTGGTAGGGGTGTTGGTGGAGATACTGGAAGAAAATCTACCTATAGTTGGATTTAGACTGCTAATTTATTGCTGTCAGCACACCCTTTAAGTTCAGTTTAAAGGTAAGTTCAGTTTAAAGTTAAGGAGACAAAAACCTTTCTATTAACATCCATAAAGCAATTAATCTGCTTATGATTTTCTGCTGCCTACCTCTTCTTTTCCAAAGCAGAACTGAAGAGATGCCAAGGAAGCCAAGAGCATATTGCAAACTTTTTATAAGACTGAGTGAGTTTATTAACAAGCAGCAGTCCAAAGTACAACCAGATTTAAAGAGTTTAAGCCTTAAAAATTGGTCAGACTCGCAGCTTCTTTCCTTTCTGTTGTTTTTCAAGAAAAAGATTTGATAACCTATCAGCTATTTTTAAAATACTCTGTTTGCACAATATAAATGGGCTAAAACATCAACTTATTGGTATTAACCAATATCAAAAGGTTTCCAACCCATGTAACACAGCTGGGCTGGAAAAGCTTAGCCAAGCAAATGCTTTTTAATCTCTGTCAACACCCTGTTAAACATGTAAATCTGCTGAAATGCTATACAGTATTCTTTTTAGAAGCTTTAGAGTAAACTAGAATGCCACCTGCTGGTTAGTGGATTTAATTGTCATACATAATTTCACCAAGGGGACAAAGATAATTCTAAAAGGGACTCCTGTGAGATCCTGTTCAATTAAAACTAATAATATTCTCCTTATCTTTCTTCTTTTTTTTTTTTAAAAAAAATCACTTGCTTTACACACTGAACTGCATAGAGAACATAGAATAAATGGTATATAATGGACCACACTATAAATGGCTGAATGTAGCATAGGATCAGAAACAACAAAGGGGACTACAAAGGTGGTAGCTGCCATGACTTCCAGGAGCTGCTTGACTGCTCTTGCACAGGGTCACCGGGTGCACTGGATCCAATGACAGGGTGATTATCTGATGTTATGGCCACGTCTATTGACTTCTCAGGTCTCAGGAACACTTGGGCCCTCTACTACATCTTGCAGCTCACACATGGCAAGAAAAAGTAATTTGTTGTCCCACCCAAATGGGCTTTCATTTGGATTGCATAAGCATATTTCTAAAGGCACTCATAGAATCTTAAAACCACAGAGTTGGAAGAGACCGCAAGGGCCATCCAGTCTTTATTTAAGGGGAAGGGGCTATAGATTCCCACAAGGATTGTTAAAAAGCCCCGAAACATGCTTGATCATTGGCAGTACAGAAAGTTAGAGCTACAGAGCTGCACAGGAATACCATTTGCTTGTGAGGGAGCCTAGCTTCCATGTCTCTTTGGTATCAAAAGGAGTGGAATGTGGTGTTTTCTTCCCCTTGCTTTGAGAGGCCTCCACAGTAATAGAGTGTGCTTAGATAAGAAATTGCAGGAGTTCGCATGCATCCAAAGTAGATTTTCCAATCTTCTGGAGGTTGGTGACTGAAGATGGCTTTTTCCTGGGTTGCGGAGCTACTTCTAGGAGGGCAACTGAAGGACAGGAAGGACAACTGAAGTGGCGTGAGGCTGACCCCTTTTAAAGATGGGATCCAAAGACAGAACAGATGACATGTTGATCTTGAGGTCTAGGGTCTTTGCCATCTGAAAGAGCTGATCAGCATAGGATTGGAAGTCTTCATTTGGGAAAGAGACTTCAGTTTGCCAGCCATAGAGTTGCATGAGGTGGAAGAGTCCACAGCCTCCAAGGTCGATGAAGAATTGGAATTGCACCTCCCTTCTATATCTTTGACTCCAGATCCTGAGGGAGACTGGGCTGGAGTGGAAGGTGTAGCTGGCTGTGAGTCAGAGATATGTCACACTGATGGGTAACTGTCTTAGCTGATGGGGGTTCCAACAGAGGGCCCAAGTGTTCCTGAGAGCTGAGAAGTAAGTAGATGTGGCCATGACTGTGCAGGTGGATGTGGACATAGGCTTTTTCACAGGGATGAGGGAGATTAACTGTATGAGGACAGCAAGAGACTAGTGATTGATCCCATAGAGTCTAGGCAGGATAGTCATACTGGTATGGACAGGGTCAACATCTCTGATCATAGGGTACTCACATAGGGAAGCAGTGTGGAGGGGTCAGGTACCAAGGAGATGGGTGAGATGGGAAATGAGAATCCTGATTGGCCTCAAGACAATTTGGTCTGGAGTGTGGAGTGTGTCTCAGTGTACGCCCGCAGATGGGGTGGTGAGAAGGAAGAATAGACTGCACCCAAAAAGTAGTTTTGTTTGGATTGAGGACAAGGAAAAGTGACAAGTGTTCAAAGGTGTGGCCTGGTTGTTGGGACATTTGGGTCACCTAACACAATGAGGAATAAGGATGGTTTGAATTGATCTGTCCTTATCCATTCTTCTCTTTTTTCCTTTTCTTTTTATTGTTGAACTTATCATGGCTCTTGTTGGCATGATTAGGCTTGTTACAAATCTGCCAAGCATAAATGGGGCAGTGGTCTTGTGTGACATAGGAGCAAAATAGACAACCCCAAAATGATAGATTGGATCTGCCGCAGCCCCAATCCAGCTATTTTCCAGCACAAAAAAGTGGCAGAAAGCTGCTCCTTTTTTTAGCCAGGAAAAAGCTGTATTTTCTGCTGCCCCCACAGCTTTGCAGTGCTCCTGTGGCATGCAGTGTCTAAATGCCGCACTGCCAGAGTGCCGTAAAGTTGCCTCTGTGTAAATGGCTAGGTGGCTTCACGGCAGCTTCCTGCCAGCTTGGGGCAGCCAAGCCGCTGGGAATCCAGCCCTCAATAAATGCAGGAATAGTCTTGGTCTGTCCTGAAGCCAAATGTGAGGACACTGAAGTCAGATAAGGTGGATAAATCAGAAATGGCTGTTAGTTCCACCATTGTATGGGAACAGCAGTGAAGCAGTTAATCTAGAGCCTAAACAAAGGCTTGATGGTCGCACGGGCAACTGTGAGACCTGCAGAAGGGCAAACTAACCCCTTTTCTTTTTTTTCTTTTAAAGAAAGGTAAAGGAGAACGAAAAGGAACAAAGTACAAAAAAAAAAAAAAAAAGAAGGAGGGGAAAAAAAGGGAAAAAAAAAAAAGAAAAAAAACCACAATAACCCCCTAACTGATGCTGTAGCTGTGTCAAGTCTGGCTCCTCTCTGCCTTATCTCCCCACCTGTATCTGAGATCACCAAGTGGCTATTATATTAAATTTCTACTGTTTAACCCATCACACCAGTTTCTCACATATTATGGCAGGACAAAAGAAAATGCAATTCCTGACAAGATGTAGAGGAAAGAAAAACATTGAGACCTTTGGTGGGAATTGCTAATCATGTGAACACTGCTAGGAGAGGGGCTTTTGCTTAGACACTTTTCAACTCTAGCAAGCTCTGACAGTTGCTGTGAAGCCACAGAACGACCCACAGAGATTATGATGGAGTGAACACTTTTCTTACCATTCCAGTCTGAAATATGGTTGTCATTTGATGAAGGAGGGAAGAACCAATGCCTCATCTAAGTTTATTCCCAAATGTGTACACATTAAACAAAATTATATTCTGTTTTTCCCCAAGTAGTTCTATAGTCTCAAAAACTGGGGGGGAGCAGTTTATATAACAGGGATACAACAGGCCAGCCTAAGCTGTTTTGCCTGGTGTGATTTAAAATCTTCAGGGACAGCAAAATGAACATGGAATCCATCTATTTAAACTTCACATACCAAGAGAAGGTAAGTTTTGTTGTTGTTATTATTATTTATTTTAAGAGCTAATGCCAGAGCTCTCATTACTAATTTTTGGTGATTTTCATTCATTTCTTGAAAAGAATTCATTTGCTCATTTATCTTGAGTTGGGAAGGGGAAAGTAACTATACACAACTATACACATGTGAGAGTGTGCAAATTTCCATTTCATTGAAATTACCAATTTATACCTGAAAAAGTAAACACAGAGAAAATCTGGCACAATTGTATGATAGGTAGTTATAGCGACAGCCTTGATTTTCCCAGTTGCTGTGCAGAAGTCTGCTATAATGGCTGTCCAGCTCACCTGCTTTTCTAAAAGGAAAAAAGTCCCATCCATATTGCTATGAGAGCTCCACTAAAAGATTTAAAACTATACAGTTAGAGATTGCAAGAGAGAGATGGAGGAGGGACAGACAGACAGATGTTGAGAAGCAAAATAGCAGTACAAGTCACCATCTAATCTAACAGGTTAGAGGAGTAATTACTTACATCAAAGAATGTTCCTGCATGCTCTAGGATCAGCTGGCTGGAGTCAGGCTTGTTTTTGCAGTAGGTAACATACATCTGAAATTTATCAGCCTATGAAGAAATACCAAGTGTGGGCAGATGGGAGTGACAAGATGCTTATATCCTTTCTCACTTCCAAAGAATAAGACTCTCTTTCTAAGACTATTACTGATTAAAGGAACAATGAAAAGTATAATATATGTCTAAATATGAGAAGACTGTAAGAAAACAATAGCTAAATTTCTCTGTAAATGACTTCCCCCCATAACTCAATATGTGTCTCCAAATGCATTTCAAAATATTACTCATGGTTCCTAATGACATTTCAATGTCTTTCTAAATATCTCTTTTTGCCACTGAAATATGGCTTGCACAACAGCTACAATTAGGTTGTCAGAAGTAACCATTGGAGCTAAACATCTGAATGCAAATGGACAGATTACATACCCATAACTGTGGTTCTTCAAGTTTTCAATCTGTGAACTCACACATGAGTCATTCTGTACCTGTGCAGCTACATGTTAGGAAACTTCTAGAGTCAGTTAGTACTTTTGGTGGGAAGCCTGCTCACTCCCTATTGCACCTAATACTAGTGCTTTCCCACCCACTCTTCTTAGGCCCTATACAGACAGGCCAAAATAAAGCTGCTTCGAGTCACTTTGGAGGTATGGTGTTTCAATGATGCATGAGTTCTAAGAGTCTGGAAGCTGCACCAAAGCTGTACTCCAGTACTTAGGATGGGAACGTGACTTTGGTGCGGCTTCTGGACTCTTAGGATGCATGTATCATTTAAACAGCATATCTCCAAAGTGACTCGAAGCAGCTTTATTTGGCCTGTCTGTATCAGGCCTTAGTTACTTTTCATCCATCACACTGTAGGGAATTTGATCCATACAGCCTAAAAGTGTTTCACTTATGACTGCTCTCCTTCAGTTGCTTCTGGTGATTTCATTTTACCTTTTATTCTTTTCTCTTTTTGTTGCTTTCATTAGCATCTTCATTATTACAGAGAAATGCATACACCACCCTTTTTCTTTCACCTGTCAGCAACTTTACTGCCTCCATCAGCCTCTTCAAAAGTATCTCAGATGCAGCCAGAAGATCCCACAATCCGACAGTCTGGGCTCATGAAGTTACCAAACATAGTTACGCAGGTACAGAATGAGTCATGTGTGTGAGTTACAGAGACCACAAAGAAGAATCCATACCTAAAGGTACTGAACACTGATGTAATTCTGGTCCTGTCTAAAACTTGTACTTAGTAGTTCACAGCAGCTCTTTGATTAAAGAACCAAGTATTTATTAGAAAATAATATGGAATTTTAAAACTTCACAACATACTTTTCTACATCTGGGATGGAAATTATGTGGCTCTCCAAATATTGCTGGACTGCTACTCCCAAGAGTCTTCACCATTGGTTATGTTGCTGGGAATCACAGTTCAACAATATCTGGAGGGCCACATGTTTTCTACATGATAGAAGAATCAGAAGAGAGGGAGCTGGATAATGAAAGGTACAAGAGACTGGAAAGGATCACTTTGTATCTGTAACTCTTTGTGGCACATTAATAGCATCAGCCATGGGCAGAGGCCAGATGAAGTATGAGTTGCAAGTTACTAGATGTAGTCACTGATTTATCATACGGTTGGTGTTAGCACCTGTAGAAAAAAAAAACTCCTAAAAGATCCACATCTTTCATAAACTATTTAAGAGTTTCACATTCCACACTATCTTTGCTGGTGCAAAGCTGCTGGGTCCCTATTACAAGTGCTTGATGCCAATTAATAAAACAGTACTATGTTAAGCCTTATTACCCAAGTGACAAAGCAGTGTCCCACATCTTCAGGAAGTTGTTCATATTTTTCTAGCTCTTTCAGAAAAATGCTGAAAACATAAAGAGACAGAAGATAGTTAGCCTACAGATTTTCAAATAATGAGATATTAATGAGTATTTATATCCTCAGATCCTCTGTGGAATCCTGTTTGTCTCAATGAGATCAGATGAATGTACATCTGACTGATGCATATATATGGGAAAACATTCCTAACTCTATTTAATAAAAAGGGACCTCCAAATTCACCTTCAATTTGTAATCAAATTATATGAAAGATGTGCAAAATCTATTCTCTGCTATTTAATTGATCTTATCAAAATGGTTTAAATTTCCCTTGAAATGCCCATAGATTTTTCAAGGGAACAGCACCCACCACATTCACTTAGAATTTTGCTTTAGGAGATATGCATCATCCACTCTGCTTTAGCACCATCCACATTCTGTATTGGGCTGAGATTAGGTATTTGAGTTCTGGTTATCCTGTCTGTACAGTGTGCCACTCTCACAAGACTATTATTCTTTGATATGAGCTGTAATATCTATCATGCTTTCCCATACTACTCTCTTTCATGTGGGGGTTAGATTTCATGTTAACACTAAATAGTACTGGAGTCAATATAATTTTATTTACTTTAAGTATTTCTGATTTGCCTCCCAGCCCTCATGGGCTCCTGAGGCAATGAACAAATAAAAGCTAATTAAAACAATACAAAGATAGAAAACATTTTAAAAACACATTGAAATACTCTTTTAAAACTCCTAAAAGCCATCTAAAAAACAATCACAGAATCCAGTTTCGAAACAGTTAACAGAACAGTCTCAAACACTGAATGCCATATGAAATAGAACTATTTTGGCTGCCTGCCAGAAGCTTAAAAGAGTTGGGCCAGCTTAACTTTCTTGCGTAAAGAGTTCTTCAGCCAAAGCACCATTACAAAGAAAGCTCTGTTACCTACCAACTTAACTTCACTAGGTGTTGAGACAGGCAACAGGGCCACATCTGAAGACCTCTGGCAGGCTCAAATGGGAGAGGAGGTAGTCTTTCAGATTTCTTGGCCCCAGATCATCTAGGTCAATTTGTAGGTCAACATGAACAACCACAAATTGAGCTCAGAAGCAAATTGGAAACCAGTGTAGTTCCTGCAGAAGCAGTGTTATATGCTCTCTAACATGCATACCTGACACTACTCTGGCTACTGAATTTCCTACTACCTGCAGCTTCTGAACACTTTTCAAGGGCAGCCTCATGTAGAGCATATTACAGTAGTCTAATCGGGAATATAAATGAGGCACGAACACTGTGGCCAGATCTGCTTCCCCAAAGAAAGGGTGCAGGTGGCACACTGGCTGAAGCTGGGCAAAGGCACTCCTGGCCTTCACAGCAACTTGGCTTCCCTGGAGGAGTGTTGGGTCCACAAGCTCCTCTAAACTATGAACCTGATCTTTCAGAAGAAGAGTGATTCCAGTACTGCATTGGTTTTCCTACTGACCAACAGCACTTACATCTCGTCTGAATTAAGCCTCAATCTATTCACCCTCATCCAGTGCTTTACTGCATCCAGACAATGATTCAGTATTTACTGGCATCAGTTATAATGGAGAGTGAGAGCTTGGTACCATCAGCATCTATCTGTCTGTCTATCTATCTATCTATCTATCTATCTATCTATCTGATATTGAAACTCTTGACACAAGTGGAAGCACAGTATAAATCACCACATGCATGCTTGTGCATGTTTGAAATACCACCCATATCATAATCAGGCGTAATCATAATCATAAATAGGTACTTCCATCATGCATCAGGTATCATGCCAAATATTTCCAGGGAAACTCAATGAAACAATTATTACTCTATTTTATTTTATTTTACTTAATTTGGTTTAATTTGGTTTCATTTGTATCCTGCCTGTCCATTAAATAAATAGTGATCAAGGCAGCTAATGTTCATTAAAAAGATATTAAGAATTTTAAAACAGATTAGACAATAAAACCATTCAAATGATCACATGACACCAAGCATTTAAAATAACCACATTAATCAATAAAGCTCTTTGAAAGGCCTCTAGGAAAAGATGTGCCTTCATACTCTTCCTAAAAGCAGTAAAGTGGGAACTGAATGTAAATCTGAGTGGAGTAGCTTCCCCAGTCTGATGAGAACAGCAGAGGAAAAAGCCTTTTCTGCCTTCCCATCAGGTGGGCCTCCACTATATCAATTTAAATAATACTTTCTTATTTTCTTGCCCTGGATGAGAAAGGGTATCTTGACACATCAAGACATAGTGTTGAAAACAAACAAGTCAGCTTGTCACTGTAATGAGATTTTGTGGGTTTTTTGGCATTTGGCATTTTTTTAGGGAAAAAAATACTTGCACTCAAAGCATTGTATTTTTTGTGTTTGTGTGCAGAAGCCAACGTTTTGTACAAAAAAAGTTGTTTTTTTTCACCATTTTCTCTGTGTGTGTGGGGGGGGGGGGGGAGGCATTTTTTTGGTTAAAAAAAGTCAAAAAAATACAAAAAGAATTGAGAAATACACAAAGTCTCTCATAATCTCCACGCAGCAGGGAGGAAACTTTTGAAGTTCTTTGTTTTTGTGTGCAAGAAGGAAATAAGCAAAGATATGCATCCCTATCCACAGGCATTGGTACTCATAACAGGGTGTCTCTGGAAAAATGTACTGTGTGGAGAATACAGGTAATTTCTTTGACAGTCACCTCCATGCTGTTTAGGGCTTTAAAGGTTAAAACCAACACCTTGAGTTGAGCCCAGAAAAAAATGGGCAAAACATAGGTTAGAGACTGATTTGGGCACATGTTATATGGCCTAAAACAGCAAGATCTCTTCCTATGAGGGAACCTTTCTTTAAGCAATTAAGAATACATACTTATTATGAAAGTCGTAGATCTCCTGGATATTGCCAAATATTATGTGCTCTTTGTTAAGAATCCCTGGTGGTATCTCTTCCACTCCACTTGTCATTTCCCAAAGATAGGTCTAGAATACAACAGCAGTTCTTAAACACAGAAAAGAAGTACACAACAGAATAATAGAGCTTTTTTTGTTAGAAGTGTATAATTGGTGAGATAATGTGTGGTTCTAAGCTTTCAAAACTAATAATCCAGAAAACTTTTTTTTAAAAAAAAGATTGCAGCTAATTCAGCTGACACAAAAGTGTCAACAGTTGAGGCAAACTACAGACAGTTTTGAGGTAAAGGTCCATTTGTTTTTGTGCTATGCATACAAACCCTTTTCTGAGATCCAGTCTGACTGTTAATTTTGCCCCTGTCACTTATTCGCACCAGCACTGTATACTGATAGAAAACGCAATCTGTCAGTTTTGAAAACATCAACTGCACTCACATTCCACACCAGTCCACTTATTTAGAAAATAAGAAGCTTGCACATATACAGACTGTTGATAAGCAAATAGCATAAACCTTCCATCTCATCTGGAAAGAAATGACAGCAGTCTGCAGAGAACTATGAATCTCAATGCATGCCATCTGCTGTGGCATCTTGAAAAGCCTAAATTCTTAAACACCCTGCCATAGTTTAGGAAAACTACCTGGATTCCATATCAGAGCTCTCTTTCAAGCATTTGGTACCCCCAACAAATTTGATCATTATATCACAAATAGATCTTGGAAGAGTCTAAAAAAATTAAAGTTTTCAAATTTGTGGGATTTTATATAAGCATCCAGAAGTCACCTTGCTTGCCTTGCAACATACCTCTAAACATTCGTGCAAATCCCTGACATAGGCCTTCTCAGTCTGAAGCAGTTCAGCCATGATGAATCTAGAAGGAAAAATGTTTTTGAATAAAGGTTTTTATTATAACACTCACTCACAAACATAAAGAGAGAATATTATATGCAGTGATGTCCCTTTATTTAAAAGGAAGCTCTTTGATTCAACAGAGGCTTCTGCAAAGGGAGAGTGGAATTTTTGCCTTTTTTCTCCGTTCTGTTTGCAGCCCTGTGTACTCTTCAAAACCTTCTCCGGAGGGCTGAAGGACCTTCAGGAACACCATAAGGATAATGAAGCATGCTACAGAAGAAAGGGGGAATTGTTGAAAATTGCTTCCCCCACTCCTTCCAACAAAAACTTCTGCACAGAGATTTATGTGAGCAGAGGGACACAACTGAGCAGAGGGATGCAACCCAGCTTGATTTAAGCTGCATCTACATTGCAGAATTAATACAGTTTGACATAGCTTTATCTGCCATGGCTCAATGCTATGGCCGCCTGACTTACTGGTCTGGTCTGGTTGCTACGGAGGAAGCCAGGTGGCTTTTCCTGGTGGTCCCTGCATGAGGTGGCTTGGGCCTCTAGGCTCCGCGTGAGGTGGCTCGGGCCCCGGCAGCCACGCGGCAGCTTCAGCCAGCCAGCAGCACTTCTGGTCCAGTAGGATTCCAATTCCCAGGCTACCAAGGGAGCGGAAGTGGTACTGATTGGCCAGGAGGCCAGGATGGTGCAGCCATGACCAGGCAGTTCGTTTCATCAACCAACACGGGTTGGTGGATGGTAGATCCAGACCTTATGCTTTTTGGGCCAACCCTCTACACTTACCTGCTGTATTCAATAAAGTTGTAGCCTTTTTCTGCCAACTGGGTGTCAGTTGTGTTTGTCCACCTCCCTCCCCATTCCACAGCAATTCGCCTTCTCTGTCAAAGAGTTCTGGTGTCACAACAAACTACAAATCCCATGATCCAATAGGATGGAGCCATGACAATTAAAGCAATGTCAAACTACACTAAGAAAGGAAGAAACAGATTTAAATGCTATATAGACTGAGCTTATCAATGTTTCCTCAGAAGCAAGCTTCTACAGCGTTTATCTTTCTATGCAACCTGACCATTTTTAGATGAAAGAAGGAACTACAATTTACTTAGTTGTTTCATTACACATCATCACATTTCCAATTTATAAAAGTGTTGTTCTTAAGGGATGTCAAGATGACAGAAGGAACATATAGGGTCAAATTCACTCAACAAAAAGTAAGTGTGACCACCCTGCTGTAAGGGATGAAAAAGGAATTTAAGTGCTAGCTAGGTGATGTACCGATCAGTACTGGATTGGGATGGTGGAAATGGAAATGCAAATTTCAAGTCAGCTGTGAAGCTCACACTGTTTACTGTCTCTCAGTGTAACTTACTTAACAGGGTTATGATGAGGACAAAACAGGAGAAAGGATTAGGATGTTGACAAGCTGGAGCACGTCCAGAGGAGGGTGACTAAAATGGTGAAGGGTCTGGAAACAATGCCTTATAAAGAGAGATTAAGGGAGCAGGGTATGCATAGCCTGGAGAAGAGATGGTTAAGAGGTGATGTGATAGCCCTGTTTAAGTATTTGAAGGGGTGTCACATTGAGGATGGAGCAAACTTGTTTTCTGCTGCTCCAGAGAATAGGACCTGGAACAATGGATGCAAGCTGCAGGAAAAGAGATTCCACCTAAATATTAGGCGGAACTTCCTGACAGTAGGAACTGTTCAACAGTGGAACACACTCCTTTGGACAGTGGTGGAGTCTGCTTCTTTGGAGGTCTTTTAACTGAGGCTGGATGGTCATCTGTTGGGGATGCTTTGATTGTGAGTTCCAGCATGACAGAGGGTTGGACTGGATGGCCCTTGTGGTTTCTTCTAACTCTATTCTATGATTCTATGATTATGTAATTTGCCTTCAACTCTTGTACAGAAGGTGCAACAATAATTACATAAGCAAGTAAAGAATAAAGAAAAATAGGATATTTAAAAATAAGATAAATACTTGTAGTGTTATCAATGCCAGATACTAGTACTACATAAATAATTCCTAATATTTTTCCTTCCTCAGCCTGCACTAGTTCCAGTCTCTGATATTTTATATTTTCTTCTGTGTTATGGGAACCTATTTAGAATCAAAGTTAGTTTACATCTGAAACTTTATATTGTAGCTATCTCAGCATGACTATGTAATTTGCATAATAGTTGCATAATTCCATAAACTGTAACATTTCTGGAACGAAGAATAAATGAAAATGTTGTTAATCTTACTGGGGCTATATAAACAGAGTTTTTATCTTGATAAATACAACAAATGAACATTTAGTCATCCACACACAAAGAACATGAGTTCTTTTTCTCATAATGAAGATTCTGTATAATGCTTTTTCATATTTCACTGAGGGCAGCAATACAATTGTGTTCAGCCATTCAGTGATTCAGGCAGCGGTAAGGAGTATGTTGCATGCAGATTTCTGCATTTCAGTGTGAAATGTGTCCATCATTCTGAATTAACAAAAAGCTGTACCTCCGAGAAAGTTGTCACAGTGTAAAAAAAAAAAAAAAAGTGAAAGGATTCCTTCCATGACAAATAGGTAGAAATAAGAATAAGATATCATGGTTTATGTTTATGTCTAAAGACAAGGTTTCACTGAGTCTCCTGTGTTATCAAATATCTTTTTTCAAGCACTTTAAAAGACAATAATATGCAAGAATACAACTATATCCCAATTCACCCCAGACTCTTGTAATCAGTGCAATATAAACATCTAATTTTCTCTCTGCTTCCCATACTGCATTCAACACAAATGTACAGAGCAGGACATCCCACTCTCCTCACAAGTGGCTGAGCTTGCCAAGTTTCTGAGTGAACCTACTGCTGTTTCCCATTCATGTAATATTTACTGAGACACCCATTTCTCATCACTTACTCTTTCTTTCTGGCTGACTTCCTTTTTTCTTCATTAGCTTCATGATTGGCATCCCGTAGCTTCACTTCACGATCTGACAGACTTGCTGGGATGATGTCCAACTCTAGGTCCTTGTTATCCTAAAAAAAAGTGTGACTTGAGTTTTAATCACATTCCTACACCTGGTACAAGTCAATGTATTACAAAGTGAAAGTGTGTGTGTGGGGGGGGGAGAAGGAGAGTTAGTGAGTATTATAGAGGAAAAAGGAACAACTACAACTGCATCTATATAGTTGAGAGCCAGCTTGGTGTAGTGGTTTGAGCACTGGACTATGACACTAGAGACCAGGGTTCAAATTCCTGTTGAACCATGGAAACCCACTGGGTGACCTTGGGCAAGTCATAGTCTCAACCTTAAAGGAAGGCAAAGGCACAGCCTCTCTGAACAAATCTTGCTAATAAAACCCTGTGATAGGTTCACCTCAGGGGTGTCATAAATGGGAAACAAGTTGAAAGCCCACAAAAACAATAATCCACACAGTCATTAATGATTACCAAAGAACATATCTATTTTGCTGCGGGAAAGGGGAGATGGTTGTGTAGTGTCAGTCCTCTCCCCCCATCACATTTGATATCCTCTATCCATCAAACACTCCTTTCCAAGACCAGTGACGCTCCCTTCAAGAAGGGCATGGCCTTCCTTGTGGTAACTCTGGGTCACCTAATGTCACAGTATGTAGAGAGATCTTGTAGCACTTTTGAGACTAACTGAAAGAAAGAAGTTGGCAGCATGTGCTTTTGTAGACTTCAGTCTACTTCCTCAGATGTTTTTGGTACGCCTCAAAGAATACTTCAAGGACTATGACACCAGTGAGGAGAACAATACACAAGCATTACCCCTGTCTCCTCAACATAAATGTAGAAATTATAGTAATGTATCTGAGACTCAGGGGAAAAAAAACTGCACATGCATTCCTCCTGATGGCTGGTGCATGGAACTAGACTCTGTATAGAATGCTTCCACTGCCGTGCCCACACAGAAAAAATCAACAAGAGACACAATTTACTATGGAATCTCAGTTGCAAGGAACAAGATGGCATACACAGTCTCAAGAACAATCCTAATATTGTCATCAATGAGGCTGACAAAGGAGGAGCAGCAGTCATCATGGATAGATCTGCCTACATACAGGAAAATATCCTTAAACCATATATGGACAATATCCTTAAACCATATGCCACCAACACTCCCAGCTATGTGAAAGACATCACGAACTTCCTACAGAAGATACAATCCATCCACAACCTTCCAGGAAACACCATCTTAGCCACTATGGATGCGGAATCCCTGTAGACAAACATCCCACACAAAGAATACAAGCTATCAGGAACATCAGACCTTACCAGACCTAGCCACCAAGGACTGCCACTTTGTACTCACACACAATTACTTCACTTTTGGTGACAATGTATACATTCAAGTTAATGGCACTGCCATGGGCATGCACATGGAACCACCATATGCCAATATCTTCATGGTCAGCCTAGAACAACACTTCCTTAACTCCTGCACCCAGAAATCGCTCCTCTACCTGAGGTACATTGATGATATCTTCATAATTTGGACTCATGGAGAAGACTCACTCAATATATTTCACCAGAGTTTGAACAACTTCCATCCCACCATCAACCTCAGCCTGGAACTATCTACAGAACAAGTTCACTTTCTAGATACCACAGTATAGCTACAAAATGGACATCTAAGCACCACAATATATCACAAATCCATGGACCACTACACGTACTTACATGCTTCCAGTTTCCACCCTCAACACACCACCAGGTCTATAGTTTACAGTCAAGCCCTCTGATCGCATCTGCTCAGACCCACAAGAAGGGATGCCAAACTCAAAGAATTACAACAAGCATTCCTCAAACTACAGTACAGTGGGCCCTTCCCTTACATGGGGGATCCATTCCAGATTCTCTTGCATGAGGGAAGTATCAGGTATACTTGAGCCCTATTGAAAACATCATACCTTGCATTTCAATAACAGAAATAAAGCAGAAGGGAACTAAAAGAGAAATTAACCAGAAAAATATATCAGGTAATCTTGGAGGGATTCTACTGCAGCATTCAGTGCCACTGTTCAATTCTTTGTTCTTGTTTCAAAAAATTCCTCATCCACTGTGGACGAGGGCCTGCAACTGGAAGGGGAAGCAAAGGAAGTATATTCTGGGGAGAAATTCTTCTTGTGGAAGTTGGCATCAAAGCCATTTTTCTGACCTGTATGGATCCCAAGTGAATTTTATGGTGATTTATATCTGACAGTAATTTTGAGAACACTCTGGGTTGCATCAGCAGTGCAGAAATAATGCAGTTTGACACCACTTTAACTTCCATGGAACCATCCTACAGAATACTCGGATTTGTAATTTTGTGAGGCCCCAGAACCTTTTTGTCAGAGAAGGCTAAGACCCTAAAAAACTACAAATCCTTAGATTTCATAGCAGGGAGCTACAGAACATAGGCAGGGTACAGACCGCCAGAAAGAGGTGGCTGGCAGCCACCTCTCGTTTGCACATAGCCACGCTGCAGCAACCAAATTGCACGACATGGCTACATGAGGAAGAAAGGTTCACTGAAAAGTGGCTCCTTTTTGTGCCATCGCAAAGTGCTGGTGGTGGCGTGAGCACATCGCTGCTGCGCAGCTCCATCTGGAGGCCGTGCAGTAGTGACATCATTGCTACACATGCCATCTATTCGGTGCCATGCAGCGAGGACGCCCTTATCATGTGTGAGGGGCGAGGGGTGTGTGGGCGGGGTGCCCTTCACACGTGACGAAGGCATCCTTCAGGGCCTGTCTGTACCAGCCTTAGTCATGTCAAGCTGCATTATTTCTACAATATATGCACTCTAGGTGGATGAATGAATGAAATAACTTTTTTCACAAAGAACCCTGTGAAGTTTCAGCTCTATCTTCTTGTTTAGAGAAAGTACTATCATATCTGCTACACAGTTTCAATTCTTCTATAAGTCATTTTAAGGAATGTCAGTAAAACATGTGACTTACAGTACCTCTGTATTGATTCCAAGAGCTTTTTCCAAAGAGTAACGGTATTTCCCCATCCGCATTGAAAAGTCTCGATAGCGTTTGTCAACAGTGGTAACCCACTTCCTGATTTCAGTGGCATGAGTATGTCCTTTCTCTACAAAGCTATCGGCCAGCTGAATGAGAAGCTTCACTTTCTCCTTGGTTTGCTGCTCAAAAGACAGTTTCTCAGTTATCACACCATAAATATTCTGTTCAGTTTCAGTTTACAAAGTTGCAATATGGACATCATATTCTTCTAAAATACTACTAAAACTTTTAGTGTTTAAAACTTTCCAGACTTCATTAGAAACATAATACAGTGGTCCCTTCCCTTACGCGGGGGATCCGTTCTGCCTCCCCCCCTCAGTAAGGGAAATTTTACCTATGTTCGAGCCCCATTAAAGCTAATGGGGCTTGTGCTCGCAGCGGTGCGGCAGCACAGCAGCGCACCAGCACGCACGCACCATAGGCGCGCACCCCGTTACACTTTCCAGGTCACAGGACCACTTCTTCCAGCGCAACTTCCAGCATATGCTGGAAGTTGCATAAGGCATGCCAGCTTATGATGTGGGCGCACTGTATAGGTGTGATGGAATTTCTCTCCCATCTTATTAACTATAATACTTCTGAATTTGCACATTATCTCTCAGATACTGGGTCCAATTTGGTACTTAGGCATGATTTTGTTGCTTCTACTAGAATCTGAGATGCCCCACCCTCCTACAGCCCTTCACACATCCTACCACGGGAATTCCTCTGGAACTGGTTTAAAAGGTGGGGGGCACTGCAGGAGTAATGAGGGGTGCCAATCCTGTTAAAACAGTGAAACCCAACCTGTCTGTTTGTTTAAATAGTTATAAGTAAAAATAGGTAAAGGTACTCCCCGTTGACAAGGTTGTCAAGTTGTGTCCAACCATAGGGGGTGGTACTCATCTCTGTTACTAAGCCAAAGAGCCAGCGTTGTCAGAGACTACTCTGCGATCATGTGGCCAGCATGATTGCACAGGGTACTGCTGTCAGAATCTGGTATATTCTGTCATAAGATGGGTATTGTTGTTATGTATGAGCATGTTATAAGGAGCCCTGGTGGCGGCAGGGCCAGTACTGCAGCCACAAAGTTGTGAATGTGATCCCAGACAGGGCTCCAAGGTCCATTCAGCCTTCCATCTTTTCACAGGTTGGTAAAATGAGTATCCAGCTTGTTGGGGGCAATTGGCGTACACATTGTAAACCACTTAAATCGAATGCTAGTACACTGATAAGTGGTATAGAAATGGACTTGCTATTATTATTGCTATGTTCAGTCAGGTGTTATAGTGTTTTAGATATACACAAGAAATATATGAATCTGAAGAGTACATTGTGATATAATGAGAATGATGGTAGTACTTTTTTATACTTTGCCTATATGATACTGTTTTTCGATTATCTTGACAATTATAATTTTATTGTAATTTTTTAAAGATGTTTTTATTTGTGAGACACCTTGGGTCCCTTCTGGAAGAAAGGCAGCATACAAATTAATAAAATACTAATGTAAATAATTGGTGGTGGTTCAAAGGGATGTTGTATGCAGGAACATACAGATGTCTTGGGAAGGAATTTTCTCAGTGTCTGCTTGCAGGAAACAGATATTAGAGATGGGGTCTAGATGGTAAGGGTGTGTGTGTTGATGAATTAGGCTAATATGGTAGAGAGAGTTGATATGTTTTAATTAATATATAAAGTAAGATGAAGCCTGCAAACTTTTGGGGTGTTAATATTATGCCAATTGTTAATATTATGCCAATTCATTTAGATTTTTTCCCCTGAAATAAAGTTTTACTGTTTGCAATATAGAAGACTTGTTTACTGATCTCTGAGGAGAAAAAGCAGTTCTTGACACCTGCACAATAAAAGTAACCTAATTTAAAAGAATTAAAACAACAAGAATAACTTTATAAAGCTAAAAACACATTAACAGCTTAAGTATTCATAGGGATCCTGGTCAATGTCAGAGTGGGAATGTACAAATTCAAAAACATTTTAGATTAGAGCAGAAAACAAAAATAAAACAAACCATCCCTGATACATCTAGAGGAAAGGTTTTATAACTACACACTGTAGCTTCTATTTTCCCTGATTAACCTCTACCCACTAGATCACTCCAAGCTATATCCTATACAGTTCTAGAGGCTTTTTCCAATTCACAGAAGCAGCTTTAGTGGGACCTTGGCAGTCATGGTGGACAAGTAAAAGTCAGGTACCCTGTATTGTGCAAGTGACAATACTTTTGACTAGAATGAAGTTTACTAAGTACATGTCTATATTGCTCTAGCTGTTGGCCATAAGCTAAATTGGAGATGGTAAAAAAAAAAAAAAGCACCTCACTTACAAACCAGAATTTTCCCACTGAAACACACTGCCACTTTTCTACAGGTAACATTTTACAGAATGGTTTGCTGTTGGAGCAATTTTTGAAAAGAATCAGTTTAAGCAGACTCTAACAGTACCATTCATGTGGAATTATCCATCCATATATTCATAAATTTATGAGAAGTATCTGAGGAAGAGGCTATGTCATATGAAGATCTGGAAACTGACAAAAAATGATGGGTGTGTCTGTGGAATGGTATATTGATGTACATATTCTAAATTAAGATATTTTTTGGTTTGCCTTTCAGGGCCATGTCATCACAAGTCAGATTCTAAAGCAGTTGGACTCCCCAGCAAAAACAGATGCTCACACATACTCAAGCCCCATAGGCTTGAGTGGGGCACCCCTGTGCGTGTGGCCCATGCGTGTGCGCCATTGAAAATAGCGGAAGTCACCCTTCCATGAATATTCAAGGTCGCGGATCTCAGATCTGCGAGTTAAGAGCGGTGACTACATGAAGTATAATATATCATTAAAATCAAGAATATATCAAAACAAAATTGAATTAAAAACTCTAAAATAATCAATCATAGCAACCCACCACTGTAATTTTAAAAATAGTTAAATCTATTTTCAACTGGATTAAAATAAGCAATGTACAAGGTGATGATAGGAAGGCTGCAGAGCATTGTGTAAACACAGGCAGATGCTGGAATTTATGAACTAGGGGAAGACAAATATGGGGTTTTATAGTTCTTTTAGAATAGCTAATCATTATGAAATTAGGTGATCTGCATTTGATTTCAAGACTATTACATTTTTATTTTTTCACATTTATTTAGAAACAAAAGATACATGCAGACAAAAGTGTAGCTGATTAGAAATTCAATGAATTATGACTGTATAAAAGAAACCCATCTCTCTCCCCCTTTGTTTTTGTACAAAATGTTTGCACCACTGCCACAGCAAGTAAAAGGCAGCAAACCTAGGTAGTTGTATGACTACTTATGCTTTCCCAAGGAAGATTTTGTTGTTGAGCAAATAATCTCAACACAGATTTCTGAATCAAGCATACCTTTACAAATTCCTTAACTGAAACCTCAGAGAGAAGCTTTTTTTAAAACTAAAAGTACAGTTCACCTTGGCAGGTACTTTGAATTCTCCATATTCTTTCAAAAGTTCCTGTGTTTCTTCTGCTGATTCTCCTGTGGAGTTGTGAGTAGAAAGGTAATACTCTCCTGTTTCCTGAATCCAGTCTAAGGCCTACAAATGGAAACAAACCCATCCAATAAACAAAAACAAAATGGATTTGTTGTATACACGTGATCCATTTTCATTGACATTTCCAAAGCACATGATCGAAGATTTACTGCAATAGCATAGTACAACCAACCCTAAGGAAAGGAAAATTTAAGGGACATAATGTAACAGGAAGTCCCCAAACACAAAAGCGACATTTTAGAATAAGTGTGGATTGATTGTGCAAAAATTAAATGCAGCAGGCATTTATAATATGGGTAAAATATTACATCAGAATTTCCTGTTTGCTCATTTTGCTCCTCAGCCTACATTGGTAGCTAAATGGGCTTTTCAATTAGGAAAGATGAAGGTTGTGCTGCCACAGATGATTTTGTTGAGGTCACACTGTGAAATTCTGCTAGCCTGTCACAGTGATTTGTTGTCTATAGCTACTGTTTACTGCAACTGCAGGGAGAAAATCATTTTGCATTTACTAGTGTTGCCAGAATACAACACAGAGAACACTATAATACATATGCAATAAGGAAGGCTGCCACTGCTAGACTACTTAACATTTTCCATTCTGGGTTTTATTGTTCACCCTTTTCTACATATGCTGAAAGGAGGAAGGTTTCAGATTTGTATTACAGCAGATAAGAACTAAGGTTAAGGATCATGAGACATAAGAAAGAACCATGTATGAGATGAAGCAGCCAGAACAGACTCTCTTTCTGCATATGCATGGATAAAAGTAAAGTTTGATTTCTGGTTTACAAATTGTCAACCTCAATATTTATTCAGACTAATGCCTCATCTAGACCACATAGTTTTAACAAGTGACAGGTCTTGAAATCAACTTTTCAGAGTCTTTTCCATTCCTGACAGATACAAAACATTTTACATGGGATAGCACATTGCAAAGTGCATATTCCCCAAAATACAATTATTAAACAGGCTCTATTAGTTATCAGATCTAACACATGAAAATAAGAGGGGATGAAAGTTTTGTTAAGCTACCTGCTTAGCACTGCGTTCAAAGACCACATACTGCTGACACTGATCTAATCGTCGTTTCTTCAGGGTCCAGAAGTGAAGAACACGGTTCTCTCTCTGTAGAAGCTCACTCAAAATGGCTGTGGAAGAAAGGAGGAGAGATGTTACTATATGTGGCTTAGCAAGGGTACATAGTAGTTAAGCTGAAATCATTTCATCCTGCTACTACATCACAGAACTAGAAGTTCCTGGGCTGAGGCGTTTCAGACCCGGTTTTAAAAAGCAAGACAGTAGAGGGTGGGCAGCCGCTAACAGAAGTAGCTCATTAAATAAACACAGACATCAATCAACCCAAAAACATATGTCCCTCTTACATAGGCCTGTTACAGACAGCCAAAATAAAGCTGCTTCGAGTCACAGTGGAGGTATGGCGTTTCAATGATGCATGCATCCTAAGAGTCCAGAAGTCGCACCAAAGCCACGCTAGGACAAGGCTAAATTTGCAAATCATACAAGCAGCAGAAGATTAACTGTCCAGCAATTCCATGTTAATTTTGTAAAATCAGATGCATTGTGCTGGGGGCATCATCAATAGCTACTTTTCTGTTTATATTTCTTTATTTACAATGTTTTTATAATGTCATGCATGCTACTCAGAACTGGAAGGTGGTATACAATTTTTAAAATCACAACTTAAAATACAATAACACAATAGGAAAAGCCTTTGATTTTTAAAAACACACACGTTAGAAGGCCTGGATAAAGACAAATGATTTAGTTTTGCACTGGAAATATTGCAGTGTAGGGTCCAAGCATGCCTGTACAGCAAGTGTGCATAACCTATGGACCTTGCACACGGGACGTATAAACCTGTGTTTCATGCTTTCCTAATTTGTACTGCTGCTTCTGCACTACTAATGGCACTGTGAAAACTACAACACACCAGACAGTGTTATAGGGAGAGGGACAAGGCTAAAGGTTCCTCCTCTCGCCAGTGACTTTGTCAGCATCACTGCTTTGCTACTGTTCAGAGACTAGAAGGAGAGAATTCCATAAATATCTATGGTACATCACACTTCGTACATTTGCCTATTCACTTATATAGTATTTATTAAACCATGTTATTAGCTTTGGTGGCACACATACTGAGCTCTGACAACAGCTCTTTGGGGATTCTGCCATAGAGTTCTGATTCAGAAGAATTCAGATTCATCTTTCACATTTGATTGTGTTACATACAGCTTTAAGACACCAGAATGTTCCTCCAAATTAATACAATGTCTGAAAATATATTTTTCAGAATAATTAATCCACATTATTTCCTGCACAGAAGTGGTGGTGTGATAGAAAACTCACAAAGAAGTATTTGTTTTGCAATACCTAGCCCTAAGCAGTTACAGAACCACAAATTAAATGTTCCAACAAGATCTTTTGAGATACACATGATATTTTAGTAATTATTTTAAAAAAACCTAGTTGATACCAACACTGTAGGTTGTAATAAAACAAAATTCCATGTGGCTTCTAAAAGGAAAACCAAAATCTGGATTTTTATACATATGCTTGTTTTCTGCTCAGTCATCTCCATTCATGTTAAAACCAGTCCTGCCTTGTGGACATATTTTCATTTCTTAAAATGACAATGTAACATGTTTCATTCACTATCCCTTCACCCCTGTACTTATGTCCCATTGATACACATGTACAATAGAAGTGACTGTTCAGACAAAGTTCCTAAGCAATATTAGTGAAAGAAATACAGATTATTTAAAGCATGGATTTATATCAGTCTCGGGCATTTCTAATTTTTTAGTGCAAGCAAGCATCCCAATATTTGGAGACCCCAAACCAAACTACTTACGGTAGTCATTACTACATTGCATTGTCAGTCAACTGTTACTTTTCTACAAAACTGAAACAAATTAGGAACTGTTTGATTGTGGTCACAAAAGAGAGCAACTGAAGCATTATCCCAGACTCTCCCAAGATATATTATCACCCAAGCAGCTCATGCTCTTTTGATCATACAAAAAAAGGCAAACCTAAAAATTGTCATATGGGTTTCTATGTCAAAATGACTTAGAAAGAGAGTAAACTGAATTCTGAGAAAAGGAATCACATTGTGAATTACAATATTGGCTCCTCTTGAAAAACGAAGGTTGATACTGAAGCACGATTTATACTTTCCTCAATTTCCCCAGTTTCTGGAGTGGATACAGTCATCTTCCCTCCACACTTAATCAGAAAAAAAAGCTATTCACTGCAGCACAGTGTAGCTGAGTCATGGATGCTGTACCACAATTTTCCTCCCTATCTTTCCTTCTTAGTGCTTAATTACAGTAGTAGTTCATTGGTGTCAAATACCAGAAATGATTTCTGAATCAGATGAAATTATTTCTCCTCCACTCTTGCTTGCAAACGGGAAGGAATGAGCACATGTTTCTTTGAAACTGTACAATAAGATTGCTTTCCCTGAGCTGAATAAAACAATCATATTTTTCTTCCTTATCTCTCTGTTATTACTAATGACCACAAGGTTACCACTTAGTAAGTGGCAAAGTGTAAAGTGCTGTCCTATCAAGTCAGTGAACGATCTTGAACCTACCAGAGCAAGGTAATACAAAGCACATGCATTCATAAAACCAAATTAGGTGCATATCAGCATGCAGCTGTAAATAATAATAAGTGTTCTATTGGGAAATATAAATTTCCATCTCTCAGGATAAAATGAGACGTTAAGGGGAATCTGTATTTCTGTTAATTAACCCATTTTCCTCCCTCAGTAGGATTTCCTCAGAGATATGCACCTTAGCAGTCAAACTTGCAAATTTATCTTGTTTATCTTTTAATGATACAAGAAAGCATACTAAATGTAAAATATATAGTTGCGGAAAATACTCTGTATCCACGGATTTCTTTCTCAACAGATTCAAGTTTCCCTGGCTTGAAAATATTCAAAAATATATAAATTCCAAATAAGAAACCTTGATTTTGCCATTTTAAATAAGGGACAACATTTCACTATGCCACTGTATTTATTTGAGCATCCATGGATTTTGTTATCCATTGGGGGGATACAAACTCCAGCAGATACAAAGGGCCCACTATAATGTGCCATGACAAGCTGAAGTTTTTCACCACTTGAGAGATGACTTCTTTAAAAACCACACTAGGTCAGCAAGTTTGACCCTCAGTTTTTAGAGAAAAGGTAGTGGTCTGTTTCCCCATGGCCATAGGTAAAACTCCACTTATTTCTTCCTGTGCTAAAGACAAGGAACTGAGATATGAAGTAGAAAGCTGAGTGACTGTAAGATCCAATATCCCCAGTTTGTCAGTCTAAGCAATTAAATCTATAAAAACGCAATGAAAGCTGTCTGTTTTTCAGCCTGCTGTCAGTGTAACCCACAACTTGGTTTTGTATCTCACCTTGCTTTTTCTCTCCCTTGATTAGTTGACCTAGGGATGGGCTATACATAACATGTTTTCCCCACCCACAGTATCCTATTTTGTCTATGTTTTCTAGCCCTGCAGCTCACAGGGTCTTGATCTTACCATCACCAAAAAAGCCATAGTCTGATACACATTGAGTTTTTCTAGACATATTAACTATACTACTGAAGGCAGCTGACTTTCTGACAAACCATAAGCCTTGTGTTAACAAAGCTTATTTGCAAGGCATTTAGATTATACTATTGGAGCTCTTTAATGACTGAAAGCATGAAAGATAGGTTTTATGATTCATCAGAGGAAGACTCTCAGTAACATCTGCCTCAAAGATATTCTGTAGCTATTAATATGATAGTAATTATCTATAGAATATGGAAGATATCCTACTACAAAAGTGAGCATATTTATAATTTCTGTGCTAGATATTTCTATAGATCCACAGTTTGCATTTCTGAGCCAGTAAGAAACCCATTGGGTAACATTGGGCAAGTCATAGTCTCTCAGCCTCAGGAGAAAGCAATGGCAAACCTGCTCTGAACAAATCTTGCCAAGAAAACCCCATGATAGGCTCACCTTAGGGTCGCTATAAGTTGGGAAAGACTTGGAGGCACACAACAACAACAACAAAAGGAGGAAGAAAAATGATAACATGCAATACCATTGTATCAATCCATTATTTCCTAATCTTATTCTCCTTAAGTGTGAGAAATGGAAGGTACAACAAGTGGCAAATATTAACTATATTTCCTCTGGTGTAAGAAAACTTCTGTGGTGAGCACAAGCAGAGGCAGTGAGTGCACAGTGTATTTCTAATGCTCAGCTACCATTCCATTAACACTTCTCTTGAAGAACACTGACCTTTGACTTGTTGCTCAGGTCCCCTTGTATGGCTCACTACCCCTGGCATGCTGACGTTGTTTCGGTGAATGTACTTGAGAAACA
Source organism: Sceloporus undulatus (assembly GCF_019175285.1). Classification (NCBI taxonomy): domain Eukaryota; kingdom Metazoa; phylum Chordata; class Lepidosauria; order Squamata; family Phrynosomatidae; genus Sceloporus; species Sceloporus undulatus. The sequence continues at coordinate 237,992,866 of NC_056522.1, forward strand.
CTTCTGCATTCCTTCGTGCTAGTGTGCAGGCCTGTAGGCAGCAAACAACACCCATGCCCCCCCCAAACACAACAGTTACCCTTTTGACAAGTGAGTAAGAAAATAAAACATCAAGGAATCTAATGAACTGTGACATGAGCTTCTTTTCTCATTTGACCTCTGAAAAATTCTGATGTGCATGACAAAATACTAAGAGAATCTCAGAGTGCAATCACACACATCCATCATCTTGGGGATGGCATGATATAATAGGATATGCTACATGGGGAAAAAAAAAAACCCTAGATGATTCTAGCAGAAAAGCAACAGTGTAAGAGCCCAACAAAGGATAATACATTTAAATCTTTATTCTGGCAGATGCCAGTTGATTTCTTCTGAAGAATGTTCCTTTAGAATTATACTGTTACACCATGTGTATGTTGTCACTTTGAAAAATGAATGAATGAAGAATTCCTTGAAGATGTATGTGAACTATGATCAGCTGAGGTGTGGAGCTAAGGGGGGGACAGCAAACAAAAGCCTGCTTCTTCCTGCTGCAATTTGTTTGCTATTTAATATACAACGACAATGAATTGCTTTATTCTAATTAGACTAATAGTCCAAATAGAATAATACTCTTTAAAACTACTGGCATCAGTTTTGAAAAGACAAAGGCAGAGATCCCTCCCAGCCTTGAAGTTCTTTTATATGGAAGTGCCAGAGAACAAATCTTGTTCTTATATACATGCAAAACATCTTCATGAGCCACAATCTCTTCCTTTTGCTGCAATTACTGAGTGAGAGCTGAGAGGAAGGAAAGCAGGGAAGGAAAGGGCATAGTATATGAGTTGGGGGCTTTACGCTCTACTCAAATATACCCTTAATTAGATTAGGAGAAAACAGGAAACTTCAGTTGTCCCTCCAACGTGGCAGTTTACCGTCTCCCTCTCAATCTCTTCCTCCCACCCAGGAGTTACAGAAGCAAACATAAAACTACCTAGAAACCAACAGCTGTAAAGGTCTGTCCAAAGCCATCTTTACTCATGCTTGACTGTTCTCTATTATGGCAGAAAGCCTTTGCACAGCACAGTCTGACAACTACATCTAGGTTTTTTTTTGGGGGGGGGGGGGTGGGGGGAAGAAAAGTTATTTAGTAATGCTTAGTCCTGGTGACACATCAGAAGCCAATGCACTAAAGTGTTGTTCATGTGAGTAAGCTATATTCATGTGAGGAGTACAATTTGTGAAAGATCTAGTCACTTCTATGACCTGAAAAAGCAAAAGTTGTGAATGAAAGGGAAGGAGATGCTGCAAATGGAGAAGCACCCATACATGTAACAATATTGCAAAGTGGTGCCCATTTTTCCTTTTTTGGAATAAAGAAAACCCTGGGAAACCCTATTCTTGGGGTGATGTGGAGTGACTTTAGGCTGTCCCTTCATGAAACCATTACAGAAAGAATGGACAACTGTACATAATGTGTATGCTGTGCTAGTTTTCACTTCTATAAAACAATATGCAGATACACCTTTGTCTTACACCGTAGAATCTACATGGATATGAAGGCATACAGTTCATAATCTGCATTTTGTCTAAACCAATTCCCACCCAGGATGACTACCAAGATTACTGCCCAGCTACTTTCATAGTTACCCCAAAGTAAAAACTACTAAATATTGAGACAAATAGGGCAGACCTTGAGAAAGGCTTCCTTTTGTTCCAGATGTTTGCTGATTAAGGGGATAACATGATCTATTTCAGATGCTGGTCCAAGCTTATCACGGCCTCCACACCAGTCTTCATCCCTTCGATACTCCTGTTCCAAGCTCTCCAACACACTGCAAACCTGAGACACAAACCAGCATAAAATAGCTTGGCTACACAAGCTGTTGTGATCTACAATGTTAAGTAGTATTCAAGTGTGCTTTAATGCAGCATGAATGATCTGGAAATGGCTTGAAAACAGTTTTCAATTGTTTAGGCCCAAATTATAGGAAAATCCTGGGTGATCAATGGTGGCTTTCCCCATTATAGAATCATAGAGTTGGAATTATGTAAAAATGGTTCAGTAATAATACTGCAACAAACCCTACTGTGGTTTCCCAAAAGACTGAATTTGGGTACAAATACAGTACACCTGCATTTGAATTACTGTAGAAATACAGTACACCTTTGGAACATTCACAGATCTATCGTCTGTGTGCAGAGTAGAAAAGGCTGAGCCAAAACTTCTATTAAGAGCATCTTTCTGGCAGAAACATGAGATATAATTCAGATAGTGCACCCGCTCCATACATGGGAACACCATACTTGGTCTCCTATTTATGCGCAAGTCACATTGCCATCAAATGAATGGCGGGCGCTTTGCCGCTGCAAGCTTGAGCTTACACGGGATTTGCCTTATGTTGGGGGGGGGGGGGGGTCTGCAACGGATCCCAGCATAAGGCAAGGTTCCACTGTATGATGTGTCACAAATCTCCATTGCTCACTTTTTTTATTGTTGTTGTGACTGTAGTCCTGCTTCTACTGCTAACTCATGCTTCATGACCTTAGTAATGGCAGGAATGGCACTCTGAGATGCCATTTATCCAGTCAGGTTTTAGATTGAGGACATCACTCTTAATTTGCTTCTTGATGACACCATATCAAAAATAGTATTATCATGAACTATATTAAAGGGAATTCATAATGCATTTACTCAAGTTTGATAGGGTGCAAGATGGACTTCCTGGACTGTTGCTGGTGGTGAATTCATTGTGTGGTTTTCTCTCTTTAGTGCAATAGCTGTGGCTTTGCAGCACTCCTTCGTTTGTATGCAGCACCAGAGCAGCACCGTGATGCCACGCCCTGTATGGTGCATTGCACAGTGTCATGCTGCCTGGGGTGGAGCCAGGGCATGCATCGTGGAGACCCTACACCCCAATTCCACTCCCAAGCCGGCCCAAACTGCCGGTCTGAACAGCCTCTTGGAAATACTTTTGTTGCTAAAACAAGAATCTAGTGTTATTCTTGCTGACCTGACCATATAAAGTAGCTGTCTCCAATGTTCTTTCTCCATTTTTATTTGTCTTATTTATCATATTCAGTAAGTAAACTTCTGTTACCATCTTAAAGTCTACTTTTAGGATCTCAGTAACTGTTGTGTGGATTTCCCCCCAGCACTTTTCCACAGTGCAGCAATTCCACCACATATGACACTTTTCTTTTAGTACGCCATCTCTGCACCTTTTGACAAAAACTCACAACACCAGGTTTTTTAAAAGGCTTTTATGAAATCAGAAGTAAATATCTAGCCACTTCCACATTCATCAAGAGCCTCTTGAGCCTCTGAGATTGGTGGAAGGGGAAAAGTGCTCCCAGGCCTTACAAAATTGTACAATCTTGGACCTGAAACAGACAGGCTGTCTGCTTCAGCCATTGGTTTACATCCCATTTCAGTGAATAGGTGGTAATAGATGCTATCTCATATAACTGACTATGAGAACAATAACTGACTATATTCTATGGGAACAATAATAAACAAACAAACAAACAAACAAATACAGTATGACTGTATAAGGCACTGTTTTGCTCACCTGTTCTGAAGTTTTATAAAAAGCAACAGATGCATTAACCAGCTTCAGCCTGTCTTCCATCTTGAGCATCAGCTGCTGCCAATGCAATGCCACCTTCTCTGCACATTCTCTGATGGCGTCAGCATCATAGTGCCCAGCCTGCAGCAATACCTCTGCCTTCTGCTGTACCTGGAGGGCACTCTGGTGTGTCTTCTGCAAGGAAGTGGCATGAAAGAGGGACTGTGTATGCGGGGAGGAAAGAGAGATTTGTATAGATGTGCCAGGCAAATGGTATAATGATGTGAGGTGTGAGCATGAAAATGTGAAAGAATGAAACATTTTAGAGTGAGTTCCAGAACTAACAGATTCTCTTCATAAAACATTCTGCAGATAAATTTTCTTGCTTATTTTAAATATTTATACTTTTCTAAAAAATATGCTTGTAAGCTCAATGGAAAGGGGATGTTGACATTAATGATAATTTGCATAATACTTTTAACATACTCAGTACTTTTAAAAGTTTGGGTCACCACCCCCAACAACAGACCTGAAAGGTAAAATATTAATATGTTCAATTGAAGAATCAGAATAGGAAAATGTGGTTTGTTCAAAAGAGTTTCTTTTAACATACTGTTGTGTACTGCAATGCATTGAAAAGAGCAATACACCCTTCCAAAAATAATAATGAAGTTAAAAATTATGAAAGTATTCAAATGTTACTAGTTGCTACTACCTAGCTAATCCAAAGGGTTTCTCTGCCCCAATATTCATCTCAGCTCGACTTGTGCAATACACTCTATTTGGGGCTACTCTTGTACCAAGTTCAGAAACTCCAATTAGTACAAAATATGGCAGCCAGATTGGTCACTGGTACATCTAGGGCTGACCATATTACACTTATTTTAAAATCTTTACACTGGCTGCCAATTAGTTTCCAGGTGCAGTATAAGGGGTTGGTTATAACTTTTAAAGCCCTACATGGCTTAGGTCAAGCTCACTTGAGGGTCCTCTGGTATGAATCTGCTGCAGCCTAAGAAGATCAGATTGGCTGCGGTTACCCAGAGGGCCTTTTCATCTGCCGCTCCTAAATTCTGGAACGGCCTGCCAAAGGAGACCCGTCATATCACTACTCTTGATGCCTTCAAAAAGGCTGTCAAGACGGATCTCTTCCAACAGGCCTTTCCAGACTGACCTTCCACCCCACTGACATTAACATGAACAGCTGTCCTCCTCCATGGAAAATGGCCCACCTCTAGTTTGATGGTCTCTTTATTGTATTCAATTTTTAATCTGATTTTATATTGGTTCACTGTTTAATCCTGTTATAAGATTGGGAGGGAGGGAGGGGTAGGGGATTATAATTTTGTGGTTTTATATTTATATGTATTTTATTGTTATTGTTTATGTTGTGACCTGACTTGATCCAGTGGAAAGGGCAGGCAAAATTAATTAATTAATTAAATGGATTTGGAAAGAAAGGGACAATATGATGACTAGCTCTTCTTTGCTTCCCTATTTTTTGCAGACACTAGAGACATGCTGAGACTTTAAAGACCATCAATATTTAATTTAATCTTCCACTCACTGAACAAACTTGCTTTCTCCCATTGGCACAACAAGTGAAGTTTTTAGTGAATACCTAGAACAAGCATCTCTGCATGCAGCAACCTGCGCCAACAGGAAACGTGTGTCCTGCTCGAGAGGGAGGTCTGGTTAATCTAGTCAATATGTAGCTGAATGATGCAAAATCTCCTCCACTGGATGACAAGTTTTAACACTCTTTTTAAATTTGCCATAATATGTCAAACACACATCAAATGTTGTTAGGAGCCTACTAGGAAGTGACCAATACCTCTGTTAAAAAATGACTATACATAGAAACAATTTATCATTGTTTTTGAAGGAGCAGGATATTGCTGCTTTCAGTGCACTGCAATGTCAACAATGCGAAAAGAAGCTCCCAGGCTAACTGTTAATAAGCAGTTTAGTGCATTTTTGTTTGAAATATACTACAAAAAATAAATCAATAAAATTTCTAGGCATAGACATATTAAAACTGGGCACATATCAAGATAAGAACATAAAATAGCTGCAATTTTCCAATTGCTAGGAATTTCCAGGCTAGGTAAAATCAGTTTGTCCCAAAAACTTTAATATTTATATTAGACAGAAAATAAAAGAGAGTCATTTTGAAATTGGATATATGTTCTAGCCAACATAGACTGCAACTTCACATTGCATATTGTTGCACTAGAACTGCAACAAAAAACCCCAGTTTTAGTATCATGTCATTGTGACCACTACATTCAACTGGAAATTCTAGTTACTAGAATCTAGTATTTCCAGCTGCATCCATAGGAAAAAGAAAAAGAAAAGAAAAGAAAGAAAACCACTAAACTTTGAAGTAAATATAGTTGAAATATTTAAAAGATAACCTAGTCCACACTAAGGTCAAGTCTGTCTGCACAAAATAGCTACTAGTCCTTTTAAAGAAGTATCTGGGCTCATGTAGCAGAGCCAGAAATGGACTCCGATACATATCTCCACTCAGCCAAGAGCCTACTGGGCCAGTTATTATCTCTCAGCCTTACTTCCTTACAGAGTTGTTCTGAGGATGAAATGGCACAGGGAAGAGCAGCTATCTGTTCTGCTTTGACCTATTTGTTGGAAAAGCTGGATATAAATATAGCAGATGGACGGACAGAGAGATATTACAAATATGGCACTTGCTTCCAGCTGCGTAACAGGCCGATTCATTAGGGACCTTTGGATTTGGAATTTATTTCCAAGGCTGATGGTGCACCAGAACAGTAGGTAGAGATGGACAGAGCTAGGGCATAAATTTCCTTGAGGTGTTCACCATCTTGATAGCAGTTTTATTGGCAGAGAGGAATTTAGGGATATATGGGTCAGGTTCAAGCTGTTGTATGGGTCACCTATCACGAGTCACCACACTACAAGAAGGTCATGCAGCAGATGTAGAAATGTATGCTGTTTTTTTCCCCCTTTAACATCTCCTTCTCACCGTATGAGATCCCATGAGTTCATAGCAGCATAAAATATACCCTATCTCACTTTCAGGAGAAGAGGTAGTAGGGCAAGGAATGGATTTGACCCACTCCTGGATGAACTATGTGCTACATGGCTGCAATAAAAATGAAATCCTGGGTTGGCTGCAGATTACATAGATTTGGCACCAAGATCTGGCATTAAGGTCGTCCTACTTTTATGGTGTGGTTGCCACTAGACTGGATCCATTTCAGTCGGAGTGGGCAGGCTTATTATCTGTCAAAAGGGGTTTCCATAAAAGATCTAGGGGTGAGATGTTTTGACAATGTTTCAACACAGTGTCTGACAAGCCAGGCTCACTCTCAGCCACTCTCATTGCAATGCAACCTTCAACTTCTACACCCCAAATGGCTAAGTCCTGAAGTTTGATAAACCAATTTCAGCAAGCAAGTTAGGAGGGGAACTGGTCAGCAGGGTAGTGGACTGATGATTAGATCCAAGCCCTATGCAGTGCCAAATTCTGCAGAAATAGTAACCAGTAAAATGTTGTAGCCATTTCATCCTAACATAAGTGGTTGCAGTTGCTCATTCCCCCTACCTCTTTTCCCCTTCAGTATCTATAGCCCCTAGAGGAGCAATTTAATCAAGTTGCTGAAAATTCCAGGTTATTGGAAATGCAAAGACTTCTATTAGCTGAGGAAATGTTTGATCAAACTTTGGGAATTAGCCATTTTGAGCAAGCACACTGTATAAATACCCAGAAGTGAAAAATAAAACTGAATAAATTTGGGGAAGAATGGGAAGGTTCAGACACTTTTGAAGTTCAAAAATCTCTTTAATTGCATTCCTCAAGTTATTTTTTATTAAATAGTATGCATTATATCTTATATCTTTAAAGTTTATTGATGCATCTAATAAAGGGTAATAACAACAGGAAAAATAATGTAAACAAAACAGAAAATGTTTTCTTCTGTTTACCAGTATAAATAACTATTTGACCACCATGTCATTTCAGAAAACTGCCTAAGATACCAAGAATGTAAACAATATTGATTTTTCAACCCTTCTGCAGTTGAAGGAAAAAGCAATCTGTTTTCTATTACCAACACAAATGCTGGTAGTAGAGCAGCCCAGTTTATGGAACTCATATTTGATGCTGGAAAAATGATATGGTTCATCCATGTTCAGTGTATAAATTTTGGATTCACATAATTGGCTATTCTAATCTCTTGTCTTTCAATCTAGTGCAAGACAACTTAACAGTCTTTTTCTTTTTCTTTTCAGGAGCTGGGAAAAGAAGAAAGTGATTTCCATTTATTTATTGCTAGCCAGTAAAACCAAGTCTGGAAGCAAATCAAAGGCTACTACCAGTAGTGTTGTCTTTCGAAGCATAAAAACACTGGGCAGGATCTAGTGCTGGATTTCCACTAACAGAGTAGCAACTTCTGATGCACTACAAAACCCTGTTCTGAAGTGCTGGGAAACCATGAAGGCTCCAAGAGGAAGGGAAGGGAAGGAATCAAAAGAATAATAAAAAGAATGAGCAGCATTTTCATCAATATTAAGGTTTTGTAAGGAATTGGGAGGTTCAGCGATAGAAGAGTTTATACCGTGCAGAAAATGACTTCCTCCAGAACTAGTCTTCCCCTGCTGTTATAATGTAAGCAAGGCAATTCCCTGATAATTTTGTTTCTTTTCCTTTTGATCACCATTCAGATTATGCCCTGTCAGATGGCCTCATCTTTGCCCATTTATGAGAGGAAAGGAAATGCAGATATGCCCATTAATGTTACCTCTATGGCCAGCTGGAATTGCTCATGCTCTCTCTGGAGCTGCTCAGCTTCTGACAAGGAGCTTGCGTTGACAAGACTGGCATTGAGCATCGATTCTCCATTCCGGATCCAGCCAAGGACCTGGAAGAAGGAAAGAAAGAAATCTTAAAAGACACACTGAAAAATAACTTTTTAACATTTTTAACTTTTAAAACTTTTTCTACATGACACTACTGGAGGAGGTCATTCAGAGGTTTTGCTGATGTGACATTGTTTTATGGATAATGCCCAACTCTACTTTGTATTTCTATTTATTTATTAAGTGCCTAGCGGCACTGCCGAATTCCTGAAACTGAAACTTGGGGGGGTGGGGTGGAAGAGTGAACAACTAGAAATTTAATCTGAACTAGATGGAAGCACTTTTGGCAGTGAAACCAACTACAGTGAAAGTAGGTTTTCAAGTTATAGTAGCCTAGATTTCAATAAAGTGTACTCTATTATAAGTGGGGAACCTTAGATGGAGACACACAAGAAGCTCTAGGAAAATAAAACCCTCAAACTTATGATCCATACTAGAAAGAACCCCAAACCCCAAAACTTTTAATTGTGCTTTTGTTCACTGATCCTACAGTAACCATCTTGCAGCTGCAGGGACACACTCAATGGCCAATCCACCAAGCCAGAGTTTTAGAGTCTATTGTTTCTTCCCTTATCACCTAATTTTGTAATACTGTATCATGTCTGATAAAGAAGTCTGGAGAATTTGAAAAATCATGTAACTGATATTAGACTTCGATATCACTTTAGTGATCTTAATAAAAGTTATCTATTCCACCTTTACCCAGTTTGCTAATCAAAATACTATGGGGAGCCTTATCAAATGCTTAGCATCACCATAAGGGGGGGAGTTACAACCAAGCCTTCATGAGCCTGGCTAAAACATCCTGCAGTTTGGCTGGTGCTGAGGCATGATGGAAATGGGAATTTGTCAGAACCTAGAGGACCACAGGTTCCCCATCCCTGACTGAGATGATGAGGTGGAGGAAATTCTTAGCAAGTTTTCAAATGATACAGAACTGGGAGGGCAGCTAACACTTTGGTAGACAGGAACAGAATTTGGAAGAACACTGATAAACCAGAAAATTGGGAAGAAATCGATAAAATTAAATTCAATAGATATAAATGCAAAATTCTAAATTTGTGCCAAAAAATCTTTGAATACACAGGTATAGGATGGGGGGACCTCATGGCTCAGCAGTACATGCAAAAAGGACCTTGAGATTATTGTTGATAAATTGAACATGATCCTGCAATATGATGCTGCAAGAGCGAAGGTAAATGCTATTTTAACTGGCATTAATAAAAACATAGTTTCCAAGTTGAGGGGAGTAATAGTCTCATTATATTCTGCACTGGTTAGGCCTTGTCTGAAGTACTGCATTCTCTTCTGGGAACCTCATTTTAGGAAGTATATAAACAAGTCATAGCAGGTTCAGAAAAGGTCAACAAGTATGATCAATGGTATGGAGAATATAACAATATGAGACAGAGTTGAAGGGATGTTCAGCTCAGTGAAGAGAAGACTGAAGAAGTGATATGATTGCACTCTTTGAATATCTCAAGGACTACCATCTGTGGTAGCAGGCCTGTTCTCTGCTACCACAGATGGTAAGATCAGGTCTAATGGTTTGAAGTTACAGAGGGGTAGATTTTATTTGAACATTAGAAGGAACTGTGAAGTCGAAGGTTTTCATGGCCGGCATCCATAGCTTTTTGTGGGAGTTTTGGCCTATGTGGCCATGTTCTAGAAGAGTTTCTTCCTGATATTTCGCCAGCATCTGTGGCTGGCATCTCCAGAGAATGCTTGCCTAGAAAGGAGTTGGGTTCACACAGTATATACATACCCAACTCCTTTCCAGGCAAGCATTCTCTGAAGATGCCAGCCACAGATGCTTGTGAAACATCAGGAAGAAACTCTTCTAGAACATGGCTACATGGCCTGAAAAACCCACAAAAAATTATTAGAAGGAATGTTGTAACAGTAAGAACAAGCCAGCAATGGAATCAATTGCCCAGAAAAGTGGTAGGGTCTCCTTCATAAAGGAGGCTGGACAGATATCTTCAAAAACAGGCCAAACAACAACCTACTAGGGGTGCTTTAACTGAAAGATGCTGCATTTTAGCAGAGGGTTGGACTCAATGGCCCATGAGACCTCTATAGCAACAGCAATAGCAAGAACATTTCTATACCACTTATCAGTAAAGTAAGAACTCCCTAAGCAGTTTACAATGTGTAAACCAATTGCCGCCAACAAGCTGGGTAATCATTTTACTGACTTACAAAATGATGGAAGGCTGAATGGGCCTTGGAGCCCCTGGGATTGAACTCACAACCTTGTGGCTGCAGTACAGGCATTTAACCACTGTGCCACCAGACCACCCTACTCTGTGATCATACAATATATAATTGATCATATAATTGATCATTGATCTTCCAGCTCTATGATTTGGAATGAAAGATACAATTTTTACCAAAATGACTAGAATGACAATTTATACCAAAATGACTGAGAAGGCAGTCCATTTTGCAGATGTTGGTTGAAACAGCACAATAAAATAATTCATTTTTTTTACAGAAACAAGCACATAAACTTCATTTCTCTCTTTAAAAAAACAACAATTTCAAAAAGGATATCACAGCTGGAATTTTAAGGTGTGGGATGAGGCCCAGAATCAAGTGAATTTTTACTCCTTGAGATACACCAAATTTCTTTTCAACATCAAAGGATGACATTACAGGTGCATATTAGCAGTTAATATAGGTAGAAAGTCAAAACTAGCAAGAATGGCTGCCAGGGCCTTCTAAAAATATGCAAAATACCACATCTTTCCTGATGTAGCTTTCATTTTTATATTTTAAACCTGTTTCTGTGCTTAAACTGTTGCATTTGGGTGGGGTGTAATTTGGCTTCTGGAGAATATTAATATATGGATGCAGAACTCATGGGAGTTGAAAATCAATAAAGGGGCTTCTTTTTATTTGCTTCTTTGATGCCAGCTGTGTAACACTTTGCCATTCCATCAAGTACCTCTTCATACCTCTGAGGCCTAGAAACTTATTTTGTGATTTTAATTGAAACTGAAACCCTTTAACATTTTAATAAGTGCCTGTGGGTCACATAACAGAGCCTTAGGCACCACATGTGGCTTGCTTGCCATATGTCATTTGTTGTTTAATAGGGAAGAATACAATTTATTTCTGCATATAAGCTCCCAAATTGCATATTTACACTTAGACATATTTGCCTGCATCTCCTGGAATCATTTTATGTGGTTGGAAAATAATGTGTCTTTTTGTTTCATGTTTTGTCTATATAGAAACAGATGAATCCACATCACCAATAGAAGCAAACTTTAATGTGTGATCAAATGTTGTTCATGATCTGCAGGGCTTTGAAACCTAATAAATTTGGTTTAACTGTCTCAATATAATCCTTCCTGCAACCCACACCTCTGTTCCAATCATGATTAATGAAACTGCCTTTAAAGAATCCCCTTTCCCTCCCTTGGTCTATCTAGCTTTTAAAATAGCAATTGCCGCCACCCTTCAGAGGAAAGAAATTCATCGCCATTAAGTGGAAATAAAAAGAAGCAAGTTGTCCATACATTTAACTGATCCTGAGTGGAGAGAAATAAAATAAAATGAAATAACATTTGGTTATACTGTATTCAGCAGCAGGGTTAGACTTTTTCATTTATCTTGATTCTCTCAACAATTTTTGCTACAGTTGCCAGAGAATGACATCTGAGATTCTAAAGGAAGTTATGGTGCTTTCATACTTCATCCAAAATATTGAAACAGTAGACTGGTGTTGTGTGTACTATACAAAACCAGCTTGCGCAGTTTAAGTTGGGCTGGAACAAATAAATTGCCCTGATGACTCATCATGATCTAATGCTGGAATTTTTCAGTGGACACTTTCCTACTTAACATTGTTATCCTAGGAAGTTGATGTGCCTAGGAATTTTAAAGAGGAATGACTTATTTTTCCCAAGGCATAGACATATGAAGTCTACCCTGTGGAACTGGAAGCCACCTGGTGGTAAATTATGATCATATGTTATTTATACAACACCATTCATGTACATAAAGTTTTCTAGCAGAAGCAAAACAAGACAGGTGCTCTCCTCTCAAAGACTGGCATCTAATGTTGACAGAACAGAAAGACACAAAAGGGCATTTACATGGCCAAAGAGCAGCTGTATGAGAGAAGGAAGGTGGATCCATGCTGACACCTATTTTTCATGGAGGCTCTGCTCGCATATGGTACAGGTTTCTCAGTTTACTTCCTCACACAACTACAATAACAAAATTGTTCTTTTGCCTTTTTAAAAAAAAATTGGTGCATGGACTCCTATTGGGCCAATGAGCACTGGAGAGACTTACAAGAAAACAACATTGCGAGAGAGAAGGGGAGAGAGAGGTTCCTTCAACAAAACTGGTGGCTTTCTAGATTTATTCTAGATAGGAGATTGGTGGCTGCTGGGTGGTGGGGGCAGGATGTAAGGATCAAAAAAGTGGAAAAGGATGAGAATAAGCTAACAGAACCCTATAAATACCAGAATGGCATCTGGATATTTAAAAAGGTTAAGAAAAGTAGTACATACAGCAATTGCAATCACCATGTTCGTGACACTTTTGGCCACTTTGAATGTCCCCTAAATTTAAGTCCTTTCTTGCTCTGTCAAACAGAACTATATCAGAAATTAATGTAATTTCTATATCCGTTACCCCATCCAGTTAGTTCATTTCATAACAAGTAAATAGCAACCAACAGCACCATTATTGCATTACTATGGGAGACTACCACTAAAAGTAATCAATACTAAGTATCTAAAATACTGTGTCAAATTGCCAGCTACTTCATGATCAATATCTTTTCTGCATCACCAGCTTCTGCCTGCTTGTTACTGACTTAAACAGACAAGTGTAAATAACTCAGTGAAAAGGATTACAGTCCATTATTGCTCATAGCCTTTAGTTTTAGAACTCAAGGCCAGCTCTAAGAATCAATCTGAAATCACTAAATGAAGCCTGTGACAATTTGGTAACTCAGAGCTTAAGGGTCAGAATGTAGATCAGCAGGGATGGAACATTTGCCCACACTTAATTTCTTTGTTTACACTGATAACCTCTTAAAAAAAACAAGACTCCCCTCATAAAACCCTTGAGCTGATCCATACAACCAGACTGTCTGGTTTTGTAACATAAGTTGCTAATGAGCATGGCAGTAGCTAACAAGCTACATGAGAGCATAGTGCACAGAGCAGGGAAGGCAAGTGTCCATGCCACCTGAACCTAATTTGGTCCACAAACTCTTCCAGTCTGGTCTGCAAAAGGTCCAAGTGACACAGGATGGTATTCTGGGAACCACAGTCCAAAAAAAACAAAAACAAAACTAACACTTCTAAGGTCTGGGGCTTTCTCAGTCATAGAAACAGGCATTCTCTCATCCAGATCTGTACCAATTGTCCTACTAGTAACTGAAAGATTAAGCTGTTTATATTCTGTGCTATGTATGCCACCAGATTCCAAGGTGGTACTCATAGCACATTGGAAAACAGTCCTACTCTTTCTCTTTTCTGTTCAAACAGATAACAGGAGCACACCAACTTAAATGGGAGGATCTCAGTAAAACTGAAAGGGTGTCCTTTTTTGTCTTTCTGGATTTAAAATGAGAGCAATATTTTAATGGCTACATGCAACTCTTCCTGCAAAATATTCAGCCCCTTGCTTTAAAAAATAGTTTCGAAACAGACATTTATGAATAAAGTATACTTAAACTTTAGCAGCACTAACAGTGAAGTGACTCATTTGGTTTTTCTCCTTTCCCATCTTTTCTTTTCTACCCTTCTGTTGTACTAAGAGCCAAAATGGATAAAATTCTGCTTGCACCAGAAGAAGCTTGTTGGGTTTGGGTTTTTTTTCTTTTCAATTCTCAGTTTCTCTTTCACATATTCAGGAAACATTAATTACTTTTACATCTTCTTGGAAATGTAATACATGTTTCACTAAGCAAAGCCCTTTGTACGTGAAATTTGTCTAGAGGATTCAAGGATAACTGTAACTGTGCTGATCATTATCATAGGGTAGAGAATTTAAGCTACTACAATTAGTATAATCTCCTGAAAAGCAAAGGAGTAGGGATTAACCTCATTCCAACAACTGGAGAGATCTGTCTTTTACCCCTTTTAAATACTTTTTGAGAGTTTCCATGAAAAATCCATATATTATGGTAATTCCTATAAACACAGTCAAGAGTTTATAGATGTGCAGACTCCCCATTTTCACGGCCAAACAAAGCAATCAGTATTATGACTGGTGGGAGGGTTGGTGTTCTGGGGTTTTTAAATTGTATTTTTAATTGTTTGAAGTTTTATTTATACTCTTAGAATCTGCTTTGATTCCTTTGTGAAAAAGCAGAATACAAATAAATATTATTATTATTATTATTACCCAATCTCTTCAGCGGGACTGAAAAAATCTCCCAGTGAAATTGCAAGTGCATCGAGGGCCTAGAAAGCCAGATTCAAAGGTAGATTTAACTCTTCATTATTATGCCATCATCTTTCTACTATCCAAGATTTTAAAAATCCTGACACTTTGGACTTTAGGCTTCTGAATACATGAACAGAGTGTCTTCTCTTCTATTTTCAATAGGACCTACATCAGATTGTCTTTAAGATGGCCTGACGTTATTCCTTGTCATTGGCATGGTGCTATCTCATAATTGGGGTAGGTAGAGCCAGGATGTGTTCTCCAAGTCTTTCCCTTGTCTTTCTGGCAGTTCCTTCTTTTTAACTTAGTCATGAAGCAGTGCAACTATGGTTGGCGTCTCTTCCTCGTGCTGCTGCTATTGGTAGGCCATTAGCAAAGGAAAGTACAGACTCTTTAGTATGAAAGACTTGAAACCCATAGATGGATATCTCTGTGCCTGAGATCCATGAATTCCAACCAACAGTAGTGGCCCCTAAGCCTAGCTCCAGCTCTGCGACAGCACATCCTTCTCCAAGAGTTCCATGATCCCTGCAGCCAATGTTCTTACAATAGCAGCGTGTTTGGTATGACAGTCTAGAAAGATGAGCAAGTTAGGCTTTAAGCCAAAGGCTTTGCCCATAAAGGCTTCCCATTTTGTGAGTAAATGCATTCAGCCTTGGAAACACCATACTAGCCAAGAGGTATTAAAGACATCAGTTGAGCTTCAGACCTTGTCAGAGCAATAGTCTTACTTGATGCTGTTCCAAATGCTGCACTGCCTTGCTGCTCTGTAAGCTCCTACTATTTCTCAAACTATGGCAATACTGTGTCCTATGTGCCCATGTATGCCTATGAACTAGAGATTCCCAATGGCTAGTCAAATATTTTGATAATACCTCTCACATCTTGAGGACACTTTGCCACAGAACTGGAAAAGCCATAGTAAAAGGAACCCTGAAAAATTGTTGTCTCTCTCTTTCTCTCAACATCATCCCAATAATTTGAAAACCACCTGGCCATTCTGTTTATGAAATCTGACAGAGGCTGGGAAAGGCCGCCACTGTATTGCACTTCCTTTGTTTCCAGAGGTTCCAAACATCAACCCATTCCTTTGACACTGAAGCCTAAGGAGTACACTTTTGAAAAGAATAACTGTTCCTAAATGAGATGAGGGCTACCCCCCCCCCCATTTTTGGGATTTCCCATTGCCATTATGTTAAAATGCAACCATATATAGGCATTCTAGCCTTTCCAGATTTTTTACTGTGTCAGCAAAAGTTAAGTAGGGTAGCATTAAGAATAGGTTGGTGGTAGCCCATTCTTCCTTTGCTCCTAGGAGCAAGGGCAATTTGGTAATGAATTTAAGACCATTCATTGTTTCAGATGCCCTAAAATAAAAGTGAAGCCCATTTGGATCTGGGCTGGAAGTGAAGAATGTGCCAAAATCAATATAGATTCCAATTTCACTAAGTGATTTTGATTATGACTCATCCCACAGGAAGCCAAATCCAGCCACTTTATGACGGGGCACTGATATATTTAAACCCAGCTCTTTCCAGGGAAAGTTATAGCTGCAATAATTCACAGGTTAATAATCAATTGACTTTTAAAGTATTCAGCTGAACAAATAAAATGAACTCTCTGAAAAGCACCTAAGTGAAAAGGCTCCCCTATAAAGCTAAAGAAACTCTAATGAACCACAGCTGTTAACATCTCTCTTGAAGTAGTCTGAAAGTTCATTCCTAGACCAATGACACTTTGCTTTCTCTTTATATTATATAGATGGTGAGAGAACAATATGGAAATAACATGACTCATTCACATCTATTAAAACAATATCATTCCCTTAAATTATGAAGAGGTTTGTAGGAAATATTACAGAGCAGGTCATACATAGTGAGAGTTTCTAAGCAAATAAAAGAACGAAACCAAGAACAGTAAGGTTCAAAATGAGTTACAGCCACAAGCAAGCACCACAGATCTTCATACGGCTCTTATGACTACTGTAAGGTGCTCTATATGGGCTTCCAGACAGTTTAGGAGCTTGCAGATACTTTTCAACAGGTGATCCTGTGAGAAATATTGTTTCTGTTACCCCAGAGTTAAAAATCTTCATTGGTTGCCATTTGGTTTCAAGTGTGCACATGCTTCCTTTTCCTTTGACTCCTACTC
The DNA here is from genome assembly GCF_019175285.1 of Sceloporus undulatus. Taxonomy (NCBI): domain Eukaryota; kingdom Metazoa; phylum Chordata; class Lepidosauria; order Squamata; family Phrynosomatidae; genus Sceloporus; species Sceloporus undulatus. Next base: position 238,009,890 of record NC_056522.1, read on the forward strand.
TCCTTTTGATGTCAATGACTAGATGATGCATCAGGACAGTTAGTATTTATTTAGAGAGGGAAATCTGGTGGAACATTGAGCAAAGGCTGAATGGAAGTTGGGCAAACTGGCAACCCCACAGTCTGTTTCACTACCATGTGCAGGATCTATTCAACTAGCGCTCTTCATACTTGATTCTTGATAAATTCACTACATTATTTAGCCCACACAAGCAGCCAGTGTGAACTGTATTTACAGTTATTTAATTTATTTTCCAGTTTATGTCTCAATATGAGGCAATAAGACATCTCACACCATGATTTTACAAAAATCAGTTTTGTCCCCATGCCAACAGCAACATCTGCAGAATCAAATGCTAATGGTAGTTTTTTTTTCTGTAGTAGTTTCCTAGGGATTCACTGCATGCAAATAAAACAGCCTGTTAAAACACAATATTTCTATTCCCCTTTCTTATTCAGCTATACCAAATGTCTTGTTCTCAACCAAGGTTTTTACCAGTGACAAAATGTTCCAAATCTGTTTATCCATGAATACTATGCAAATGTTAGTAACATTTGCATAAACATTTGTAACTTCACAGCAGCTGTGTTCATTTGACACTTCACATCCTCCTGACACCCCTCCAGTTTATGAATTTTTGTTCCACCACAGTGGCTTTGCTTGCAACAGAAAAAGAACATATTCTGCTAGGCAGAAAGGAACAATATATCTTGACCAAGCTTTGTGTTTGCTATAAAAACAATGCAATTGTTTCAAATATTCTGCAAGATTTATCAGAACATTATGCACCTAATGAGCAAGCTGTCCACACTAACAAGGCTGAGCATCCCTAACTATTTAAATTATACTGCCCTACTAGTTTACCCTATACTACATTACATTAGACAATCGAGGTATATCTCTACTGATAATAATATAGGTGCGTTCCAGACATGCAAAAAGTACGTACTAGGTACGTACTAGGGTTAGGAAAGGGCGTCCTTTCCGGATGCCCTAACCCTAGTACGTACCTAGTATGTACAAAATGGCGGCGCCTATTCTACATGGGCACCGCCATTGGGACGTCACGACTGCACCGCCTCCAAACAGAGTGGCGCAGAAGTGACATCCTGGCCCCGTGCAAGGGTGCCTGGGGCGCCTTTTCCGCAGCACCAGAAGGAGCTCCGAAACGGAACTCCTTCCAGGTTTGTGGTGTTGGGCGCAGCCTTTACACAGCTGTGCCAGTGTCACAAAAGAAAAAGGGGCTGAGCGGCCCCTTTCTCTTCATCCCTGCCGCTGTCGGGGTGTCCTTGGGGCATGAAGCCCCATGGACACCCCTTTCCAGGCCGCGGGGAAGCGGCCTTTTGCCGCTTCCCCACAGCCTGGAAAGCGGCAGATCGGGGCCTCAGAGGCTGCTGCTGTGGCAACTGAGGCCCCATCTGGCGGGGAAAGGGGCGGGAACAGGCCACCCAAAAAGGGCGGTCTGTAAACCGCCATAGTTTCTCTCTGGGGAGAAATTACATGAAACTGGAAATGTTAGTTTATCTGCCACTTCCATAAATTAAGTGATGAATTCAAGTTTAGTTTTCATAAGAATGTGGATTACAATTAAGATATTCTTGCTATACAATGAAAAAAATAATTTAAAATAAAAAACTTCTTCAAATGAACTAAAGGATTATGGAAATTGAATGCATAACATGTATTAAAGAAATATTTACATTGCTGATTTTGTTTTACATCTAAAGATTAAATAAACTAACTATGCTTGCTAATAGAGTACAGACAGATTAACTTGATTATTTTATGTTTGTTCATTTATGTTGGTTTCTAGAACCTTAGCTCCAACCTGAGATGAGTACCCATGAACTGCAAACCTGGTGTTGATGGCAGGGTGCAGTCCTACCCAGAACACACTGTAATCCCAATAGATTATCTGTGTTGACCAAGATAACTTCTATTTCATTGGGATTGAGCCTCTGTTTTTTCATCTGCACCCACTCCACCAAAGCATCCAGACAATTTAGGATAATTTAGGATACCCACAACGTCTTCAGCATCAGTTGAAAAAGGGAGACAGGGTTGGGCTTCGTGAGTCCAGTGGAGAAACCCTACTTCAACAATCATTGCATCACAGCACCAAACCGTGTGATGCAGCAATTTTAAAGAAAGGTATGTTAGCAATATATTGTGACTATAAGATTATGCAATTATCAATTCCCACAGTAACTATGGGGCTGAGCAGACAGCCCTGGTGCTCAGCCAGGTTGGTCCCTAGATCGGTGTGGGGATGGGTGGGTCTTTATATATCTGTCCCTGTGCTGACCTGGGACCAATTACCTGAGTGCACTCCTTGCCGTGCTGCATCATTGCTGTTACTCAGAAGCCCCCTGTCACTTTATCTGACAAAGAAACAGGGCACATGGCTGCATCCATGTGGCCAGGTGCCCCATTTCCATGTCAGATATGCTGATTTGGGGGGGAGGGGCTCCTGAGTATCAACAACAGGACAGTGAGGTAAGGAACAGAGGGGTCATATAAACAGCAGGGGGTAGCTACAGAGTTTCCAGGACACTCTGTGGCAAACTAGGGATCAAATTACCCTGGGGTAAAGGCTATTTACTTTGGGTTTGGGCCATATCCACTGGATCTGTGTCCAGTCTGCCAGGATCAGGCCCAAGTCTGGCCCCAGGGTTTTGGCCTGCATCATATGAACTATATGATGTGAGGATCGTGGGAGGGGGGGACACGCAGGCCTTTTGGCCCATGTGAAAAACCAATCATTTAAGTGCCTGCATTCTGATTTAATCAAAAACTTAAAAGAAAAAAATCTGTTCTGTAGCTGTTGTGTGTTTATGGGGCATTTAAATATAGCAGAATTAAACCAGAGCAAACTGTAACTACCTGTCACTTTGACCCCTGGATATACAAACTTCAGTTGCCCTCATTAACTCATGCGTTTCCAGAGCATGTGCAAAATATAAATATATTCTATGTTAAAATCTTGGAGGTCAGCCCTACTTGAAACATGAACAGAACCCACATTAATGTTTAACAGGTCTTTACATGATGGGAAATCTTCTGGTTCTTCATTTACTCTAAGATCCAGGATGATATCAAGCACAGTTAGAAGTTGGATCAAGCTTTGCACTTGACAGATTTTGAATGGTGCAGACAGGCAGTTCAACAGCCTCCATGTGTAGCAGCAAGGCATAACTTAAAAAAAAAAATTTCCCCCCCAAAATTTCACGTCAATAAGAACAGCTAAGAGCAATTGTGAAAATGCTGACCTGCTTGACCTCTGCTTGTAGGTGCCGGAGCTGAAGACACTGCTCTAGCCGCTTGTGCGTCTGATCGGCATTGAGCTCCAGCTCATGTTGCTTCTCATGAAGAAATTCCAGTAGCTCCTGCACTTGTGTTGCTAGATCGATGTCCTTTTCACAGATTAATTCAATGCCTGTAATGAAATAAATGTCCTCCGATGGAACAGTTTTGTGCTATGAGGGTTGGGAAGAAGACACCAGAAAACTGCTGTGGCCTATTACTGTGACCAAAATTCTGATTTTTAATACAAACCCATTGAAAATTTAGATAAATTAATTCAAATTTGTGAAGCACTGAGAAGCCAATCTGACAACTGTTATAATCTAGCATATTGTATGGTTTCATTGAAGCCAGTGATTCTATACCACATAAATTCACACAGGTATGTAATTCTTCACTGATTTCCCTCTCAAATGAAGTGACAAGTAGTTTTAGAAATCTTCTTCCAATTGTGAGAAAGTCTTTGAAAACTGTGCAGCTTTTGGAGACAATTTGCAGTTCAGAACTTAGCCTGCATAAAATTTGCACATTTTTGCACAAAACACAGCTTTTTTCTGAGCAGAAAATAATATTCTATGCAGACAGATTATTTTTTTGTGCAGAAAATGCTGTAGCTGGAGATTTATTCTGAACAAAATTCACACATGATTCTTCCCAACCCTCATAGCAGAAAACAGAATTTTATGTCCAGGAAACAGTATTATCCTGCACAAAACTTTTTTTAAAATTTTTATTTATATACCGCTATTCCAGAGATCATAGCGGTGAACAGTAAGCTAATTTGCAAGTAAGCTAATTAGTCCCCAACAGTCTGGGTACTCATTTTAGCGACCTCGGAAGGATGCAAGCCTGAGTTGAGCTTGGGCCCTTTTGCTGGTCTTGAACTCGCAACCTTGTGGTTTTGAGTGAATGGCTGCAGTACAGGCATTTAACCACTGCGCCACCAGGGCTCCTTTTTTTTTTTTTTTTTGCACACAATATGTGAATATTGAATAGAGTAAGTTCCAAACTGAAAATATTCTCATCAGTCCATGATTCTCTCCAAGCTTTTAATTCTTAATGGATTTTATGAAATAAACAGCATGGGGTACACGTTCCTGATGTGCATATCAAATGTCCTATTGATTCTAGTGGATCAGGATTATACCACTCTTTGGCACTACCTAACAGGCAAAAGGAAATAGAAGACAATGAAAAACAAGAAAAATCCTTGCGGAAATATACATTAGACCAAATATGCTCAGCCCAGACTGGTGGATTATCTGTGATCATTCATGTACTTGCAAACTTGTGTAATTAATTTAGTACTGATTTGCAGCCTAGCCCATCCTATGCCTCCAGCTCATCCTATAAAGTTATCTGTACTTATCTTATATGTTGTTAACTGCTGTAAATTTGACTTTAACTTATGATAACCTTATAAATGATACCTCCCCCCCAAAAAAAAGTATTACAAGTATTACAGTCTCATTTTAGTCATCTCATCTTCTAGGGAGATTTCAGGCTTGATTTGCTCTATAAACTATTTATTGTCTTTTTAGCAGTTCACAGTATCTGCAGAACTCCTGTCTCCTATGTAAATGGCTGTAAAAAGTGATTCCAGCATTTAGATCAATTACTCTGAATTGTTATAGCGAGCTCTTCTTTATTTCTGGATAAATTGAAACAAATGAAGTAACAGGACAAAGCATGATTCTTGTGATTCTTGAGCAGCTTTACAGAAGCGAGTGCCAGAGTAACCACTGCCTTTCTATAATGGGAGAAGGGTTTTATAAATGAATACTGTATTGTTGGGAAGCATTTTCAGATTCTGGCTTCAGTAAAAAAAAAAACAGCTTATCTTGAACACATTCCTTTTTATCATCAGATTTTATTTATTTAGTTAGTTAGTTACTTACTTAGTTCTCACCTATGAATGTTCAGAACAGCCAGTTGAAGTCAGGCTGCAAAAAGGTGAGGGCCTGCCTGATGAAAAGCTATAAAAAGGAGGAGGAGCCATTGCTAGGAGAGTAGTTATGTGCCTTAATGGGATTCAGACTCCAGTGTAAGGCAGAAAGATTTAAAAGGGACAAAAGCAGTCCAGTGACACTAGAGATGGTGTCGTAGAACTGCCAAGAGTGCAATTAGAACTGCTAGGAGTGCAGTTGAAAATAAGGGTTTAGCTTGAATGGGATTCAGACTCCCATGTAAGGAAGAAAGGGTTTTTTAAAGAATGAAAGAAGTTCTGTACAATTAGTTTGTTACGTACTTTGAACAGTGGAGAGCCAGTAAAGGGAAGACTCATATCCATCTTAATCTGTGGAATTGTAACGTATGAATAAAGCTAGCATTTCATAGGATTTATACTCCTAATGAATGAGCTTTAATGGAAGGTTATGGAAAGAACTAAAACACAACTGAAGTGTAAATGAAGTAATTGAGTGAACTAGAACAAAGTCAATTTGTAACAAGTGAAGTGATGTACACTTTGTAACTACACGCTTTGAGAACTAACCAACAAAATAGATACCTTCATATATTCTTTCTGTAAATAAAAGTTATTTTCTTCTTGTTCACAAAGGAGTGTCTGAAAGTGATTTATAAGTAACAACATTGAAAACATGCTATCAAGTATGTTAGGAACACTTAATGGCAAAGAAGCTGAAGTAAGTGGGAGGACCAAGAGTTAGAGGAACGAAAAGCCTCAAATTATTGATAGGACAGGAGAAGAATCCTGTGTAACCTGGGTCTCCACACCACTGTTTTCCCTGTATGGGAGCCAAAGCAGCTTACAATGTAAGTTAAAACAAAATACCTAAAACAGTTATGTGGCACAATTGTTATTACACACACGCACACTCTCTCTCTCACACACACACAGTGTGTGTGTGTGTGTGTGTGTCTATAGGACTCCCACTGCACATCTTTCTTCCCTAACTACTGTAATTAAAGGCTCTAGGTCTGTTTGAATAAGAAAGTCTTTGCCTGCCAGCAAAAAGAGAGCAGAGAGGGAGACTTTGCCTAGGGGTTCCTTTGCCTAGAGCAGCTACCAATGTTTATATGATTTGATAATTCTCATATAGGGAGATATAGGTCTTCTGATAGTTTGAATTAGTGAACAGAAAGATAATTCATCCCTAGTACAGATGCCATGGCTAGAGAAAAGATCTTCAAGATCTTGTACAATAATGTGTGTGACATAGATATTGCTGAATTAACTGCAAACTCACTGAAGGCTCTGTGTTACAGAGCAAGTCAGATAACTGCCAGGATTCCTTCCCTAAAATGAAGATGCAAAGATTTTAAAAGGCAGTGCTCCACAAGGTTTTGGGAGTTGGATCACAGTCCTCATGTATATGGCATTTTCACATGTGAATTCCCTCACTTCTTGATATAGATCTTCACCATATTTCAGCTGCCCTCAACAAACCTTTCTACAACCAATGCCAAGAAAAACAGAGATGTAAAGAGATTGGGGGGGGGAACAAATGGATATTTTTTAAACATTGTTCCTCTGATTTTTCCAAGATATATTTGCTTCTCACACCACTTCACACTGTAGAATTGTAGCGTTGTAGCACAGTGTGAAGCAGAGGAGGGAAGAGACACCCACATTTTGGTCATCATCATAGTGACACCATAAACAACATGCCCATTATGAACGTGACACTTGCAGAATGGAAAATGCATGGAGAAAAGGAAGACCAATGTGGTGCAGTTGTTTCCTAAATTATGCTGGGAATTAAAATCGTACCAGTTATGTCAAGAATGAAGGCTGGATTGACTGGAACCAGGAGTGGATCATAAGAATTTTGATTAAGAAAGTGTGTAGACCTAGGTATGAATCACCCCTTGAAATGCCACTGTTCTCTGGTCTTCATTCCTATAGGAGTAAAGTATTAAAAAGGGCTGAAACTGAAGAGACAGGGGCTACAAAAGACTCAAAAGAGGTGTACAAGTTTCTATTTGACAGAGACAAGAGCAAGACAAGAGAAAAATGACAGTGGCAGAATAAACTGAAGGCCAACTGACTTCAGGCCTATTCCTAAGTTTTGCAACTATCATGATACAACATATACATTATATGAAAGGATGGTAAAGCTTTAATCAAGGTGGAAAATAAAAATGAAAATCCAGTAACCCAGAGATGAGGGTAAGGTGTCAACTACAGTAATCTAGAAAGATATTTAGAAAAGAAACTTTCTACATAATATTCTGATTTGATTAGAGAAAGCTAATCCAGCCAACAAAAATATTAATGAACAACTACTTTTCCAACCCCAGTAAATTCAAAGAAACAGATAAAATAGCTTTGTTTATAAATATCAGCATTCCTCAAGCCCATGCTTTGTCCCCATGTGTGGCAAAACTGTGGCTTAAAGCTTCTGTTCTGTGACATGTGACAAGACAGAAAGGGCAAATCATTCATCACAGGAGAGTCACAGCTGATATCCAAGGCCTTTTCCGGATTGCCACTGATGAATTATTGCAATCAGAAATACACCAGCCTTCCGTGTGATTGAAAATTGTGAATGCAGTCAGATCAAAGACATTCATGCTGGAAAAGTCCTGAGGATACAACATTATATGCAAGCTAATTATAAGAAATGTATGATTCCTGGCATTTTGAAAGAACCTTGTTCCCAAAGGGGAGGATAGATTATCAGGCTCTGAATGTGAAGCACAAGAACCATTGTATCTTATTTGGCAATAAAGACATTGTTTTGTTTGGGCCCAGAAAGCAAATGAATTAGCCACTTTCACTTCCATGTGATTTTCAGTTCAGCTGTTTACAAAACCACAGATCCCAAAATGGCAATGCTTCACGTCGCCACAGTCTTGAATTTCCTTGTACTTTGAGCAGCTTAGGTAACTTGTGAATCCCCCACATATGCAAGATTTCCCTCCACACCTGTACTGTGATTTCAGTGTGACTAGGTTGAAATGTCAACTACATAAACTCACTGAAATCATACAAAAAGGTCAAACAAATGCTTAATAAAAATAACTTTCTGAACCTTCATTTTAGTTTTTCTATGTATTTTGATATTCCAAATTGTTATGCTAGAGTGTCTGTCTCCATACCTGGTTTAGATGGCACTAAAGAGCAAGGGGGATACTTAATTTTTATTTCAGCTCCCTGAGAATCTTTCTTGTAGACTGGAAACATGGTAACCTGAGACTTAAGGAGAGGACAGGACTGGAAATGAAAATAAATCAACATAATATGTGCTCCTGGGTATCTCTTCCATACGATTTCATCTGCCAGTAATGCAATCTGGAATGGAAATGATGAACCTCTTGTCTTGGATGTGTCTCATTGTCTTTTGGTATGATTTGTCTTTGTGAACATCTGGAAGATTTACATATGTTTGTCTCTTGGCTTAAAAATATAATCAGTGGAGGTAGAGAATCAAATAGGGTTTTTGTTTTGTTTAATACCCCTCTCTTTTTTTTCTTTTTAAACTGATGATCTATCTGCCACCCATCACTGTTCCATGTACCTGAAGCTTGGACTTCCATAATGTACTGATGCAAATCTTGCCCTTGCTGGATAACCTCAAAAGTCATATTGTTCATAGCCAATTTACGCTCCGTGTGTCGCTGTAGACGTTGTTCTGCCAGGGTCAAGTCTTCAGTATTGAAATCATTCATTTGCCTTAACAAGTCCTCATTCCAGGCATCTAATTCAGCTGTCACCTTCAAAGGAAAAAAACAACACCAAACCAAGATAAGCATTCAGGGGCATCCAAACTCTGGTGGCAGAGAAAGTGTCTAAAGTTATTTTACCATTATTATTATTATTATTATTATTATTATTATTATTATTATTATTATTAT
>NC_056522.1:238019022-238117692 GCF_019175285.1 Sceloporus undulatus
CCTTTATTTACAAAGTGCTGTAAATTTACACAGCGCTGTACATAGAGTATTTTTAATTAGACGGTCCCCTGCCCTCAGGCTTACAATCTAAAAAGACACCACACAAAAGGAGAAGGGAGTAGTGGTGGGAAAGGGGATGAGGTCCAGCAGTTCCTCTCTACCTCCAAGGCCTGGACCAAGGCAGATGGACTGGAGGGAGGGCTTGGCTTCATAATGGATGGTTTAATGGTTACAGTCTCTTAATTTATAGCCTGGTAAATTTAACTTATAATCATATAAGCCACAGGAAGGTATAGAAACAAGATTTTAAAAAATGTAAATGTTTTGTGTAAAAAAAAAGAACAATAAAATTTATTTCAGTATATTGTTAGAGGTAAGATTACCATGACCAGAAGCTTGAGGGTAATTAAAGGAATTGTACAAATTAAATTCTTTGTGGAGCATATAATAAAGTTAGTACAAATTAGCTTGCCTATAAGTGACTAGTCTAGTCAAGCAGAGATGCCCTGAGTTCCAGGTGAAAAGTAAAAAATAAAGGAACAATGAAAGGGGATGGTGAGAGATTTATCTTCAGGCTTTGCTTGTTTGTTCATTGTTTGCTAGTTACATTATGTTGTATATTACAGACATTTTGACTCCCCTTAAAGCACAGATCAGTACACCTTAAATCAGTAAATCTATTTCACACAATAGCATGAAACTGTTAAAACTGAACAAAGACTTCATAAAATCTGCATCTTAATTCATCTCTATTAGGGTGAATGTTTTGTCTGGTTATTTCTGTTAACTTTGCCTCCTTGGATATAGTTTCGTATGGATCAGTCTCAGTGCTAATGAACAGCTCTTCTAGGAAAAGAATGTACACCACTTTTTCAACTAATGAAACAGCAAAAAGTATTTTTATCATAAGAAATGTATTTATCTTTGGTGAGTAAAGTGGCTGAGAGCCTCCGCCAATGCTGCTGCCAAGGAAGATGGGAATAAAATGTGTGAAAATTATAGCAGCAGTGGCAGGAGCACTGCTGGTGGCGGCAGGAGCAGCAGTGATAGGGGGACAAACTCCAGGGAAAACTCTACTATAAGGGAGGTATACCTCAAATCTTGGGCAGATAAGGCCCTATGTAGTGTAGCCTTACTGCCCCAGATTCAGGGGGAGTATGGGTATTTAACAGGCTTTTCAGCAGTGTAGAGTGGGCCTACATAACTGGCAAGGTAGTCAACTGAAAGTGGGATAAAATGTAAGCTTTCAACTGACACAGTGCTGCCAACTGTGCTCAAGACTGAATGCTCAAGTAAAGAAAACTGTACAACACATTAAGGTACACAAATGCCTTGGCATCATTGTTCTGTTGAAAGAGATAGGAAAAATATGATAAAAATGGAGGAAACAAGAATTGTAGCAAGCAGAAACATAGGGGTTGCAGTGTGCCTATGGTGGTTGTCAGAAACTCTGAAACCTGAAGCCAGAAGAATGGTGCAAATCGAATGCATTCACAGTGCCAGGTTTTCAGGAAGAAGTTGAGATCATGTGAATTTGGTTTTCTCTTACATTTTGCCCATCCTACTGAATTAACAAAGCAGCACCCAAGATGTAAGTGTAAAATTACAAGGAAGTGTGCTACTTAAAGTTCTGTATTGCTGTAAAAATATCCACCACCAAAATGACCACCAATGGCTTGATGCAGAGACAAATCAGATTGCTGACATATATCCGGATTGGGAAAGGCTGAGTTATGTAGTACAAGCAACATGAAACAAAACACCCTGTGCCCACTCAAAATCTGTGCATATTAAAAATCAAGTAGTGTTTTCAATGGCATTGAAAAACAAAGTGAATTTAAAGAAAAAAGAAAAAAAAGCAGGTCCAGTGTGGTGTAATGGTTTGAGTGTTGGACTATGACTCGATAGGGTAAGATTCAATTTCTGCTCAGCCATGGAAACCCACTGGGTATCGCACACTCTTAATCCCAGAAACCCCCATGATTGGTTCATCTCAGGGTCACCATAAGTTTTTAATGACTTGAAAGCACACAAATTCAAAGTAGACCTATGAACTAAATCCAATATTGCACAGGTCTTGCACCGTTAGTGCAACAAAAATCCCTTTCCATTGCAGAAAATTTCCGCCCACTTCCCCAGCATAACAAAAAGACCAGTCCAGGGAGGAGTGGTCATCAGCCTCACAGGATAAATTTTTGGTGTCCAGGGGGCTGGAGTGGAGAGGGAAGACTGCCTTCCTCCACTTCCACTGATGGAAACAGTTTCTGCTGTAGTGAACTGGTATAAAATACCCATTGGAACAGTCAAGTCACTTGACATTATATTTACTGTATAACTTGCTTTACAGGTAATCTGGTTCTCTATTATCAGTGGTCATAGTTTAGTCATGAGCAGTTGTGCATTTGTTTCCTATTTGGAATTAATACTCTTGCAAACCTGCAACCTGTTCTCTTGATCCAATTCCTACTCGTCTTCTAATTTCCATAGCTCCCTCTTTTCTCCCCTCGCTTCTCCATATCTTCAATCTCTCTCTCTCTCTCTACAGGCTCCTTCCCGTCGGACTTCAAACATGCTCTCATTCCCCTAATTCTGAAAAAACCTTCTCTTGACCCCTCCTCTTTGTCTAGCTATCATCCGATTTTTCTTCTTCCCTTTCTTTCTAAAGTTTTGGAACAGGTTGTTTATTCTCGCTGTCTTGAGTTTCTTGAAGCCAACTCCATCCTCGATCCTTTTCAGTCTGGTTTCCGCCCACGGCATTCTACAGAGACAGCTCTCACTAAGATCTCAAATGACCTTTTACAGGCCAAGGCTAATGGCCTTTACTCTGTCATCCTTCTTGATTTGTCTGCAGCCTTTGACACCGTTGATCATTGGTCTCCTAATTGACATACTCTCTGACCTTGGGTTCTCAGACTCTGTTCTCGACTGGTTTAGATCTTATTTGTCAGACAGATCTTTGTAGGTGGTTGCAGGTGGTCAGACTTCTTCTCCTGTTCCCTTATCTGTTGGAGTTCCCCAGGGCTCTGTTCTGGGTCCCTTCTGTTTTCTCTCTAGACACTGTCCTTAGGTAAACTCATTAGCTCTTTTGGTTTTTCCTACCATCTGTATGCCGATGACACCCAGTTTGTATCTTTCCACCCCGGACCTTTCTCCAAGGCTTGAACAGCAAGTTTCGTCTTGCCTCACAGCCGTCTCGCAGTGGATGCACCATCGGCGTTTGAAGCTCAACATGTCCAAGACGGAGCTTCTTGTCTTTCCTTTTAAGTCCACACTTCAAAACTCCTTTTCTGTCTCTGTGGACAACATTCTATTCAACCAGTCCAGCAAGCCCATAGTCTTGGTTTTATCTTTGACTCTTCTCTGTCGTGTATCCCTCAGATTCAGACCACAGCCAAGGCTTGTAGTTCTTTTTGTACAATATTGCTAAAATCTGACCTTATCTTTCCGCCTCTACTGCCAAGATCCTGGTCCATGCCCTAGTGATCTCACGACTTGATTACTGTAACATCCTTCTGGCAGGGCTTCCTCTTTCTCACCTCCGCCCTTTAATTTCTGTCCAGCACCAGCTGCACGCATTATCACATCCGCCCACCGCTGTGACCATATCTCTCCTCTGTGTTGGCATCCCTTCACGTGGCTCCCACATGCCTTTCCGCATTCAGTATAAGCTCCTGCTGTCAACATTTAAAGCCCTCCATGGACTGGCCCCTCCTTACTTATCAGACCTTCTTTCTCCTTACCTTCCAAACTAGGGCCCTCCGTTCTGGTAGTCAAGGTCTACTGTCCTAGCCCAGGATTTCCTCTGCCCCATCTTGGATTCGCCCCTTTTCACTCACTGCCCCTCACTCCTGGAACCTTCTTCCCCCACGAGCAAGAGCCATCACTTCTTTAACCAGCTTCAAAACGGAGTTGAAGACCATCCTGTTCAGAGAAGCCTTCCCAGGCATTGCATAATTGTCGCTTACTATTTGATGTTCTTTTGGTGCCTGTTTTATTGAATCATTTCCTATATTGCTATGTATTTTATATGTATTATCCTACTAGAAAGGCCCCTTCCCCACCACCACTCCCTTTGTGTCGTGTCTTTTTAGACTGTAATCCTGAGGGCAGGGAACCGTCCAATTAAAAAGAATGTATGTACAGCGCTGTGTAAATTTACAGCGCTTTATAAATAAAGGTTAATAATAATAATAATAATAATAATAATAATAATAATAATAATAATAGTCTACACACATTTTACTTGGCTAATATTTTCTGAGTAGGCATTCTACAGCTTGCAAAATGCAGGACTTCTTCAAGTGACCATTTTCACAAGCTTTCTCTTCAAATGTTTGTGATTCTTTATCTCTAGCACCCACTGGATGTAGACCCTGTCACTAGCTGTCACTCACAAAAAATTCTGGACCTCTACTTTGAACTAGAAGCCATTTCTACAATACTGTATACCTTTGGGAACACAAAATAACTGCATGAAAAAGCTCTTGGCTGACTGTAAAAATTATCATTAAAAACAGACAAAAAGTGATAATCAACGTTTTGGTTCTTTTTGCATGTTTTACAAATTATTTTGTTTCCAAATATACACAACCAATCTCACGCAATTGTCACCCATCACATCCCAAAATCCTATTTAATAGCACTATATCCTTTTTCGATGCAGGCAGCAAGTTACTTATTACAATTCAATCTGTGTGAATGTGTTTTTTTAATCTAAAATGTTCAGTGAAATTGTTACCTCAATGGTATACTGTTCAAAAATCCGGAGCTGAAGAAAGATGTCTAGCTTAATTTTCCTCTCGTGGAAGAGTTCTTCCATCTGTACCTGGGCTTCATCAAGCTGCTGGAGGACTGATTCAATGTGGCTAATGGAACTATTGTGTGGTGTTTTATTGTTGGAGACTGCTGAATCCCTGTGGTAAAGTTAAAGAAGGATGGTTAAAACCCATTCTTGGAAAAGGCAAAAATTAAATGCTCTCAGTTCTTCTAACAGCTGTAAAACTCAAAGGATGATGAAAGTTATATACAGGATTCACTTCTTTCAGTTACAGAATGCCTGCATTTCCAGAATGTTACAGTTAATTGTTTGCATCCTTCCATATCCGGCAACATTTTGACCCCTAAGCACTAACAAGGAGTTGGAAAGAAAAGCAAAGGGACTGGATAACACAAAAACTCTTGACCACTCTTATTAGCAATCCTAGATTTTCATTCAAGAGACTCCACTTCTCTGGTTGTACTCATCCTACTTCAGAATTGTCAACTTCAGAACTGTTACAAGCACAGTGTGCAAAATAGTATGATAATTGCAAGTATCCACTTCATGTACATGACTAATACAAGAGGTAACTTACGTTAGTATGAGAAGACTAGAATTTTAAAATTATTTTTATCAGAATGAAACCAAAATTCATAAAATTGTGGGCAAGATGCTGCCTATCCACAAGGCAAGATGTTACAAAAATGCAGGAGAGGGGGGCAAGATGTTACAAAAATGCACTGAGGAGTTCAAATTGACCTTGCTCCCATGACAGACATGGAATGTAACTTTAAGAAAGAAGATCTTATTGCATTTTCCTGTCGCCAGGGAGTACACAACCCATTTGCAACCTGGGCTTCTCCGGGTTCCTCCCACCTCTTTTCAAGAATGGAATTTTCTCATTCTTGAAAAGATGCAGCAGAAGCTTGGGTTGCTCAAGTGGCTCCAATGGGTAACATGCTGATTCTGTTGATTGAAAGATTGGCAAGTTGGCAGATCGAGGCCTGAGTGCTGCATGATGGGGTGAGCTCCCGTCACTAATCCCAGCTTCTACCAACCTAGCAGTTCGAAAGCATGCAAATGCAAGGACTGTAGATAAATAAGTACCACTTATCAAGTGGGAAAGTAAACAGTGTTCTGTGCAATCATGCTGGCCACATGATCACAGAGTAGTCTCTGACAACACTGGCTCTTTGGCTTAGTAACGGAAATGAGCACAGCCTCCTACAGTGCAGGACCCAACAACCTTGTCAATGGGGAATACTTTTACCTTTACCTTCTTAAAGTTACATCCTGCATCTATCATGAGAGCAAAGCCAATGCAATAAGCTCCTTAGTACAGGCTAGTCCATTTAACTCTGTGCCTCTCACTCGTCTATTACATCTTAAGACTGATGAGGTAAACTTCATCACATCTTGCTGATAAAGAGATTTAAAGATCTCAAAAGCTTTTCCAAATTTTATCTGCATTTTATTGGTATTAATTATGCATTTAATACTCCCCATTAGTTTTATAGAATTTATTGGTATTTACTGAAATATTAAACTCTGTGATTTACCATAAGATCACAAAATTAAGTTTTAAAATGACACTTGAATCATTTTTAAATACTGAACCAGTTTAAAAAATCATTAAAAATAGAGTGAGTAAAATTATTATTCCAATACCATGTTTGCATTGAGATAAAATATACCACAGCAAACAATTCTGAACTAAGTGAGAAGAGTCATCTGACTTGTTCTGCAATGGTGATAGCACTGCTATGGATAAAGACCTTTGAGAAGCATTGCAGCTTTCCTGTTAGCTATTAAGCCAACACAGATATCCAGTTCTTGGCTCAAAACAGAAGGACCAAAAGGTTCACCAATGGGCTGAATTGGGGGGGGGGTGTTGTTTACACAAAACAGCCCCAAATGTCGCTGGAAGGCATGCCAACTAGAAAGAGTCAGGCCAAAATGAAGGCTGGCTCAAGATTGTGGTGGCAGCCTGGATCAGGGCCAGGTGCATGTGGTTGCTGTGGTCCTGCAGCCATTGGGGTGGAAATGGCCTCTGGCTGCTTCTTTTGGCTCGTATGTTTGAGTCCCTTGATTTACAATGGTAGTTCATTGCTACTGATCAAATTTGTAGTCTTGTATTATACTTTTTCTGCTTTACTATCTCATATTTAACACTAAATATTTAACACTAAATAGGAACCTGAGGAGGCAGCGGCCTCCCTCCCTTCCTTCCTCCCCAGCCTTCAGCCTCCTTCCTGCGACCCACGGAGCAGCCTTCCTTGTCCGCCATGTCGGCCAAGGTGCGGCTGAAGAAGCTGGAGCAGCTGCTGCTGGACGGGCCCAGGTGCCATGAGAGCGTGCTGAGCGTGGAGGCACTGCTGGACCTCCTGGTCGGGCTCTACACCGAGTGCAGCCAGGACTCGCCCCTCCGCAGGGACAGGCTGGTCTCCGACTTCCTCGAGTGGGAGGACAAGCCCTCCCTTTATCCACCATCTTGAGGGAGAGAGAGGCAGGCTAGCTCCACCAGGCCTGCCTGGAAGAAGAAGAGCCCTCCCTCCAGTCCATCTGCCTTGGTCCAGGCCTCAGAGGGAGAGAAGAATGCTGGACCTGATTCCCTCCCCCCCTCACCATTCTCTTCTCCTTTTGTGTCGTGTCTTTTAGATTGTAAGCCTGAGGGCAGGGAACTGTCTATTATCCCTCCTGTTGTAAACCACTTGGATTCCCAGTGATTGGGCGGCATATAAATAAATCCTATTATTATTTATTATTAAACAGATGCTTGGAGTAGTTGCTTTAAGTTGTCAAACAGATTTTGATTTTTAAAAAAATTTTTTTTGTGGAGCTTCAAAATAAAAAAATGTTTTCCACAACCTCAAGTAATAAACCCTGTTTTGAATTGGTCAGTAAGCTTCATCAACAACAAAAATGGATTTTAGAGCAAGTACTGTAAGCTTGGGCTACTGTGCAGAAAGAATGAAAGGAGTGAAAAATTGAAAACTATTAGCTAGGAATCCACTGCTTGCTTTCACTGCTTCCTTCTTAATGCTCCTTCGTACACACAGTCATAGTGACTGGACTAGTGGTAAAAGGTTATTATATTAGTTTCCCAAAAGTTATAAAATGGGTTTTGGGATAATTCTAATAACAAAAACACCTATTTTTAAAAACTATGTTACTAAATTTAAGGGAGAAAAAACTAAATTACTAATGGTATTTTATTATTCTGGGTTATATAAACCCCATTCATATGTTTGCTTGTTTGTTTGTTTATTTATTTAATATATTTATTTCTATCCCGCTCTTTTTCCAGGACTGGGACTCAATTAACCTTAACTAATAGGCTTGGTGCTAGAGTTTCACAATGGACCATAACTAACATTACTTGCATATTTGTGTGTGTGTGGGGGGGGGGGCTCACACAGGAAATTTTTCAGTTAGTAGATGTCTAATACTATTTTTTTAATTAAAAGAGTTTGTGCTATATATTCTCCCACAATCACTTGTGAAAATACCACTCAGATCACACTCTGGCAGATGCTACAAGAATGATATGAGAGCCAAACCCACCTCTGGTTATAAACCTAATTTGGTAGACAAATTAGTTTTTCCCTGTTCTCTATTCCTTTCACTTTGCTTCATAGAATTTAGTGGGACACACTTACAACCAGATGTCGTCTTCTTCACATAATCTTTGCCCAGGATTCTGCTTCATATGGGTAATTTATAAATTTTAATTACAGTGTAAATCTGGAAGGAGTTCTCAAGCAATTCCAGTAAAGTGGAATCAGAGTGATATGATTTACTATCATCTAATAATAATTGCTAGGGGAGAGTAGTTACTGCTAATAATATGTCAAGTGACCCATCCCCTTTGTGGTTCCCTTTCATGGACTACAAAGTGTTTGTAAGAGGAGATTTCAGCTATTTTTGGTGGCAAAAGGCACATGCTTTTTTCCAGAAGAGAACTCAGTAGAGTTCTTTTGAATCTATACTAGGCTGGGGGGAACAATCTCCTCTCCCCCAGTGGACTGATACTGGTGACTTTCTGGAAGGAACCAATGGCCACCAGTGCTCCCCTGTATCAGTGGTTCCAGTAAAGGGGGGGGATCTCCTCTAGTTTAATTTTACTTATTTATTTAAAAGATTCACATACTAGTAAAATATGCAAAGTGGTTTATAATTAATTTTGCAAAAACAGTAAAATATAGGAATAAAACCAGCCCAAACATCATCAGCACTGAGAGATTCAATCTATGAGCAGATAAAACATAATCAGGTGCATTTCTCAAACCTCCCCTAGACTACAAATCATATTCTAGCTTAAGAGGATCAAATGAGAATCAAGTTATTTCCTATCCATTCATTTGCACAGTATAGCAAGGAAGTCAGAGGTGGCAAGAAAGAGAGAAGGGGGTGGA
This sequence comes from Sceloporus undulatus, assembly GCF_019175285.1. Lineage (NCBI taxonomy): Eukaryota > Metazoa > Chordata > Lepidosauria > Squamata > Phrynosomatidae > Sceloporus > Sceloporus undulatus. The sequence goes on from NC_056522.1 coordinate 238,028,197, forward strand.
GAATGGAAATGGCAGGGTGAGAAAGAGATTCCCTGCAGACTGTCAACATGTGAGCCCTAATAGAGTATTTATTTATTTCATTTATATCCCACCTTTCTCCCTAGAGGGACCCAAGGTGGCTCATAGATAAAACCTTTAAAATTGTTATAAAATTCAAACAAAATGTCTATATATAAAATCACATAAAATATAAACAATATAAAAATAATATACAATCACATAATTTATACACAAGTTATACCCTGCAAGATAGTCCTTAATTAAAAAAAAATGATCATTTACCCTTGCATTAATTCATAAACAAATAAATAAATAGCAGCCTGCTGGGGAAGAAGGTGTCAGATCAGGCCCTGGTAGTGGAGAAGTAGATGTTGAATGCCTAGCCCCTGCACCATTTTGCCAATGATCATTTCTCTCCCAAAGTTACTATTCCCTATGTGAGGGTAAACCTCACTAAATAAAATGAAACAAAGCATTATATGAGACTTGATCACAGTTGTTTAAACTTTTAGGACTGTTACAGACTTGATCACATTTTTAAAACCTTTATGACTGTTAACAGTCAGTGTGACAAAGAGAACATTTACAGCCCTCTATGAAAACCCCATGATAGATTCACCTTAGAGTTGCTGTAAGTTGGAAATGACTTGGAGACCAAATAACAACAAATTATACAGAGAGGCCCCCCTCCCCATATTACTTAATTGGAAGTTAATATTTTTCACTATAATGGACATTACTAGCAAACAGGTAAAGACTGATAACAACTGTTTGAAAAAACAAACAATTTACTTTCAGGGCAAAGCTAATGAAAACCTGTCCTAGCCAACTGCAAAGAGCTAGAATAGTTAAGACTAGAGCCATCTTCAGAAAGACTGCTGTATCTCAGCTCCTGTTTAATGAAGTGCATCCTGAATGGTGTGAAACAACTGGTTGCATCTGCATTGCAGAAATAATGCAGTTTGACACCACTTTAACTGCAATGGCTCAATGCTATGTTATTCTGGGATTTGTAGTTTTGTGAGATATTTAGTCTTCTCAAGGAGAGTGCTCTGGTGCCACAACAAACTACATACTCCAGGATTCCATAGGATAGGGCTATGGCACTTAAAGCGGTGCCAGGTTGCATTATTTTTGCAGTGCACATGCAGCTTATATCTTCTAATTCATGATGAAAGTGCAATTATGAGTAGCAGGCACTTTTGTAAAGATATTAATATTCTACATGCCCCCACAGAGCCTCCTAAAAGAATTCTTCTGAAGAGTATAAAATACTATATTCAGAGTTACATGAAACCAAATTTTATTTAAAATTTGCCAGACACTGCTTAGCAGAAGTAAGGAGATAAATCACTAGGCCTCTGTTTATAACAGTTTAACAGTGTTCAGTTAATATCCACTTCAAAAATATTTACACTTTAACCACTTAATCATCACTTAGCTTCATATCCATTACACATGGTGGCCCAAAGTGATTTAAGATTATTTTTAGCAGTCTCTACAAATCATTCTTTGCCATTTCAATAAAACAAAATATTTTGAATCATGCAAAGTAAAATAACAGTGCAGTGAAAAAAAAATCTCCCATTAAATACTAAGTTTTGCCTTTTTGCTCAGCTGTGCTCCTGGCACCATATAATAAATTTACCTGAGCTGCTGGATTAAATCTTCACCTTCCTTGATTACATTCAGGGTAGCATCGAGAGTAGCTGTCTGCTGCTGCTGAAACTGCTTAATAAGCTCTTGAACAGCATCTACAGAATCAGCGCAGACATCTTCCAAGAGCTCCTTCTGGAGATCTTCCATCCATGTCCACAGCTGTGAATGAGAGAAAGACATACAAATCAAAGAACATGGAGTTGGGTGGGGGAGCAAAAAGGAGAGGGAAGAATTGGAGGGGGGCAGAAACTGGGTATTAACCCTTTGATCCTCTAAAATCGTCTCAAAGAGTATTAATCAGAATACTACAAAGCACAGCATGCCAGATGCTAAAGAGCACAAGATATTACATGTCTTAACCAACTGTCACATCAGAAGTATCACATGAAAACGATTGTACACTATGTCACTTGAAATATGCTGTCATTTTTCACTTTTTATTAGGTAAAGAGAGAACATACAGAAGAAGAGAAACATACACCATAGAACTGTAATTACAGGAGATAATCAAAATAATTAAAAAAAACTTTGGGTGTGTATTGTTTATGCTGTCTATTTCAACAGAAGATAAACTGATTCAATAAATATTGCAAATAAGTATTTATTTATTTACTGTAAAATGGGTTTACTATTGCCTGAATTTTACAAAATGTTGAATTTTCATCAATGAAACAATACTCTAAATTCCTTTCATTGATAGGCTATCATACCGTTGTTGTTGCATTAGCAGCAGTATTAGTAGGATTCATGCAGAAGCTTTGCTTGTAATAATTTTTTGTGATTGCTTTGTGAAATAAATAATTTATATAAATAAATAAATACTCCAAACTTATACTTTAATTGATATGATATCACATTGCTGCCGCTGCTGCTTTACTTGTAATAAATCTTGTGATTGTTATTAATACCATGAATTTACAAATTATTTTTTCCTACTTTATTAGCCGAATAGAAGTTAACAAACTTCACTTGAATTGATACAAATTTATTTTGACTGATTGACTGATTGGTTTGATTAATTACCCCTCCCCCATTTTCTCAAAGCAAGATCCAAGGTGGCAATCCTATCAGGGCCAGCACTATGCTTAGGCAAGGTGAGCAACTAACTCAGGTGACAAATGCTGGTGGGAAGCATTAGTAGCCTCTCATCTATTTCTCGCAAGTCTCTCAACAATTCCCGTCTAACAGGCTGTCCCACATAGCTTGTCCTCACTGTCTAAACTAGCCTGTTGCTGCTTTCAGGGATGATAGAAGGCATGCCCACAGCCCATGTTGAAGTAAGCTATCCCACATAGCTTTTATATATAGAAGACTTGTTTGTTGTTGTTAACTGCTCTTGAGTCAACTTTGACCCTGTGGATGAGATTTCCCCAAGCCCCCCTGTCCTCAACTGTTTTGCTCAGATACTGAAGGCTCAGGGATGTGGCTTCCTTGACTGAATCTATCCATTTAATATGCAACCTTCCTCTCTTTCTACTTTCCCAGTATTATTATCTTTTCCAGTGTGTCATATCTTCTCATGATGTGGCCAAAGAATGACAGCCTCAGTTTGGTCATCTTGGCTTCTAGGGATCTGCTCAGCTTTTAATACTGAGAGGGGGAAGGGGAAGCCAGCTCCATCAGCCTTCCCTGAAAGAGGATCCCACCCCTCCATCCACCATCATCCAGAGGGAGAAGGGTAAGCCAACTCCATCCGGCCTTCCCTGAAAGAGGATCCCACCCCTCCATCCACCATCATCCAGAGAGGGGGAAGGGGAATCCAGCTCCATCCGGCCTTCCCTGAAAGAAGATCCCACCCCTTCATCCACCATCATCCAGAGATGGGGAAGGTGAAGCCATCCCACCTGGAGGGAGTGAAATGGCAGGCCCAACACCATTGGGCCTATCCTTAAGATATAGAGCCTTCCCTCCAGTCTATCTGCCTTGGTCCAGGCCTCAGAGGGAAAGATGAACTCCAGAACCTGATCCCCTTCCCCACAACAATTCCCTTCTCCTTTTATGTTTTGTCTTCTTAGATTGTAAGCCTGAGAGCAGGGAACCGTCTAATCAAAAAATTGTATGTACAGTGCTGTGTAAATTTACAGCGCTATATAAATAAAGCTTAATAATAATAATAATTTGTTTGATTTTCTGCTTAACTGATTGTCGATGGTATTCTCAAATCTCTTCTCCAGGACCACATCACATCTAAGGATGGTTTCTCATTAAGATTCACTTACCCGGATTTCAATTTTATTCAAAATGTGTCAGGCTTCATACCTTGAACATATTGCAATTTAACCTTCTGATTGCTGTGTTACGTTTACCATGGAATAAGCATACACCAAAACATTAGTTACACATATGAAATGTTTTGGTTCATGACAACTGACTTATATAAATGTAACCAAATCCAAAATTCTGTGATCCACTTTCCTAGGCTAGATCCAGTATGCACTATTGCAATTAATTTCTTTACAGTTACTTCACTGGGGAAAATACATTGAGACTGATGGATAAATAACATTTCAGACATATCACAGATGTAAAGGCATCAGTACTTGTCAGTACTGGTGCAAACATGCACAGATGTTCTCAGACTCATTTCTCATTTGAGAGACATGTTTCTTTCAGGTACAAACTACAAATTAAAGCTGGAGTTTGGAAGTAATCTGTTTAATATTTTTTTTAAAAAAAATACCTTAAGAGTTGTCATAATGATAATAACATCAATAGTATGAGTAATGATAAACATCTGATGTTACCTCAGCATAGTACTTTGGCAAAGGGGAGGGATATGCAGTTAGCTGGCCACTTGCTGCTCTTTTTAGATATTTTAATAGTTAAAAAAACGTGTTGGTCATGTTTAATAAAATGCTGTTATAATTCCACTAAAAGCTGCACAAAAGATTAATTTTAACACAAACATTTCATAGTAATGTTAATATCAACATGCTCTAGTTGCACACTGGAGTCACACATAGTTCTGGAAAGAAATGCATGCAATATGATGTTATTGTTAATGAAAAATGGATTCAGAAGATGTTTGAGGGTATCAGTCTTCCTTCACTGATAATTTTCTGTTTGAAATCACCATCCAGTATTGCACGCATGTTTACAAAGGTGAAGTACATTCTCAAAATTGTAACAGGCAAAGGGTTAAGCAGACTCTCTGCCAACTGTATTTTTATTCAAAACTCTTGCCTCCTAAGACTGCTTTTAGCAAGTAAATTCTCAGGGGTATACAACAAATATTTGTATACAGTGTTTATGTGCCCTTTAGTTCTTTGTGATCAGTTTTTTTCAAACCTACTGCTCACAGCATAGTAGTTCAGATTAGGGCTTTATGAATTATCCTCATTTCATCCTGCTGGTCCTGAAGGGTCTTCTGGCTCTATGCATATCTTCCTCTACTCCCCCAGACAATTTCGATGGTTCCTCCCATCGTTAAAACTGGACTTGCCACTTCATTTCCATACACAAAGGATTCTGAATTTGAATTGACATTCTCACACACTAATGACATACATAGGTCTGTTCCTGGCTTTCCACTCCACCAAATGCATCTGAGGAAGTAGACTTAAGTCTACAAAAGCTCATGCTGCCAGCTTTTTTCTTTCTGTTAGTCTCATAGGTGCTACAAGATCTCTCAACATACTGATTCTACAGACTAACATAGCTATACAGTCGGCCCTTCTTATACACGGATTTTTTATACATGGATTCAAGCATCCACAGTTTGAAAATGTTCAAAAAAAGTATAAATTTCCAGTATCAGACTTTGATTTTCCATTGATTATAAGGGACACCATTTTGCTATGTCATTATATTTAATGGAACTTGAGCAGCCACGGATTTTGTTATCCACGGGGGATCTTGGAACCAAACCACAGCAGATAACAAGGGTCCACTGTATCTTTGAATGGTTCCTCCATGCAGCACCCACTACAAATTTTGCACGCCCCTCCCCCCAAAAAATTCTTGTATTGATTTTTGTACATATAATTATGAATCTGCACCAAAAATATTGTACCTTACTGAATCTCATCCCTCCTTCTCACTGGGACCTCTTTGCTGTACTTGCAAAAATCTCTCTCTCTCTCTCTCTCTCTCTCACACACACACACACACACACATGCACACCAAATTCAAAAAGAACTTTCTTCCATAATATTTCTGATACAACTCAGTCATGGATTGGAGAATATTGTTTCTTGCTATCCATAATCTTCAACAGAAATATTAATGGAAGTCTGTTAGTTCTATCTTTCTGCCTGCAGATTCTGCAGGCACTTGTTCACTCAACCACACACAGCTTCTGTTACACTGAATTATCAGAATTATGAAGTCAAATAGATCCTATTCAGATTTCTTTGATATCCATAATTTGGACACCATTTGGAAATTACCATCCTAAGGAATAAATCTATTAGATGTCTGATATATTATTTGTAGTTGAATCAGGCACTCTTTCACCAAAGAACAGAATTAAATGTGGCAGCAGGCTATAAAATATGATAAGCTGTTTTATAACAATTATATCTTGCTATATAGCCCATTGCCCTCAAGACAGTTAAATAATGAAGTGTATTTTTGTCTGTCTTTGTAACAGTGACCCAAATACACTTCAGATTGATCCACTAATTCTAAGCAGTCAGAGCCAACAGTTAAATAATAATCTGTTCAAATTGCTTAGAGTACCCACGAAGCTGCTACTCCCCACAGAGAACAATTTGTAGAATGATGGTCAACCCTTTACATTCCTGAGTTTTTACAAAATATTTCTAAGTCATACTAGGTTGTTCTTTGCCAAGCTGGCTGAACGAAGAGTACAGAAATTGCACCAACAGCTAATAATCAAATAGTTCAGCATTGGTTAAATCCCATTGTTACTACAGGGTCAGAAGATAGATGCTCTATTGACAAGGGAAGTCTTGGACAACAGATTAAATTGATGGATGATTTAAAGTAATTCTGAGTCTGAAGCCTTAATGGATTCCTCCAATTCGTGGGTCCAAAGATGTGCCACTTAAGCTAGAGCTGCACTAAGAATGACCTTCTGTAACTGGGTTTCTACTCTAACAGTGAATAAATTTGTTGAAAAACAATCTCAAGGCCATAGGACCCCTATAGCCTTAAGCCCAAGGGTGATGTCAGAAGTTAAATCAACAGGGATACTGAAGAGCTGAGGAAATAGAAGATAACAAAGTAAAAAAAAAAATACTGCAAAGGATGATGAAGAAAAAGACTAGGATACCTTAGAGCACATATCATACATGAGTCAAATGAGTGATTCTGTGGACAAAGGAAAGTCTAGGCTACATCAATAGAACAGTGTCCAGACTGAAGGAAGTAAAAGTATCACTCTATTCTGTTTTGATCACACCTCACCAGGAATACAGTGTCCAGTTCAGAGCACTACAGTTCAAGAAGGAAGAGCTGAAAGGTCTTCGGAGGAGGATCATCTGGAGAGGCCCTTCTCTTTCATCACCCTCTCAGGCTCATTTGGTGGAAATGGGAGGATACCTTCTTGGTGGCTGCCTGCTCCTACACTTTGGAACTCCCTCCCTAGAGTGGCCAGGAGGACCTTGGCCATTTTCTCCTTCCTACTGCAGGTTGATACATTTCTGTGCCATCAGGTTTTTGCAAACTAAGAGGTGGTGCAGACCACCCCTGAAGGGGCAGCCTGCAGCCATCTCCATCTTCACTAGATTGAGGTCGCAGGAACTGCACCCTGTGGCCCTAATCTGGGTTTTCTGCAACACTAAAAGGAGCTGCAAAAAGCGGCTCCTTTTTGTACCCTGGAAAGGGCACTGTAGCTGCCAGTGCTGTGGCTTTATGGCACTTCTTTGGTACTGTGTCATGTGGACACAGTGCCAGAGGAGTGGCATGATGGCCATGTGGTGTGGTGCATGCATCATGTGGATGCCATGCCTCGACTCCAGCCCCAGGCCAGCCTTAATGTCCATTTTGCACAGCTCCTAAGCAGGGCCATGCTTTTAATACTGCCCAGTTCTTATTTAAGGCTAGTATATAGTCTTTTAATGCATTTTAATAGTTTTAATGTTTTAACTTTATTAATCATTTAATTGTTTTTTAAAATCTTACATTTATAGTTTTATTAATACTTTCTTTTTATGCCCTATATTTTGCCTTGATAGTCAATCAATCAATTTTTTTTTTATTAATGCTTAAGCCAAAGGTTTACTTTTAGACTGTGAACTACACTGGCCCTACTATCTTCAGGGCATTTGTTCAAACATTAGACTTGAAGGAATTACTAATAAGGCAGCACCTTGGTCTTCCCATGGGGGATTGCTTGTGACCATTTTTGAAAGAATGATCAGCAGACAATGGTGAAATAAATGTATCACATTTCCAACATGTTGAGCTTCTCCCTTATGACATAGGTTTCATTAAACCACTCTCTCTGTGTGTTTTTGTCCTAAATGTAAGTGTAATCATAGAGTGGGGGCAAAGGCAACTAAAGACAGGTAAAAACCATGTCACCATATGTTATTCCCACTAGCATGAGTCCCATTCAGTAGAAAAGCAGGAAATAAATCAAATCAATAAAGTATGTCAGTCAGAAAGGTGAAAAGCACTAAAATTATAACCACCCATCTCCAGAGCAATGCAGTGGTGGGTTTATTAGTGTTTTTATTTCATGCCACTGATAAGCATTTTCAGCATTGTACTGTAAAAAGGGATGAGTGGAACTTAGTGTTTCCACTCTAAAAGATTTTGGTAAAAATGGATTTAGACACTCTGAGTATACCAGATGACTAATACTACTAAGTTCACAGCACATATATAGTGCTTTTATGTAGACTGAGGAGATAGCTAACAGCACTGCCTGCCAAACATGCTAGCAGATGTGGTGAGACTTGAACCAGTCTTCTGGGACACTTAGAATCATGCTGTATTTGCTTTGATTCCTAGTGCCTTTCTCTCCAACACAAAAGTTTTCAGGATGCTAAAGAGCAATTTGTTTACTCTGTATGTTTTCCCTTAGCATTTTCTGAGGCCTCCAGCCCACCTAAAAGGCCAGTGAGAGCACTGACTCTTGCTTATGCATAGAAGACTAGTAGGAGACACTGGAAACATTATGGAGAGCTACGTTAGCCCTCTCATCACATCATTTCCAAGGCTTCCGAAGTGCCGAGAGAGCCATCAGTTCAAGACAGCAGAATGCATGGCAGTATTATGTTCCCACTTTAAATACACTTTGAATTGGCCTATCATTACAAGTCTGAACTGTCAAGGTCAAGGTAAATTCTATGCTTACTTTATAGCTGAAGGAAAAAATGGGTGAATGCAATCAGCATCAAAATAATTATTCCAGATTTTTAAAAAGTGACTACTAAATATGCACCTCCAACAGAAGTAGCACCCTACACTGAAAAGCAAATGATTTATTAGACTTTCTGGAGCAGAAATCATGATGTTCCTACCCTTTCCCCTATCTCAAAACATCCCATAAATCCTTAGTCAAGAGCTGCTGATTCCCCAGCATCTATATTTCCCCCCTCTGGTATGTACTATCATTTGCTAAACATGACAGATGACTTGATTCTGAGAGACGTCTTCAAGTTTTTTCCATGAGTTGTGACTGCTCTGAATCATTCTTTAATAACTTTCTCAGGGTTAAGCAAATTATAGTGCTTCTTCTTTGACAAAAGGATAGTCCACCTTCTCAAAGGATCACATTGATTTCTGACATTTTATAACCATTTAAATATTTAACTTGATACCATCTCTTGGCAAAAGAATACACCATAATCACTGTACTAGACTGACAAGTAGCTAAGGTAAAAGAGATGTTAAGGACAGCAGTGATCCAAATAACCTCGTTTGTGATTGATAGGTTGGTAGGAAAAAAAATATTAAGAACAGTAACATCCAATAAAAATGTCCAATAAAAAGTAAAAACAATTGGTTGATGTTTGATCCAGAATTCATTGGAATATATTAGTTTCCTCATTGTCCAGATTGAATTTATGTATTTCTTCTGGTAGATGGTAGAAATTGTATTATAGTAATATTTTAGGATGAGCTGAACTGAAATTACTTGAAAGAAGTTTTCTGAAGGAACTTCTTCAGAATTTTCTTTTTAAAAAACGATGTTTTGTAAAGTACCATCTGCCAGATTTTTGTCATAGCCTTCAATTCCTCCACAACAGCCCAGGTATAAGGCATTATGAGGAATGCACAATGAAAGTTAAGTTGCTAATACAGTTACTATTTCTCTCACTCACAAAGAAAACAGTTTAGGGAAATAAAAAGAGACTATTAAAACTGACGGGTGCTTCCACCCACCTGTCCAGAGCCTGTTGAAGAATTTCCTTTTCCTTTGAGGAATAAGCAGAATAATATTCTCAATGTACTGCATGAAAACAGGGTGAAGAATAGGGGTATGCCATTTTCACTCGGATCCACCAGTAGTTCCTTGTACTGAAAGCAAACTATGCTGTCAGTGTCTTTATATTTAATATTTCTGGACAACAAACAATAGCCCCCTATCCCACCCAACTTCAGTAATCCTATAAGTTAAAAGGTGAGCACTGTTGATGAACTATCATAAGCATAGTACAAAGTTAAAGATATGAATATCTTGCAAATGAATAACAAATAAACACTGATATCCTTTGATTAGTATGTATAAAACCTGACCAACACTAGAGGTGATAATGATGACAATAGAAAACTATAAACTAATATGCAGCCAGGATGTAGTCACAGCAGAACTTAACTGCTATAAAATGAATAAACAAAAAACTATGATCTTTTCTCTTCTGACAAATACCCAAGGACTGAAATGAATGGACTGCCAGTCTACAATAAAACAGAAACAACATGTTATACTGGCTACAAATGCTTAGAGATTTCAGAGGACAGCAGTCCTATGCAATGGCCCAAAATATAAATCCTAATTCTAGGAGAAATATTAATTCACAGTCATCATGCTATAGTGTGATAGCATTGTCTTTTTTAAAAAAAAAATCCTACCTAAGTTTGGATACAATCCCCAGGCAGGAATGTTTCATCTTCCAAGTATTTCTTTAGCTCCCTGTCCAAAACAGCAGGTTAAGTACACAAAAAAGAATAGACCTCAGGGAAGACAAGGCCTGCCAAAACCGCTGTTAGAAGACATCTCTAAACATCAGGGGTGTGAGTAGGGGGATGCAGGGGATGCAGACCACCCCAGGTGACACCCTGGGTGTGTGTGTGACACCACTGCTCCCCAAACATCTGCTTTTGGGCAGAAATGAGCTGTGGTGTTCATTTGCATTCCTTTAAAATACTGAAAAGATGGTGTGGGTGGGGTGAGGCTCAGTCAAAGGTTTTTTAAAATTACTTAATTGTTTGTACATTATAAACCTCCTTTCCTTCATCATTACTATTTCACATCTGTTTGCCTATCACCTATTTGCTATATATCCATAATTCTGTACTTCCCTTCTTTTATCTGATTTTGTAATATATTGTTTCCCTTAATATTCCCCACTTCTGATTTAATTAATCCGAACATACTATTTGTCTCTCCAGTCACTTATTGTAAGCTCAGTTGTTTTGGATCTTTTTAAGTAGATAAATCTCTGGTGACTCATCTGATGAGTCATTTTCAAGATTTTCTTTATTGTAATATGTGTTCTTTTAAAAAAAATCACCTGTGGACATTTCTGCCACAAGTGAGACAAGGGTCGTTTTGCTTGTTGCCATTTTCATCATGTCTTTCGCTCTGTTTTGTCAATGTTTGCAATCTTTTGATGGGTTAAATACCATTGGTGGGACATTTTCAAATAGTTTTCTTTTAGGTCTTGACATTTTGTAAAGTGTTGCATCCTCTTCCTTGAATATATCCAACTTTCCAGGTCAGTATCATTTTCTATATCCATGGCCTATTTTATCATAGACTCTTTAATTTGGTCTTGTACTAATTCTCTGGAGAAAAGTATTTTATTGAATTTTGCTGTCTTTTTTACCTTCTGTGCTACAAAACATTGTGTAAAATTTTCTTCCATCTTCTTCAAAGCTCTCAATTTTAGATTAATTTTGAATCTTTCTTTTAATTTTGTGTATAATAGCAAATGCATTTTGTGATCTAATTTCTCAAATGCTTCCAATGATTTCATTTTTTATTTGTTTTCCTTGCTCTTTACTGAGATGTCTCATATCTGAGCCATGTATCTAATGATTTCCACCTTTCATAGAATGCTTCTTGAGGGGATAAAAATTAAATTTTACATTTTAAGTTAAACAAAATAAAATTCAAAAGATGTTCTTTTACAATTTTCTTTAAAAACATCACATTTTAGCCAATTTTCTATTTAAGCACATGAAACTATGTATATGTAAATATATTTAAACGGTGCATGCGATGTTGTTGTTATCCGCCCTCAAATCGATCTCAACCCATGGCGACCCTGTAGATGAGATATCTCCAAGACTCCCTGCTCTGCTCCACTGCTCTTCTCAAGTCCTGCAAATTCATACCCATGACCTCCTGATAAGTATAATTTTAATGTTGCTACTTCTTTATGTCACAACTATTATCATTACCTTCAGTGATATATGAGAATTACAATTTATGAGTAACATTAGTACAAAAAACATTACTAAGAATTCTGTATGGTGTGGTATTGAAGGAGGTCAAAGGGGAGAGGTGACGCCTTGAGTTACCGCACTGTGTGACACCAACCCCTGTGATATCACTGCTTAACATGCCACATTTCCCTCAACAAACTATTGGGTAGTAAGAGAAGAGCCCTCCCTCCAGTCCATCTGCCTTGGTCCAGGCCTCAGAGGGAGAGAAGAACTGCTGGACCTGATCCCCTCCTCCCCACCATTCCCTTCTCCTTTTGTGTCATGTCTTTTTAGATTGTAAGCCTGAGGGCAGGGAACCATCTATTATCCCCTCCGTTGTAAGCCGCCTGGATTCCCAGTGATTGGGCGGCATATAAATAAATCATATTATTATTATTATTACTACTACTAGTTTATTTATATTTTCCACCTCTTCCATGGATCGAGGTGGCATTACATCAATAAAATAATACCATAGAAGTACTTATGGCATAGGTAAATAAGTGGGCAGGCTCTCTGCAACAATAAAGAGGTGCTTTAACCATGAAATAAAAGTACTGTATATTGTTTGCCATGCTCCACCCATAGCTGAAAATGTTTCTTCCTGTCTGAGCTGAGAAAACTATGCACTGCTGACTGTTTCCTTTACACCAGTTTATCTGTGACCAAAGATGTTTGTTTATTCAGACTCCCCTAACTCTACTGTAGTTTATTAAACATTACTTGTGTGAAGTATGTAATTCAGCTAATATTGGCAAAGCCACCAGTTTCTGTGCGTGTCTTGATGTATCAAGTGTGCACAGATGCTACAGTGTATGAAGGAGAAGAAGAAAAAAACAATTGATTCAGATTAATTATTTCCCCCCACAGAATAAAATTTATCTTCTGAAGGCACATACCACCAAATAGCCTTTAGTCTAAAGGGGAAAAATGTGAAGTATGCTTTAATTATACCCCCGGGCCCTTCAATTTGAACGCTTTGCCCTCTGTGTCTGCTGCAAGAGTATCTTATCTCTGTACATTTTTCACTTGAAATAAAACAGCATTTAGTCTAGTTATTAGCAAGACATGGAAAACCACAGGGGGAAATGTATTTTGGATCCATTATGAAATATATGGAAACAGAAATTATTTCCAACCATCAGCTGAATGTTTTCAAAGAAGTACATTAGAAATAGTAAAACAAACTGATGTTTAATAAAATAAAATAAAATATCTCAAGAAGCAGTTATCATCAGTCACTGAGGACAGGATCCAAGACTGTGCTTCTGTTGTCGGCATCAGTTCCCTCAGGGTAACCAAAAGGGCCATTTTCCTATTCTCCCTGCAGCCCCTGTAAAACTCTCCAGAGCAGAATTATGAGTGGTGCAGAGAGCTGGAAGGAGGATGAAAAGAGAAGACTGCACTGAGGGTGTATAAGGACCTGGGAAAGGTGAAAAAAATAGGCCCCTCCTGGTTCTGCTGATGTAATTGCTTCCATCAGCAGACGTGCACCACTGGATCCTGGCCCATGTCTGATGATACTGTTGTAATTGTTATGCCTTTTAAAAATGGCTTAGACATTATACGAATTCATTTTAATGGCACATTATCACTATTTAGTTATTATGAACAGTGTATCTTGCTATAAGATGATGCTAAACATTATGATGCAAACTTCTAAAGAACTTACATTGCTTCCACTGTTTCTTGTAGTGCAAAATCAAATAAAGAAAACATAACTTCTTACAAGTAATTATTTCATGTCTTCTGAATATGCATGCTATACATTCCACATTCAGTCTAGTATGCCATCAGCAATGAAAACTTTGTTTTGTACTGATGACTGTGCAATATTGGACCAGTATTATTTAGAAGTCATATAATTTTGCAAGCACCTTACCTCTTTAGTATGAGTGTGGAAGGAAACAGACATGTCCAAAAGAAGTTTCCTCTGCTCCACTCTTCTGACAAAGTCCTGAATCCTTACTTCCAGATGCCGTGCTGCTTTGTAGATTTCTTCAGGATCACACTCCCCAGTCTGTGCTAATTGTTCTGCAGCTTCCAGTAGCTTGTCTGCATTAGTATAGGTATTCTACCAATAAACAGAGCAAGACACAAAGTGAGTGTCACATAACTATGCCAGTAAAAGCTCTTGTACAATGACAAATTCTAGTACAAATCCAGGAACACAATCCAGCATCTTAAAATGACAATAGTGCACTCTTTGCAAGAGGAGCGGGCAAAACCTCCATAGAATATAGTAATATCCAAACAGGAATGCTCCAATTTCTCATTTCAAATGTACACCCCATCCAGAGCTGGCTTGTTTGGTAGATAAGAAGGCTCAGCATTCTATTATTTCTATGGTCCCTGGAATCTGTCAAAAATGACGTAAAGGAGTAACTCAGAGTTAACCTCTTCAGAGGCAGAGATGGCTTCCTGAAAGATATTTCACAATGTATTTGGTTATGATGGAGTGCTGATGGCTAGCAGGTTGCAACATGTAAACCACATACACTGAGAACACTGTTGCTGGGGGGAAAACTGTTGTTGTTTTTTTGCTGTGTACTGGCAAGGGAAGTATTCCATCTGTGAGATTCGAGTCTCGTCTAGCATAGTTACAAACATTTTAGGTCTCTCAGTAATCAGCAGGACTCAACAACTCAAATACCTGAGTGTGGGAATATTGCAATTTAAGCTATACCAGTGCAAACACAAGGGTCCTGTCAAACACATGGTGCTATATGTAAGCAAGAGGCATCCCATTCCCTACAACATCTGGGAAGCTCAAAATATACATTCTTTCTGTGTCATGGAGCATTGCCTGACATTCAAGAAAATAAGCCATTCTCTACTTATACCATCCATGCCCATTACAGCCATTACCATCAGCTGTACTACAGACTTCTATAAAAAGCCAGGTACACTGACCATTGTGAATTACCAGGCAGTTGCAGGTGTAAAAAGTATTGCAGTAAAATTTAATAAAAGTCCAAAATTCAACATTAAAATGTAATAATGTCTTAATTTCCAGATAGTTGGCAGTTGGTGTGAAATGACAGCTATATAAAAGAATAGCCATTTTCCATTTATAGAAAGTTCCCTCCAACTTGAGTTTTCAGGAAGACACCTCCCTTTACCCTGGGCCAAGTCTTCCAAACTTCCAAAAAAAACTGTAGTCCTGAACTTCCAAAAAATTGTGTGGGTGACTTCATTATAGAATCTGGTAATTTTGGTAAGATTAATTACTTTTAACTGGGTTTTGAGTGAGGAATTTATCTCAATACCAAGTTTATAAGCTGTATCTTCCAAGGAGAAGGTTCTGTCCAATGTAATACAACTCCACAGAATTTGACAGTCATGTGAGTGTATCTGAAGATGCCACAATTTCCAGGATACAAACTGGAAAACTCCTTTGGATGGTAATATGTATCCCATGGAATGTATAATATTATAATTTATATATCTTAGTTATCCTGAGATGATTCCTAAGGGGCAGCATGATTAAAGTAGTAAAATTCAAGGAACAACTTACTGTATATGAAGCATTAAGATTCTAGGATTGTGTTCAATTCAGCTTCTAATTTAAGACACCAGAAATCTTTGCATAAGAATGCCTTTATATTGTCCTCTACCTCTAGGCTTACACAATATTTCCTCCTAGCCCTCATTGATCGTAGGGCTCAATAGGTATCTGGAGGTCAGGAGTTTCTTTCCCTTTCTTCGTTTAACATTGAGGAATTAGAGACATGAAGCAGATGGTATGGAAACACTGCAGATTTGGGTCTTTTACTCAAGAAGACTAATTTCCTTCCCTATAAGATTTAACTTACAAGTCTTTGAACATCTCTCAAAATGCTCTCATTCAGACTTGATCAGGGGTAGCTTTAAGGATCCCTTAAGCAGGAAGAATTTTGAGTATCACCACATACTCTCCTCAGCCACTTTCCAGTATGGTTGGGGCAGGGACATGACCCACACATGTAGTCATATGATTCCTCAGTACCTGGTGGTTCATAGCTAAACTGTAAATGGACTGCAATGACTCCTTGTTTGATCTGTGATTAGCATCTTTTAGGCTAATAGAGTAATTAAGTGATGTTACAATAGCTGTAACACTCCAAGCAAGACTCAATTTAAATCTTGATTTGAACCTGAAGATTTTTAGTGCCTATTAATGAAGATATTGCTATTTTTTGCAATAGCTATAGCATGAGATCCTTTTTTCACCCATTTCCCCTTAATATAAGCATCCTTTTTCTTTATCACCAACAAATAGGTATGATTGGATGTGGCCTTTCTTTGCCCTCCAAAATACAGCATACAACATTGGTAGTATTGGTAGTCTTCCATCCAAGTGCTAGCCAGGGCTGATCATGCTAGGCTTCCAAGATCAGATGGGGGTCTGCTGCCCTTGGGGGTCTTTAGGCCATGTACAGGGTCACATACAGGAAACTATATCATGCCTGAAAGAAGTTTCTGAAATACAGAGCTTTCAAAATAGAATCATAGAATCGTAGAGTTGGAAGAGACCACAGGGGCCATCCAGTCCAACCCCCTGCCATGCAGGAAATCACAATCAAAGCATCCCCGACAGATGGCCATCCAGCCTCCGTTTAAAAACCTCCAAGGAAGGAGACTCCACTGCACTCCAGGGGAGTTTGTTCCACTGTCGAACAGCCCTTACTGTTGCAGCCAAAGCCAGGACCTTCCAAATTTTGGTTTACTAATACATTTACTCCCCGTAAGTATTCTTTTATTGATTTTTTAATACATAGGATTAACTGTTCTTGGACTTTTGGTTGAGGAAGAAGACAGAGTTTGTCACCAATATACAACTGTTCCTTCTTTTTATTGTAACTCCATCAGTTTTCCTAGACAAGTATTTTCATGACAAATTTCAGCAATACAATCAGCCCTCTGTATCCATAGAGGTTCTGTTCTGGACCCCCCTGGACCCAGATTGTCAGGAAATGACATTGGTGTGGCCACTAGGGGGAGCTGTTGTGCAGATAATTTGGAGCTCCAGTGGCAGCTAATGTGGCAGCATTCAAACAGGGCATCATCGGAATGTTGATGCAACTGTCAACTGTCAGTTCTCAACTGTCACTGAGGGACAGAGAGACAGTTAGTGCCTCAGAGAGTGGGCTGTGTCTGTTACTGAGAGGCAGTGAGATGGTTGTGTGTTAATGTGGCTGCCTCAGAGGTTGTGTTATTGTTGGTTGGTGTAAATAGTGTGTATTAGAGACGGATGTCCAATACACTGTGTATATCTATGTTGTAAATACTGCAAAGGAAGATTAAAGCCCTCGTTTAGAGTGAAGACTTGTAACAGTCGTTATTAGTTGAAGACATCTTCACAGATTCCTTCTTCTTGGCGTCCTGTTGACGTGGTTGAACTCTGCAGGTGGTCGTGGTGGACACTGTGCGTCATTTCCATAGGTCTCAACAAGGGTTATGGGCGCAGCACACAGGCCACAACACAGATAGCAAATGGTGTGAGAACTCAAGCCAATGGAGGGGGGCCATCTGCAGATGCTCCAATCAGTGGATGGCTAGCCCACCAATACTGAGGGCCAACTGTATGCATCACAGATTTATTTTCTAAAGACATAGTCCTGCTCATCTTCACAACTGTATATTCACATGGACATTCGGTATGACTCAGGGCTAAATCTACTTACTAGTTGCAATAATGTTTGCTGGGTGACATAAGCCAACATTTCTGTAAATCCCATCACTCCTATAGGTTTACTCTAATAATAAATAATAATAAAATAATTTATTTATAGCCCACCCAATCACTAGGAATCTGGGCAGGTTACAAGAGTAAAAATGCATTACAATAAAATACTAAATGGTCCCTTCCCAACCCCTTCCCCAATATTAAAACTAGAATTAAACAATCAGAGTTTAAAAACAATAAAATGCAATACAGCATTAGGTTAAAATTAAAAACAATTTGGCGGGCAGAGGGACATACATCAGAAAACTAGTTTTGGCACTGGAAAAAAGCAGGATCCCTGTGACAAGTTCAGAGAGGTGGGCAACTGTAATGGACTAAAAAAAAGCAACCCACAAGAAATGGCTGGAAGCCCACTTTGGGTATTGAAAAATTGTCATGGCACAGTACAGAGGAGAAGCACCTCATCTTTTTTTTTTTTGACAGAAAAGCTAGAAGAGTTCTAGGGAATGCCAAGAAGCTGAGGATTGAAAAGTACAGTCTGAGGACTTCATGAAGGCCCAGGGTTGTATTTTACTCATCCTGTACTATGTTTCATAGCACAATTGTACAGGTGCCTGCTCAGGATAACTCTTGCTGATTTCAAGTGGGAATCCTCTATCTAGGTTTAACATACAGCCTGAATTATACCCTAAAGCATGGAGATATGCATTTGTTAGTGGCCAAAGCATCATTAATAGCATGGAATACATCTCATCAATCAGACCCCTGCATTTTGAGAACTGTAGAAAAAGAAAGTTTTTAATAGGCTTGTCAATGAATTGGAGTCTCTCTGTGTGTATGAAAAAGGATAATATATTTGGCATTCTATCTGAATCAGGATGAATTAGACTGACTGTATTCTGGTGGGTTCTGTTGCAATGATGGTTTTAGTGCAGCAACACACCTGAATGCACATGGATACTTTTCTGTGCCATGATAAAGAACAGTAGTGAACGTAATTTATTTTAAAGAGCTGCTTTTCTAGTCATTTCCTTTTCTTGCCAAGGGAAACCTTGTTTGTTTCTACTATTTTGCTGCTGTACTGTGAAATGCACAGGAGCAAAGCCAGGGGGAGGGGGGGACTGGCAACATAACAATGTAACTATAAAAAAGGAAGCAGCATGCCAATAGTACCAATGGTTGGAAAGCTAAATTTTTGGCTTCTGCTTAAACTGGAAAACAGCATTGCTGGGGGCAGGGACCGCCTGTGTGGCCCAGAGGAGGGGGAAATGACAGGAAAATGGCATAAGTGCTGATGATTATATTTAGTGTTGTGATTCAGTGAACATTTCTCTCTGGATTGGTTATGATTTGCTCTTTGGCTACACTTTCAACCGAGGTTTTGTATTTTGCATAACTTAATATTAACACACACAGTCTCCACTCTCCACTTTTCCCCCCACTTCCCCCATGGATAAGTCTATCTGTGCATGTAGTCTGAGCTACAAATGCTGGAGTTAGGATAGGATATGGGTGTCATAGCTGCTCCAACTCAGTCTTGAGCCAATCATGATAGTAATAACGTCATGCTCTGCTTGTGAATTTCCGTCAGACATCTGATATCTCAGCTTTGAGGCAGATCCAGAAAAAGCAGAGCAGTGAGACTTGCTATTTCTGCTGAGCCATGTCAGGTACTGTACAGTCACATCCAGTGATTGCTGGTGGCTCTAACATTTGTAGGGCAATGAATAAACTCCAGGTTTTGATCTAAATGTTACAGGAACTACCTAAATTTCTTATCCCCTAGCCCCCAAAAGGTTAAGTACCAGGAGTAGCATCTTTTGCATAAAATCTCAATTCACACACATGCTCAACATCACATCTACCACTAGTTGCATTAGGTGAATGCACACAAAACAACCCAGTGTTACAACAGTCAAGGCAGCAACTACAAAGACTTTGAAGCTTATATATTTGCCCACTAACAGATCTGTTATTCCAATAAAGGACTGCAGTCAACTGAGGCTTTCAAAAGGCAGGCAAAGCCTGGTTTTCCATTGGCTCTGGCCAAATACTGACTGGAGCATCCAAGGTCAATCTCCAACAAAGGCCTGTCTTCAGATCTGCATCTCATGCTCCTGTATGCTGGATCTATAAGGTAAGGGTGGGCAACTCTGTTCCTGTAGACTGCAGTTCCCAGTATTCCTCACCATTGGCTATGCTGGCTAGGGCTGATGGATTTTAAAGTCCAAATATATCTGGAGGTCCACATTTGCTACCTGCCCTGCTAATGTGTAATCATCACCAGAGTCTCATCTAGATAGGAGGGCTACTTCCTCAAGCTGAGAGGAACAGAAAGAAGTATCAATAGCAATCCCAGATTTGTGACTTTTCTGAATGCATGTCCTGCTCAGGATGACACACAACTTTGGACATATGCCTCTACCTGGCTGACTAATGTCAGAAACAGAATGTTATTGTTTTGGTCGGCTACAGAAAGGCAATCCTCATTTTCTTAATACTTCCTCCACCTTGCTGCCCCACTTATCCCAACATTCATAGACTCATAGAGTTGGAAGGGGACTCATGTGCCATTGAGTCCAATCTCCTGCTTAGTATAGGATCTCCAGCTAAAGCATCTCCAGGAAATAGTTGTCTAACCACTCTCTGAAGATATCCAGAAAAGCAGACCTCCCTACTTCTCTAGGGAATTATTTCCATTGCTGAACCACTGTTACTGTCAAAAAGTTCCTTCTAATGTTCAGTTGAAATCTACTCTCCTGTAATTTAAAATCAATTAAAAAAAGTAAGATTATCGCATACAGTATTTTCTTTGGGAGATATCTAACTTTGGATAATATTTACAGGTTAATCATTAGGATTTAAAGCAAGAGGTTTCTCATTCTAACATCCCATTCCCTATAATAGATCAACATGTAGCAATGATCTAATAAAAAGCTAATAAAAAGCTATTCCTCATGACATTAAAGATGGATTGCACATTTCCAAATACAGCTGGCTTTTCCTTTCCAGCCCCTTAGGAGAGAAGTATGCACAGGTACATAAGCAGAAAAATTTACTTTCTCCTTCCTCGTTCGGAGGTTAAAGAAGCCAGGGACAGGGGACCCTATCTCTTTTGGTCAGTGAGGCACATGGAATTAAGTTCAAGGGTAAGAAAAGTCATAGAGAAGTAGAAGAGATGGAATTTCATTGTATGTCCCTGGTGTGTTCTTCTCTGCTATTCTCATTTTATACACATCAGTCTGTGAAATGAGATGAGAGAGCATGCAGATATTACCCAAGCAAATGAGATACAGATTACTACAAAAAACCACCTTGCTGACAGATACACAGTACATAGGAATTAGGTAATGGTGGTGGTGCAGGGGAGCTAATTAAGGCCCTGTCCTGCTTATCAACACTTATGTGGTCAGCCAAGAATAGCCATTCTTTTCCAGTCTAATGTAGGCTCCAGTACCAACTGTAGCTAACAGGAATTCAAAGAGATTCTCCTATGAAAACTTAATTTAGACCTTGCCAGTTTTCAAAAAGACACACGGTAGTTTGCAAGAGATTTAGTGTGGACAGGTTCTAAATCAGCACATCATAAAATGTTCAGCTTGGAACTGAAAAGCCAAACAACACAAATATCAGGAAGTATTGCTCTTTGTTTTTGATATATCAAAACGGTGTCATCCATTTTTGTGGTCTGTAGACTGAAACAACTAGAATTATATTATGTGGACATTATTTTCTAATCACTGAAAATGGTGACAGACATATTAGGAATAAGTATATGAATATGAATATATGAATGCATGTAAATCTGAAATTCTAATTCCCATTTCTACTCATATGTTCTGCAAATATTTCATGTTCTTGTCCGCATTTTTAATTACATTATGTATGAAATTCAAACTATCTTTGCTTGAATTTCTACCAATCACCCTCAACACTAATGACATCTCATAAGAACTGTAAGGTTGTGCCTACATCTGCATTTCCCTCATTTAATTTCATTCTCAGTTCCTTATGCATCTAAAAAAATCCTGTATTTGTATGTGCAAGCATAGTTTTTGTTCTCCCCGAAATTAATAGTTTTATTTTTAAAAAAACACTTTTAATTTATCAGTGTTGAATATATGTAATCCTGTATTTCATGTGCAAGCATATTTTTTCTCCCTGAAATTCATACAGTTTTATTTTTTTAAAAAAACACTTATAACTGACAAATGCTGAATGTGTGTAATTACTCACACGCACCCATCCCATCTTATAAGCAATTTGTTTCATGCCTTTTGCTGGAAAAGGAAGAAAGAGATTGAACTGCAAAGTTTGCTTGTTTCTGGAAACATGAAATAGACGGAATTTTAACCTGCTAGCAATAAAATTAACAAGCTGTCTAGACAAAGAATGAAGATACTGTACTTAAATGAAATCCTATCCTTTTGCCAGTGGCTACCTGTTAATATATAAATAATGCTTTGCTTATCTGGATCTAAAAGGAGGTCACTGGGTCAGTTTCAAAGAACTAGTGTTATATCTAAAGGCAGAGGACTGCCATCTACAGGACCAAAAATGTATATCTCAATCTCTGTCTCTTCTGCCCATTCTATAGCCTAGCTACTATCCTTGATAAAGAGCACACCATATTTGAGTAATAAAGAATTTTTTACTTCCAGTCCCTAAACTACCATACCACCATTATTTACAGAAGAGATGAGAATTATGCAGGCTTCTAAACATTGTGGGGCTGCAAGTTCCAGTATTGAACACAATAGTGGATGCTGGCTAGGGACCCTGGGATTTGCAGCCCAACATCGTGCACATGATTTCCATCCCTTATCCAGGGACGTAGCCAAGGGGGGGTTCTTGGGGTCTGGACCCCCCCTTCCATTAGAAAAATGAATGGTGCGTGCTGCTGCGCCGCTGCGCCCAAGCCCATTATAATGGTGGCACTTAGTCTGGACCCCCCCTTTCTAAAATCCTGGCTACGTCCCTGCCTTATCTACTGACTAAGACCACCTATGTTATTATCAAGATGGGATCACAGGCAGCCCACTGGAGTAGGCAAAAGCCAGGATACCCCCCCCACACACACACACACACTTCACATTTGATCCTGTAAGATTTCTCCCCACCAACTCCATTCCCATGCAAGTTAATCAAATAAACCAACTTCAGCAGTTTCTGCTGGGACAGGAAGAAATCATGCAAACAATACTCATCCCTCTCCCACTCCTCTGTTTTCATCCCTATAGATATTTTTCATATTTCCACAGGAACTAATAGCTACTTTATTTTCTGTTGTAGCAGGAAATAAGACTTGAGGATGCATTTAGCATCACCCTGGACTTCATCTGAAAGTGTTTGTTTCTATTTTCACATTTTCTCTATATAAAAGCCTTTTCAGACTAAAAGGAGATCTTATGGGACAAAAACAGGAATGGTATCTGAAATTCAGCTTCTGTAAACCAGCATGTGCCTGGCTTATAGTCCTGAACCCATATATCATTCTTAAATAATTTATTTCTTATCACCACTGGAACCAATGGTTCTCTTTGCTCATTTGGTAATTGGGAAAATGTTCTTGAAAAGAACCCACATACTGGCTCAGACCCATTTCTCAAGTGATGATGAAGAAGGAGGAGGACAAGGATTACTGAAGAATTTGGTGAAACCCAAGTTAATCCAAAAACAGTTTTTATAAACTAGCCCATCTCAGCCCATAAGATACAATGAACTGATGAAAAATAAAATAAAAATGTTGAATGTAAGATATTATATTTCTGTTCTTGCATGTAATTCCCAGGTTCTATGTACTGTGTACATGTAGTTAGCCAATGGGCTGCAATGGCCCAAGGCACCAGGACTCTGGACTTCCTAGTTGTTGTATGTCTTCAAGTTTGTTACTCATGGCAACCGTATTAGAGGGTTGTTGTTTTTTTGCCAGATTTGTTTCGAGGGGGGTTGCCTTTGCCTTTGCCTGAGGCTAAGAGACTGTGACTTGCCCAAGCTCAACTAATAGGTTACCATGGTTGAGCTGGGATTTGAACCTTGTTCTCCAAAGTCATAGTCCAATGCTCAAACCAAACACCACATTGACCTCCAGTGAGGTTTTTTCGTAGCAAACTGAAATTTTCTGAGTGGAAGCCTGACATTTTACAAAAACTAACTGAGATGTTGTAAAGAGTTGTTGTTTGACAGTTATTTAGATATCATTACTACCAGACATTAGAGGATTCGATCTAATGATTGACAATATTTGTGCTAAAAAATAAATAAAAACAAAACGTATAAAACATCCATTAGTCCAACTCTGCTCATATTTGCAATTAGCTTATGTAAAAAATCTACCTAGGTAGCCATGAAGTCACATGAGACTGCAACTCCTCTTCCAGGAAAGGTCATGGCAATTTTAGTTTCATGGAAGCAATGCTATGATTTTGCATTACTTTGCAAATCATCTATTACCCATATGAGACAAGTAAATCTCTTGTGTTCATATGTTTTAAAAAATGTGAATCAGCTCCTTTGTGGATATGGTTCTGTTGTTCAGCTGCAGATCTGGCTCTCGAGTATTGGAGATTATATCTTCATCAGCAGGGACCCTTTTCTATCTAGGGATGCTGTTCAGCTGACCAACCATATGAGGAGCTTCTGCAAATACTTTCCACTACAGACCAGCCTATGCCTACATTTCATCTCAAGGACCAGGGGCTACAGAGACCAAAAGGAAATGGACACTCTTAGGAATGGAGGTACCGGCTGTAGCTAACAGCCCTTTATTTTCATCTTGCCCCTTCATGCAGAGTGTTATTGGATCAGAAAATTAGAAAGAAGTATCAGAAGCATGCCAAATACAATTCTGAGAGGCAATAAAACTTCTTAAACTATCAGATTCAAATCAGAGATTACCCAAGGGACCCAGGCAAGTCTTCTCTCTGTATTTCTCATGCACTATTACTGAAAGAGAAACAAATCACCACCGACTCAGTGATTGACTGCCTGTACTTTTAAACTACCTGATAACAAAAGTTCCCTAGGAGATACATAAAACATTAAACAATACATAAAGCATAACCAGGACAAACTCAGCAGCAAAATTAATAATACTACAATATATAAAGCCCAAGCAACAAAGCAGAAGAGTGCTCTGTTCTAAAACAGTGGTGGAAACCTTGTAGCTTTTTAATCTCCTCTAACTGTCCCAGCCGTGGACATTATTTCCACAGACCTTCAACTTTTTTTTCACATCACATATTCCTAGTGCTCCATATGGCATTCTGTGGCTACATTTCAGCCCATACAATTAGCAGGATGATTCTGGAGCAAATCTAATGAAAAACAAGACTGCTATTGAAGTCAGTGGGGAATCTGGTAATTAACTTGACTACAGCAGTAGCCATGCTCCAGATCAGTAAACAGTATCCTGGATCAATAGAGTCAAATATTAAAACTAGAAAGTCTGTCTAAGAATATCTTTAATACAACAACAACAACAACAACAACAACAACTCCATTACCCAAGATATTTAACCCTAGTTTTAGATTAATATTATTTTTAAGACCACAGAATCTTGAAATTTCACATGTTTGGCTTGTGTCTTAATATGTAGAAAGAATGGGTAGTAAATCTCTGTTGTTTCCTCTTGCTTGCCATAAGCAGACTTGGAGGATGTTGAGCACAGCAGCAGGAAATCCCTTGTGTTCCAATTACTTCCCTGCCACAGTCTTCCTTATCTGCCAACGTGAAAGAGGATGACAGAAGAGATGGGAAGATGTTCCCTCCTGCAGCTTCTTTGTCGTATTGCCTACAGAAACTTACAGCCAGTTTTTAAAACACACTTTCCAGAACCATCTGGTTCTAGTAAATGTATGTGGCTTTCCTAATTTGGAACAGGCAAGTCTTTATTAATCACTGCCACTGATAAAAACAACCACATTAATATTTTTGGTCCAAAATGTCATCATTTAATGCTAGGGCTGTGTTAAAAGAAACCTGTATTATGTGTACCCCACAAAAAAGACTTGTGATTTGTGAAGTTCTGGAAAATTGTGTATTTTTAAATTAAAATATTTATCCTCTCCCAGATATCCCAGGGAGATTGGAGATCTCTAAACAGAGGCTGGATGGCCATCTTTCAGGCATGCTTTAGTTCTCTATTCCTGCTTGGCAGAGTGTATGATTCTGAGGAAGTAGACTGAAGTCTATGAAAGCTCATGCTGTCAATTTTTTTCCTTTAAATTAGACTCAAAGGTGCTACAAGATCTCTCTGTGAACTGATTCTATAGACTAACATGGCTATATCTTTGAATTCTATGAAAGGTTGTTATAACTGTATTGTCACATCCGCTTGCCGCTTTGACCATGTTTCTCCTCTTTTATACTCCCTTCATTGGCTCCCCTTCCCTTTCCGCATCCAGTACAAGCTTTTGTTATTGACTTTCAAAGCCCTCCATGGATTGGCCCCTCCTTACTTATCTGACCTTCTTTCTCCTGACATTCCTACTCGCACCCTCCGCTCTTGTAGTCAAGGTCTCCTGTCACAGTGTAGGACTACCACTGCCTCCTCCCGAATTCATCCCTTCTCGCTTGCTGCCCCTTACTCCTGGAACCTTCTTCCCCCACATGCACACCTCATCACTTCTCTACCCGGTTTCAAAACTGAATTAAAGACTATATTGTTTAGAGAAGCATTCCCAGAGGTGAGCCCCTCTCTGACCCAGGAAGCCTCCTTTTAACCATCCATCAAGAAGCCAAGCCCTTTCTCCAGTCCATCTGCCTTGGTCCAGGCCTCGGAGATGGAAAAGATCTGCTGGACCTGATCCTATTCCCCACCACCACTCCCTTCTCCTTTTGTGTCATGTCTTTTAGATTGTAAGCCTGAGGGCAGGGAACCGTCTCACTAAAAATTTTATGTACAGCGCTGTGTAAATTTACAGCGCTTTATAAATAAAGGTTAATAATAATAATAATAATAATAATAATAACTGCCTCTTTTAGAGACACTTGGACAACTCTCTTTTAACTAATCATTCACAATCTCTACTACTGGCTAGCGCTCTCTTGGAAGCTCTAATCAGCCAAAATGGGTACTCATTTAAAAAAGAAACATCTATCTCACTTCTCCAAGCAACCTGTCAAAAATCATCCATCCAACTAGGCAACTGCCTGCACCAATTACCTCTGCAGAATCTGTCCTCCATAGAGTCCAAGTCAGAATAGATATGAATGAATTTCTGGGCAACATGTTTTGCCTTTTCATCACAGTGGCTTTCTGAAGGTTCCTTCCCTTTTTTTTGAGGGCTTGAACACAATAGCATCACAATACCACCAACAGATGAGGCAATGTAGGCATCAGAAAACAATTTATTTTCTGCCATCTCTTCTTGTGGGGTAGGCCCTAAAATAAGCCCTAAACTGTGTTTGAACAGATTTGCCCCAAGTCTTTCACCACCATCACTCTAGTCATCTATCCAAGCACTGCATTGCCTGGGCTAGTCAGAAAACTGAGGAGCCTACATTCGCACCCAGGTAAAGTATGCTTAGGAATGATCATATCAACCAGCCAAGTTATTTTTCCATTTCAGAGCCTGGGCATCAACATGACAACATGGCTGTAAACCATCTTGAATCCTATGCAGAGAGAAAAGCAGGTTTAAAATGCATAAATTAAATTAAACTACTTTTAACAGAAAAAATAAAGTTTGCAAAACCTGCTACTACTAATAATTAATTGGTAGTTAATTATTAAATTTCACTGAAAACACACTGTTGGTATAAGGAAGTTTCTTTCTCCCCACATGCCCTTCTGCTGAGATTTCCACCTTTTCTTTCTTTTTAACAAATAAAAGAAAATATATTTTTCAGAATATTTATACCAAAACAGAAGGTGCATTTTTGTATTTCCACTAGAAATATGGAAATGCAATTTCTTAGATACTTTTACTTTATTATAGACAAACATAGGCTGAATAGTCTTGCTTCCATATAGCACACAATGGTACAAAAATAGAAATGTAGCATTTCCTGTTTTGAATATTCTCTTTCAATAAGGAAACACAGAAATACTTATAAATATTTTGATTATATATCAGCTTGTGTAAATATACAAGATATGTCCCTTGCTCTTAGGCAAGGTCATCCATTTATCAATTCTCCTCTATTTTCCCCTTCTACATCTTAAGATATATTAAACAGGCTACCATGTGCCCAAGCAAAGAGCAGGTGCATTACAAGAAAGATGCTCTGAGAACAGCTGGAGTTAATTCACAGAAGTGAATGGAGCCTAGCTTCAAGGAAGTAAACACAGACACATACTTTTAAAAAGCCTGTAATGCTCCCCCACTGAGCAATTTACCAGCATCTGTATCTTCTGTTTTCATTTGGCACTAGCTACTACCTTCAGACTACTCTGTGCTCTGAGTAATGACAACATTACTTAATAGCTTAATGTGTGAAACTGATGAGACTATCATTCTGCCGGGACATTTTATTTACGGTTTCCTCAAAAATTACAGAAACGGAAACTTATATGTTTATTTTGGGAAAGGGTGTTAGATGAATAGGCTTGGAGTTACAGGCCCAGTGACATAAGAAGCCTCATTGTGGTGAACATATGGTAAGATGTGAAGAAGGGATGAACTTGATAGGCACCCAGCTACCTTAAATTCAATTTCCAAACCACTGCTGGAACCCTCACACTTTTTTTCCCACACCAGGGAGAAGAAGCATCACCACCACACTTCCAGAAAAGAGAGGGCTGAAGCTGTTCCTATCATTCACTGCTGTGGTCTCTCTTCTCTAAGAACTGTTGCCTGCCTGTCTGCTTGCTGCTTACTAAGCAGACCAGCTACATACCTCCAGGAGCAGATTCCAGGCTCTCCAGGTACACCAGAAGATGGCTGACTCTAAGCATTATTGTTTGCAAAAGTGTAAGAAGTTACACCATCAGCCAAAAGATGGAGAGAACAATGTAAAGAGAATAGTTTTGACTCAGCTACTTTGAAACCTGTTTCAGCCCTTTAATAAGGGGTTGAGGAGCTTATTCTTTGAATCACTGGATTAAGACGCTGAACTATGCCTAAAGGTGCTGAGGTGGGTCGTGGCTGGTGAGATGTTAGGGATTTTATGTATATTTATAGTGTTATGTTTTATTATCTCTGTTTTTGTATATGTTTGATATTCCATCCTTTGGTGGTAATGGTGTTATAAATGTTGTTATTATCATCTTGAAATGTATCAAAATTCCCCTTTTCTCTAGAAGTCTCTTTCACTCAGCAAAATGAGAAATATATCTTTGTTTATCTTGTAGTTAGTCTCCCTAATCCTGTGTCATTCGATTGATTACTTCTAGCAGCTGGATCAGGAGGACAATCCTTCCTTCTTCCTGCATCCTCCTATGCGCCCACAAAGCCAGCTTTGGAGAGGCAAGGAACCCCATTCTCAAAGCCAGTTTTGAGTTTTGACACAGGCTATGCTATAACCAAAGAATGAATTACCCAGTGATAAAGTAACAATAACACACTTTTATGCACTTGGTTAGATGTCCATATATTATATGCTAACAAGTGATTAGGAGACTATTACTATACATCTGTCACCAAATGGACATCCTGGAAAACAGAGAAAGCAGTAAAGTTCCCTTCATTGTTTTGTAGACCATAGAGACCCGACATCCACCAAGCTGCATGCCAGGAGATTTCAGTTTGCTGGCATCTTGAATAGAGGCCAATTATATAATTGGATGAGGTGCATGGTGACATGTTGGGAGAAGTGTTAGGGGTGGGGCTTAGGCTATTTAAGCCTGCACTCCCCCCTTCTCCCTTTTTGGAGATTTGTTGTCCCACCCTCCTGCCTCAGCTTCAGTATGGCTATGTTGGTTGCTTTATGGGCTCGGTAGGAATTTTTTCCCCTTTTTTGTTCAAGGGTTTTTCGCCTACCTCACACTGTCATTAGAGGACTTGGAAATTGGCTCAGGTGTAGACTTAAATAGGTGGTCACTTTCAGTTATGGGGGAGAATTAAGAGTCAGGTGAACACCAATGGCACCCACTTGGGGTGAAGGTTGGGCCTCTTGAGCTTTCTTCTTAGGTCTTGCGAGTATTTTGGAAAAGAGGGGAAAAGGCCTTCTTTAGGGCTGACCTGGGATATAACCCTCAGTCAAGTCTGGCGAGTTGACTGGGGAAATCTCAGGTTGTCATTCCAGATGCGGGTGGGCCGGGGAGCAACTTAATAATGGGTTATTCTCAGAGCTCAGGTGTTTCTCCCAGGGGAAGCTGAGGAGGTGGTCTGAGGAATAGATCACCTGCCACAGCTGCTCCCACATCAGATTGCTCTTTCTAGTTTGCAAGTTTCAAGAAACAGTTAAATAGTTTAATTCCTTAAATAAAGTGGCCCTATTTCAACCCACATCACTGTCTGGTCTCGTTATTTCAAGTTTGACAGCAGTATCAGTTTTCCAAATGTCTTAATCACACACATCCCAGAAGTCCTGATGCTGTTCTGCCAACAAGAACAACTCCCCTCACACCCTGTTGCCTCCAGTTTCTTATCAGCTTTGCACAGCTTATACTTTCCAATCTGTTGCCAGCAGAGTGGAAAGAGTGATCGTGATGACTGGACAAGGTGGTGAAAAAAGGTACTTTTTCCTAGTGAGAGAAAAGAATATCTGGGATGTGTAGATGTGCTTTCATACGTGCACACATGCAGACTTCAACCTCTGCTTTAGCCACACATGCAGCTCTCAAGACCAAAAAGTTTGCATACACCATTTTATACCATGATGACTTATTATTTGGTAAACTAATGTATACTCTATGCAAATTGATCCTTTATCTCAAGATCTATTATTCTAAGGAACATCTTATTCTTTTCTAGAAGTTTGATAGTAAGCAGTCAGTTAGAGCCAGTGGATCCTGGAAAGATGATGGAGGAGAGATTTAGGGATTCTCAAGTAATTTTTAAAAAACCCACTAGCCCAGAGGAATTCAGTACGTATGTTATGAGAAACATCAATTAAAGAGATATATACTTAGATCTACTTGTGGCTGTAAATGTCAATGGAGATATAAATTAATTACAACATTAAAAAAGAGAGCATAAGAAAGAAAAATAGGAAGAAATTAAGGGACAGAATGATATATTTCAGCTTGCATGCCAATCCCCTAGGGATATGACAGAAAGAACAACTTACTATTTACACCCATCAGAGTACTGTATATTCTATGTTGCCTTTCAGAGCTGAATAATGGTAGCTGTGAGGGTGACAAGCGTCATGAGATTTTAAATGATAGTTAAAAGATTCTAAGCAACACTGGTGGCCAGTTCCAGCTTCTCTTCTAGTGATTGGGATCAAATGATTGCATGTTCATTAGGCCCACCTTTGGGAGCACCTAATTAATTGGGTGGCAGGAAAAAAATCATATTGAGAAAAAGAAGAAGCTTCATAGGTGAGGCAGTTCAGAAAACTTTGAGAATGAAAGAATGATTATCAGGATTAGGTGCGTACTGTTTTACAGTTTTCTCACAGGCAAAAACAGGCTCAATATCCCCTTTCACAATTTTATTCTTCTTGTAGATTCTGCTTTCTTCCTTCCATCAAAATATTTTGTGGATTGATCTGCATGTATGTCTAGAATATGGAAACATTCTAACACAGTCATCTATGTAGACATATCCAGTTCATGAACAACAACCACAGCTAACACCTGGAATTGGACTATGGAGGGAAGGGGGATCGCCCAATAACAATAGATGAATATGATCATATTTCCCCACATGTCAATTGTAACTTCCAAGTCACTGTCAAGAGCTGTCCCATGTACATGGTAATAGTCAAAAGTGGTTTTTACAGAAGCGTGTTACAGCTTGATGAGATCATCTTTATTCAGTAAGGGGAAGTTTATTCAGTAAGTTGCAACTGGTAAGTTACCAACCACAGTCATTACCTGCTTTCCAGTAAGTGTGTAAGATTTGGTTTAGAAGCTCACCTTAGGGTTCAAACCTGACTAGACAAAGACATAAATATCCAATCTACTATGGCAAACATCAAGTCCATCTTTCCATTTAGTATCCCCTTTAATTTATTCAGATTGTCCACCAAAACAAAGCATCCAGAAACTTGTCAAGGTAATAGCTATATTGTCCTAGCAACTATGTAACTTAGATACAGAACTGGATTAATCAGCATTTTGATGATATTCCATCACAAATATATGGATAACCTGATATAATACTTTTAACATGTTGACACTATATAACAGTTGCTATAGTACTGATCACTTTGTAACTCTGTACCATGGTATTAACCTATTCTCCCTTTAATCAGTCAGTTCTAACAGCAGATGCACCAGATCCTAACAGCAGATGCACCAGAGGATGCAAGGCAATGGTGCAGCCCACAGTCTCAAAAGCCTCTGAGTGGACTAAAAGGGAAATAATTCCAAGTGAACCTGAAGAACAGGGGTGGGAATTTGGTGGGTAGAAAAATTCTCTCTCTCTCTCTCTCTCACACACACACACACACACACACATCCCAAAATACAGATGTGGACCTTCAGTGATCTGAAACAATTAAATTAGTGTTTTGGGGTCTCTGCACATGGGGAAAGACACACAGAATAGAGTGTAGTGTTACTTGTGGTTTTAGAAAAATTGTGATGTGCAATCTGCAGGGGTCTGGATTAGTGAACATGGGGTGGGTGCAGCCTTGGACCGAAACTGCAGGGCTACATATACCTGATCTAGAAGATGCAGTTAATCTAAAGGGCTTCTGAAGAAAAAAAAATGGATTGGTCTGTCAGACCTTTGGGTTTTACTAGATATTGGTGTGTGTGTGGGGGCGGGGGGAGTTGTCTAAAATTTATTTATTTGAAAATACCGTTCTTTTTTTGTTTGTATTTGTAAACTACCTTTTTTGTAAATTGTAAATCACCACTGTCCATGGTTGATAGAAAATTAACAATTTATATGAAATCAAATTACATCTGTTTCCATCTATGGGAATAGAAGCCAGAATAAAAAGGATAGTAATAGGTGTGTCATCTAAGAAAACCTGAAGTTTCTCAGTCACCACTTACTTCACTACAACCCTACTCCCCATAGGTAAGGCTGAATTAGATTAAGCTAGATTCACCTAGCATTGAACCTTCAGGTCACCTCAAGCTCTTTCCTAGGAGGACTCAGTGTGTGAGCTTAATGGATTCTTACTCTCATATCTACAAAGACTTTTTATTTCACATTATTTTTCCGATAATACAAGCTGCTTCAAACTTACACCCTCTTACCTGTGCGACTTCTTCAAAATCATCATGTCTTTTCTGAAGAGCTCGTGCCCTATGAAGAGATTTTCCCACTCCTGTGTGTTTACTAAGAAATGCCTCTCCATGGTTTTCAATCCAGTCCAGCACCTAGACAGAAAAGAAAACAAATCCAATTATCTTCTGTGGCTGTTTTGATTATCTATGGACACTACTTAAAAACAACACCACATAAGTGGATTCAATTGCCTGAGGAGTTTATCTGCAGAAACATTCAATGCTTTTTTTCTGAGCCAAATCCAATCAATCCAAAGTAAAATGCTTTCCACTGTTTACTGATAAACTGCCATTACTGAATAGCTGTTATCTATTAATTTCAATGATACATAACATGCATTGCTTGGTGATTTTTCAGTGTTTTATGGTAGAAATTAATCTGCTTTGAATTGCTGAGATTTAAAAAAGAAAGAAAACCAACAACCATGATCGTCATCTGGTGGAGACATTAACAGTATGTTTCCTTTGTATTCATGTCCCAGTGTAAACAGAACTCCTTCCTTAGATGTACCATGATTTATTTCACACAGGCATGCTATAACCAATGAAAAATATTTAAATACACCTGAGGCAGGAAGAAAGGAGGAAATCTGAGCTAAGGGATGAGTGGCTGGGTAAGGGTGTCATTTGAACATTCAATGTATCAATGCTAAGGGTCCTGAACCATATTGTGACATCAACTTTTTCAAGTAATCAGATTCCAATCCATCCAGGGTAACTGATTTGCAGTGAAAACAAAGTGGCAAACCTAATATTCAATGGATTTAAAGGATTACTTTTCTAAAATGTATCAGCTATCCAAAGCTGTCTATCATAAACATAATTCCATTATAATAAATCTGTGTTTACAAAAATGCAGTAATTATGCCATATATAGAGACAACTCCAGATGAAAGGGACATACATAAATATCATATCAGACAAGTATCCATTTTAGCATGGATGCAGCCAGAAACATTTAACATCAAGTCCCTTGGGGACTTTATTTCTCCACTGAGACCACTGGCTTCTGTTTTCTTTTGTTTTTAAATGGAGTTAAAATTCAGTTATTTCTGAGTATGTACAAATAGCTTTCTACCTGAGATATAGTTCCCTCTTTTTCAAAAAGCCAATTAACAATGCACTTCTATACATGTCTACTCAGAAGTAAAAAAGAACACAGAGTTGTTATTCCTTATTCCTGGGTAAGTGGGTGTAAAATTCAGGATTACAGCCTGAAAGAGTAAGTGACCATTAATGGAGACCATTACTTTCATTCCATTTTCTTTTTTCCCTTTCTCCCTCTCTCTCTTTCAGACATCTCAGTCTCCCTTCCCAGCTTCCAATAAAGACACAACTTACCTTCTACTTTTTCTTTCTCACTGGTTCTTTTGTCCCTCTACTACAATCCCCAGGCACTCCTCACTCATCTTTCCCAGCACATGAGACAACAGAAATTCATTTTTCTCTCTATCTGTACACCCTCACATACATACACACTTGAAATCATGAAACCACACAGAGAAGGCTCACCAAATATCACAAACAGGAGCAGAATGGTCTTAATAACCTGGACCACAAGTGGCCCACCCAAAAGTAATAATCAAGGGTTTCTACTCAAAGACTCCTACTATTACTTTCAAGGAGCATTTTTGCTCCTGAGAACTCCAGTGTTTTTCAGCCTCTGACTAAACACCATACTGAGATATTTTTTTATGGAATCACAAAATTATACAGTTGGAAGGAACTTCAAAGGCCATGTAACCCAATTCCGTGTCATGCAGGAATCCAACTTCTGTTTAAAAACCTCCAAAAAAGAACAATTCACTAGCTTATGATCGATGGTGAAGTCACTACTTTCTAAAATATACTAATCCATAATCAAAACACAATAACCCTGAGATGTACATCCTCAGGATGCATTTACGGCCCATACTAAGCCACGGTGGTTGGTAGCTTCCATGTCAGTGGGGCAATTAATCACTCTTACTTTTAATCTAATTTAAAGGAGTTATCCACAGTTCTGAACTATTTCAATGAAAATGTTCAAGATTCTGGATAGTTCCTCCCTATAGGTTCAGCAACTTGGACAGCTCCTTCAAAGTCCTGCTTTCAAAAATTTGGACAACCTGAAAAGAAACTCCTGGCTTTGCAGCAGTTTGTCCATCCTAAGCGTATGTGAGCATATATGTAGGAGAAGACCCATACAATACTTCTTATGGATGCAGGCTTTAACTGAACATGAACATGAGTCAACAGTGCGATGCGGCAGCTAACAAGGCCAATGCGATTTTAGACTGCATCAATAGAAGTATAGTGTCTAGATCAAGGGAAGTAATAGTGCCACTATATTCTGCTCTGGTCAGGCCCCACCTGGAATATTGTGTCCAGTTCTGGGCACCACAATTCAAAAAGCACATTGAGAAACTGGAGCGTGTCCAAAGGAGGGCGACTAAAATGGTGAAGGGTCTAGAAACCATGCCCTATGAGGAACACCTTAGGGAGCTGGGTTTGTTTAGCCTGGAGAAAAGAAGGTTAAGAGGTGATATGATAGCCTTGTTTAAATATTTGAAGGGATGTCATATTGAGGAGGGAGCAAGCTTGTTTTCTGCTTCTCCAGAGACTAGGACCCGGAGCAATGGATGCAAGCTGCAGGAAAAGAGATTCCACCTCAACATCAGGAGGAACTTCCTGACAGTAAGGACTGTTCGACAGTGGAACACACTCCCTCGGAGTGTAGTGGAGTCTCCCTCCTTGGAGGTCTTCAAGTGGAGGCTGGATGGCCATCTGTCGGGGATACTTTGATTTGGACTGGATGGCCCTTGTGGTCTCTTCCAACTCTATGATTCTATGTTTTAAAGCTTGTGTGGAATTGAGAAACTGTAGCCTCCAGTTATCTAGTTTAAAATAAATACAATATGCTTAAATTGTGATGCTTGCCTGTATTATGAATTGAGCCATACTTCTTCTTAAAGGTCTTCTCTAGTGAAAAGCACAACCGTTATGTATTCCTAACTCTTAGGTACCTATGATACTGAAATGGCAGAACACTATGTATTAAGGACCTGAAAAATATAATTTTTCCAGGATGTTTTAACTCTCAGCACAGAATTCAGAAGTAGCAGCTGTTGGCTTTCATGTCAGAGAGGCAGTGAATCTAGTCTAGGATTCATTCTGAATTTTAAACGAGTTGTCCAAAGTGCTGAACCCAACAAAGGATAAACAGTTTGGATAATTCCTTTCACGTTCAGGCAGACTAACATTAAGAATGGATTTAATGATGCACTGACACAAGAGCAACCAGTCTGCACTGGGTGTCAGTCACCCTAAATTCCCTTGTTCCCAAGTTTCTCAAATATCGTATCAGTTATTCATCTTTGCTGTCTAGAAGCTTGTCTGAAGAGGAGCTGACAGAAAGTTGGGTGCAGTTAATATTGTCTAAAGATAATAGGCAAGGGAGGAAAGAAAGGCAAGGATGGAGTTGTTTCTTAATGAAGCCCCCAATTAGTTTACACCTAGTATCAGGCATATGTAAGGAAATTAAGTTACAGAAGCTCTTTCTCATTGAAATTTACTTCTGAACACACACACACACACACACACACACACAGAGAGAGAGAGAGAGAGAGAGAGAATAAGCATATAGTGGGTGAGGTTAGAGCCATCCAAGGCTAGCATTTCTGGAGTTGCCCCCAGAAGATGTTCCCACACACACAAAGAGGAGGTAATAAAACAATTAATGGCATCTGGCATGGAAGTGTAAACTGTCAAGGAAAAAGCAACATGGGATATACAGTAACTGAAATAAAACATGTATGTGAGAGTCAGGGTGACTCAGCAGAAGCCAATTGGGAACCACACAGGTGTAAATGGTAATACAATTAACAAGTCCTGAATGCCAAGGACAAGAAATGTAAAGTGGATAATTGGACACACCTGAAAATTGTTAAGTGGTCAAGACTGAGATGATGAAATTGCTAATTGTGGGATGAACTAAGAGAACCAATGAGAATGATGTACACGCCTACTGGGTGGAAACAGACAACAGTGGGTGGTGTCTTGCATTAACTATAAGAATGACTATGAATCCCAATGTATTTTGTGGGTTGTAGAGTGGAGCAGAGTATTGTTGTGTTGGATAGTTTGGAGCTGTATATAGTAGAATAAAGTAGATCTTTTATTTAAGACTACTGAGTTGTCTGGTGTCTTGGGTGAAGCTACAAGAACCAGCTGGATCCTGAAGAAGGGTGAAGACTTCTGTGGAAGCAAGAGTGGGAAGGCTTGGAGGGTTTGTCAGGGTCTTCAGCCTATTCTCTGTAACTCTTGCTAAGCTATAACCACTGGCCAAAACTGGTCAGCGCAGTGCACAACCAGGTGGTGAGTTCAAGCCAGAGGTGAAGAGCTACAACTCCCATCATCCCTGACATAAACATCTGTCTTGTCATCCTGTTTCGGAAACTGTTCTACTTCACACCCCTCCCTTTTCTTGGAAGACCCAAAACTTCAAAAGCTTATAAGATACATATTAAAGACTTCTTTGATCTGGACCATGCAAGCCCTGGTTCCTTTTGCACAGGGCACAAAAATTCTCTTTAAACTATGGACCTTCCTTTGTCTGTTGGCTTGGTTTGCTTCCAGAAGTGCTGCCAGATTTGCTATGTCCCTCATTGCTTCTCTATCAAGAGAGCAAATGAGTCTCTGTTGTCCATCTTAACATCAGCAGAAAAAGAAGCAGTCATGACATTCAAGTCGTATATTCCCTTTCTAAGCCTTTTCCATTACAACTTAACTCTTTGTTCCCTCTCTCTAGTGAAGAAGTGTGTGTGTGTGTGTGTTCATGTGGATTTTTCTCTTTCAAATAAAACTTATAACTTGAAGTTGCTTCTGGACTTCTTCATGCCTTCTAAACCAGTATACACAGGTAAAAGATGCCCAATTAACACAGCCAATTAAATTTGAGCTAATTATAATTCCGCATACATACATTTATTGGTTTGCTGAGCCTTGGCTGTGGTATCACAGATGTGGTTGGCTACTGTCCCCAATATATCCTCATCACTTGCTATGCTGTCTAGCAGTGCTTCAGAGTTACAGTCCAACAACTTCTAGAGGGGTCTTGTCTTTAATGATGGATTGTCAGACATGTTGTAGGGTCTGCTAAGGTAAGCTCCCACCCTTGTTTCCCTCTTAGCATAAACTGTATATTCTTGAGCTAAAGCTTCCCAAATACTTTTTTTTATTGATTATGGCAAGAAAAAAGCTGTCCATTTGATATATCTATCATCTACCATTTGTACATGGCTTGTAATAAAAGGGATAATTAAAATAATATTCTGACTAACTGTGCTGTTATTGATTCTATTAATATTTCTCCTTATCCTTTTCCTCCATTGGGGAAGCTTTACATCTTCAGTTATAATTGAATTAAACAAAACTGGAAGTTGAAAGGGAGGCCAGGTTATTAAGAAACGTGTAAGAACTGATAAATAAAAATGTTTGCTTTAAATTGTTTTTAAATGCTGTTGGTAGTTTAATTTACTTTTAATGTTGATAATTTGCATGTTTTAACTGCATTGTATTTCAGGTCATAAGCCATTGAGTTCCAGTTTTGAAGAAAGAGCAAGGTGTATATAAAGTTAATAATAATGATAGTAATTTCTCATTAGGGAAAACATTTGCATTCTTGGCCAAAATGGAATTTGCCTCTGATGCAACATTCTGAGACTTCTTATTGCAGGAAGTGATATTATAAGTTGTACAACACCATCATTTTATGTTCTTTATTAGAACTCAGATGGTGGTGATTACTCATGTGCCCTGACTTCCATTCCTTTACAATTACTTTCATTCACTTACAGTTATCCAAGAATGTTTATGTGAGATGGCTACCAGAAAGACTAATGTGCACACTCAAATTTCTCCTATCTGAATTTCTCAGAACACCTTATTCAGAAAATATTTTGCAAGAAACTTCATAAAATATATTGCTATTATGAACAGAACTAGGAAAACACAATTTTCTGTTCTAATCACAACCAGCAGAGGGTGCTTCCAGTACATAATTGTGCAACAGAGCTGACACCATCCATATGATTTTTGGTTTTGCATTAAAAGGACCATTTGTATTCCCACTCCCCACCTCCATCCCCACTATGATACATGCTAATTTTTAATTAGTTTACATTGGGAATATCAAATCTCTAGGCAAATCCTACAGAGATGTGCCTGGAGAAGTTCCATAGCTTCCCTCAGTCAGCTCTAACAGCTATGTAGTCCCCAAGTGAGCCCTAAAAGAACAAGTTTGGGAAACCTTGGCCTTGGCTAAAAAGCTGTGTAATCCTCCAGTGGGTCCCCAAAAGACATACTGGAAGAAGTGGCCTCATGTTCAGAAAACTATGTAGTCCATGGAGGCTCCAAGGTCTCAGCACTTCCCATTTAACTTTCACATTCCCCACAGTGGAGTGATTCAAAGAACTGCCCTAATGCTGAAGAGAAAGACAAGCCCAAGCCCTTTCTTTAAACAAGAGAAATGCTGTGTGCTCTTGGAGCAAGGAGGGGAAAAGAGGATCTCATATGGTAACAGTGGGCCAAGCATTTAACCCAGGGGTAGGCAACCTTTTTGAGGCGGGGGCCGGGTTGCTGTCCCTCAGACAACTGGGGCGCCGAACTCAAAATGGCACCTGGAGCGGTGTGGAAGCTGCGGCGGGGGAAGCAATCGGCAGCAGAACTGGGCTGGGGCCGGTCCCAAGGCCTCACTGGGCCAGATTCGGCCCGCGGGCCGTAGGTTGCCGACCCCTGATTTAACCCATAAAAAGTGACACTGGCATAAGTCCCTGAGCTGGTGTCTGCAAGGAGAATATGGAATACAGAGTGGGCAGAGGAGGTTGGAACACATTCCTCTACAACACAGTCATTCCCTGGGTAGAGTCCCCTCCCCTTTTAAGGAAAAATAAAAAGGGAAAAAGTGGGGACCACTGCAGGTGGGTTAATGAAGAAATCTCACATTTTTGGAAGGACAGGAAAACCAGATATGGTTATAATGACAGCATAACAAATAGAATCAGCAGAAAGCTGGGGGAACACTATAAAAACACTTTAAAATCCTAGTCCTATATAATGGTCAATTCTACTTACTAAGTTCAATTAAATTAAAACAAAATTCTTCTCTTGTGGCATTAAAAAGAGAGAGATTGAAATAGAGTCTTTCCTTCCTTCTCCTCCCTATTTGTCACAGCATGCTAATATCAAATCATGGGCTATTAATAAAAAGAAAAACACACATCTAAAAACAAAAGAATATATCCTTTTGCTTTTCCTGCCATTGAAGAACTGTAATAACTGAACAACCAGATCTGTTCTTATTGGCATTTAGAATATTTCTAAAATGTGGTATGATTCTTGATTTGATTTTCTACAAAACATTCTCAGTTTTGGAACAATGGCAAAAGGTTTATCACAGAGATAAACAAGAGATTTTGTGAATGACTCAGCTGCGGACAGAAACAAGATTAAAATCTATGGAGTAATTTAGATTTGTGTCTTTGTTTAATTTGAAAATTTATGGCAAAAAGACAATAAACTTGAAAAAGGAAAGATTTTCAACTTCCAGAATGGCAAGACCTGCCTCCTGCTTAAGATCTGCTTGCATCTGGCATGAAGCTATCAAATTTGGCAACAGGCCATGGCTCAGAGATAAGGAAAGGTGGCAGCTCTGTGACAGAGCACATGTTTTCCATGCAGAAAGTATGAGATTCCATTTCCAGATAGGTCTGGTAAAAACCTCTGTCTGTTAAAGCAATAGTGATCTAGATTTAGATGGATGAAATGTCTGATTTGGAATATGGAAGCTTCCTACATTTCTATCCACTTCAAAAATAAATTCCTCTATATTACACAATTCACAAGAAAGCATATTCCTACTGAACTTGAGCTGCCAGTTCAAAACACAAAACTGGCTTGCTATTGCTAATACAGGGGTGGTTGTATTTTTCAAGATGGATTACACTGTCACCAACCAGCTGCTTGTTATGGATAGTTAACAATACATAAGTGATTTTTCCCCTTTTGAAAGACAATGTGAAAAGTCTTTTCTATGCTTAGTTATATCCATTATTTATAAGCCACTTTTCAGCTTCTAAAAGGTTGCTAATAAAACAAATAAACATGTTTACAGCAAATCCATCCCTTTACATGAGTTTGCACAACTCTAGATTTTACCCAGATGATTTTGTATGATCAACACAAGCACTCTCCCCTTTTCAGCAGGTGGCACTGAGACATCTTACATAAAGGAATTAACCATATTCTTCTAACATGTCCACAACATTACAATTTTTGTAAGGTATACAGATAATTGGAACTTAGGTGCAGGAATACAGTACTCAAGTAAAACAAAAGATTTAAATGACAGAGCTACTCCAAGAGTGTCTGGTAGCTGCCATATTTTATAACCTGCAACACTTTGGGAGACACAATATGACTTCCAGACCATAAGAGGAGCTATGTTGGAGTAGACCAAAGACCTACCTAGTTTAAAATCCCATTTGTCACAGTGAACAACAAATGCCTATGAGAAACATGAAGGCAGTAGGTCTCTCCTGTTGTTTCCACATAACAGCACCGGTAAAGCCATCACCACAACTGGGTAAGTTTAACCAAGGGATGGTGCTGTCTGGTGGATGTAACAGGTGTAACCATCAGGTCACCAAGGTTGCAGCAGCTAGAAGGCATAGACAAGGCATCATCCCTGGCAGATATAAACTGGATGTTGACAAAAGGCCTGGATTTTCTTTTGTGTAACTATAAGCAATACCCAGCTACAGTGCATGTTGCTATCTTAAGTGAGAGAAACAAAAAAATTATTTCCATATGTCTCTCTTAAAGCCACAGCAGACCACTCAAACAACTAATCTGTTAAGGCACATGCAGTGAGTTCTGAGAGAAGGAGGGTATTGGACTTTAAGTTGTCCTTTCCCTAAGATCCATTTTGAACCAGACCTTAGATTGGGTCAAACCTGCTTTCAAATGGATCTGAGAAATGCTCTCACTGCCTGCCACACATGGTGTTTCTTTCCATGACCCTCCAGTCCTTGATTTCAACTTAAAATAAGCGTGTGGGGGCTGAATAGCTTGTGGAGCTCCAAGAAATACTACAGCAAGAAAATGAACACATGTGGCACAGCACGAAAAGATGGTAGAAATAATAAGCTGAAAATTTCAGAAAGAACAACAAAACAAAGCCACACTAGTTCATGCAGGTGAGTGCACAGATCTTCAGTTGGACAGTGTGTTCTTTAGGATAAATAAAATGCCCTCAAACCAGTCCCACCCCAGAACATTTTGTCAGGCTAAGTGACAGAAAAAGAAGGGTGCCTGGGAACGCCAAAACTCTAGCCAGGTGCTGAGGCCATGTGGTCTTCATTTCCGTTCTGCTTTAAAATGGAGATTTGCAGAATGAATGAATTAGGCACTAGCAGATGCTAAACTTATCAGCTTACATCTGACCACCATTTCTAAAAGCTTAAAAGTTATCTGTAACCACAATTGTCTCTTGTATTTGGTGAAATAAACAGGTTCTGCAGTTAGTTTAAAGCAGATGTAAAGAGAAATACAACAGTCTTTGTTAGAACCAAGTTGGAGAGAAATAATGTCTCCTTCTAGTGGTCAATTCCTCTCTCTGCAGGGCTAATGCTGTGCTGGTCTAGAAGAAAAAGAAAACCAAAATCTGCAGTTGGGCAATACTTTTATTAGGAGGAACCAAAATGTCACCAGAGTATAGACTTTCAACTTATGTAGAACCCTTCATCATCTTTTGAGAGTGCTTTAGCTGTG
Source organism: Sceloporus undulatus (assembly GCF_019175285.1). NCBI lineage: Eukaryota > Metazoa > Chordata > Lepidosauria > Squamata > Phrynosomatidae > Sceloporus > Sceloporus undulatus. Next base: position 238,071,199 of record NC_056522.1, read on the forward strand.
CAGTTTTACTTGGCACAGGGTTGGATTAGATGGCCTTTGTAGTCTCTTCCATCACTACGACTTTAGGACTGTAGACAGCATTTGCTCTAGAACCTACTGCAGAACTCACTTTAACAAGGGAATAGAAACGTGTGAGTCCACCACTCTTTATAATCTGTTGATCCTACAATTGAAATATACCCATGGCAAGAGATGGGTTAGCTGTACCCCATTTCAGACATCATTCTCTCCATGATGTAGGAAATTCTCTCTGGAGGTTATCTCAGTCTAGGAGGAATGTCACATATACACTACAGCAGGAGTGAGCAACTGTAATGGATCTGGGAGCTAAATTTCTGCCACTGTAACCTTAGAGAATCTCACAGATTGCTCCCCAAATTCCCAAAGGTCCACTCCTGTTATGAAAAAATGAGTAGTTTTCAGATAAAACAAGGGGGGAGGAGGGAGACTTCAAACTATCTTAAAAAATTGCCAGCAATTCACCCTTTCTTTGAGCTAGACAATGGATGACCCTGGGAATAAGGAACAGTCAAAAGTTGGAAAAGTTCACATGCAGCCCCAGTGCTGCACTTTGCTCACCCATACTCACCAGTATTTATATACTGTACATGCAAGTGTAATTTATTATGATAGATTACATACTGATATGTCTATATAGAATCCTATATCTTCAGTGTGCTCAATGTGCTCTTATCTCCCTAGCAACATCTCTCAAAATGAATTGGAATTATAAAGACCTACTTCTAGAAAGTCTGGAAGCTAATCCAGAAGCTATTGCATACAATTCACATTCTAATCACACTTTGCACTCCCTCCTCTTCCTCTGTCACAGTGATTGGAAATCCACATCGTCTATATAATCATTTAGGTCTCTGAAAAGAAGAGAACATGTAACCTGTTTTCTCCTTGAAGGGAAGTACAACCTTGCTAATCTATCAACATCCTTTTTTTTCTTTGCACACGTAAATTAATTTCCAAAATTAAGTTCAGCAGCAATTACAACTCTTACATTATCTTCTTTATATTCTTCCCAACATTAATCTGAAAAGATCCCTTAAAGTCAGCATGCAGGTAGATTTCATAAACTGGGAATTCAATTTATAAAGTTTTGCTTTCATATTCATTCATTTATAAAATTGGTGGTGCAACTCTCATAATCAATCAATCACAATTGACAGTTGATTGATGCAACTCCATATATCCCTATGAGAAATAAACCTCACAGAGTTTATTGGCATATATTCCCAGGTAAATTCACACAGCATTACAATTCAAATACCTGAATTTTATAAGCTTTTCAGCAAGATTTTACATAAAATAAACTACCCTATATCAAAGCCATAGCATGAAAGGGATGGAGGACACTCATATGCCATCTAATCCAACATCCTGTTTGGTACAGAAAACACAGTTAGAACATCCCTTGCAGAAGATGTCTGGACTCTACCTTGACCTTCAGTGAAAAAGACAGAGAAACAGACACCACAACCACCAGTACAGTAATAGTTCCAATGTCAAGCTGCTCTTATCATTAAGAGGATTTTCCTAATAGTGAACTTCCTGGATTCTACAAGCATCTTCTGCTGAAAGGGTTACAGGTTAATAATTCTTATTGCCACATCATAATTACAATTATACCAGGCCATTTCCCCTCTTTTAAAAATATATATTTATTGGCCTTTTCGGCATCAGCTGTTGGACACAGTAATCTCCTGCTCCATTGTCTCTAAGGATCTGCTCAAACCTCAAACAATTCCTCTCCCTATTGATCAGACAACAAGGGTGTATATAGATGGCTGTATGTATTGTAATGATCAACTTGTTTCAATACTATGAATGTAAAGAATAATTTTTAAAAAATGATCAAAATGGTTATTTGAATGTTGGAAAATCTCAATTAGAAGAATCCTAGATGTATGAGAATATTCACAATATGTGATTTACTCTGCATGAAAAATACTTGTGGCTCCCTCCTCCCCACCCCCAGAAAATGGCATGTGTAAGATAGCTCTTTTCTGCACCAATGTGTACTTTTTGCACAGAATAAGTTCTGAACTACAAATAGTATTTTTCACAGTGAGGAGGCTAATGGTAAATTTATTCTTTTTTGACTACAAGAACAAAATTTACAGAGATTTAAATCCCTATTCAAGATTAGTTCATTTTGTGCTTTTAAACATTCAAATTCTTTTGAATTACATATTTTGAAGATGAAATACATCTTGCAATCTTCACAAGCTTCTTATAAAGCAGAAGTGAGTATCATGATGCCAGCCAGATATCACTGGATGGTATCTTTTATCAAATTTAGCCAGCATAACCAATGGTGATGGGAATTACAGTCTAATGACATCTAAACAACCACAAATTTCTCTTCCCTGCTATAAAAGGCACTATTTTTATGTTTCTCTTGCAATTAGGGACTCAGTATGACTTGCTTAAAACCACCATAGGTCATTAATCGCAGAGTAATATTACAATGGAGAATATCTTGACTCATTTGGTTCTGTTTCTTAGCCACTATGGCATGTCAGCTATGACTCTACTTTTGTGGTGTCTGGATCTGTAAGTACTTCTTTAAAGTCATTTACCATGTTCTGCCTGCACTAGTCCCATATGCCCCTCACCATCACTGTCTGAAAACTAAATGGTCAAAAGCATTTGTTACATGCTTTAACTCTGCTTAACTACTACTATTGCTTTATGTGATATATATATAGAGAGAGTTTGTTTTCTTGATCATCTGGATCACAATCAGTATTATGTTCTTGAAAGACTCACTGTTTTATCACTATGAGTTGATCCAATATCATGCACAGCCTCAATTACTTCAACCATTTCTATCTATTAACATTCTGATGCAGCACCATTCCCATTGGATAATTCCTAATTTGTTTCTTCAGTACTTAATATCATCAACTATCCTACTGAAAACATTCAAACATGCAGAAAACATACTGTTTCCCCCACTCCACTTCCAGTCATTATCCATGTTCCTACAGCTATGACAGGAAAAGGGGAATGTCTAAAACTGTCAGTTGGGGAAAGGGAATCACACATTTTAATGCTGAAGTGATTTCTTGTACAGCAAAACGTCAAGCTGCATGTGGGTGGAAGAGCTATAAATAAACTGTTCATGTCCCTGCACTTAAAGACAGAAATGAATTCTCTGCCAGAACATATTATAATACTGTACAGAACTGAAAGGGAAAAACAAGAGTACTCTACAGGAAGTTTTCTGTTTGCTTTACAGATCTTTTAATGGTTAGCAATGCTGCTGTGGGGCAGTTGGTGGCATCGTCCAAAGACATGGAACACTTTGTTCAGTGAATCTGTCACATTAACATCTACCTCTCTGTGCTGATGCTCTTTTGTGCTGTGCTATTCAGAGATTGCAGCCAACGAGACTATCTGAGACTATAGTTTTTGTGGGTTTTTTGGGCTAAGTGGCCATGTTCTAGCAGAGTTTCTTCTGAGTTTCGCAGCCTCACAGATGCTGGCGAAACGTCAGGAAGAAACTCTACTAAACATGGCCACTAGCCCAAAAAACCCACAAAAAACTATGGATGCCAGCCATGAAAGCCTTCGACTTCATATATCTGAGACTACTTTCTACCCACTTTCTAAGATGCCAACTCCAAACATTCAGACAACTAATTCATATTCTCCCCAGGAAAATAATTAGCATGATGTTACTGAAAAGACCACCATTCCTCCCACAAATTAGGAGTGCAGCAGAAGTTAGCTAAATTTACATCATCTCTGTATATTCTGGTTTGGCTCTTTCTACCTTGATTTTATGAAGACTGGGAAATAAGACTGGCTCTAGGTCAATTTAATAAATACAATTCGCTCTCCATATCCACATATTGTTTATTTCTGGATTCAATTATCCACAGCTTTACAATTTTATTTAAGGGATACCATTTCACCTTCGTATTTAATGGGACTTCAGCATCCATGGATTTTGGTATCCATGGGTGCTTCTAGAACCAAACTCCAGCATCTACCTTCTTCCAAGGCGCACAAAGGATTCCATTTGACCCAACTATGCAATGTTCTTAGGACATGATAGGGAAGGTAGATGCATCTTATCTGCATTTATGTGTTACATTTCCAAAAAAGATACTACAAAACACATGGCAAGCTTGCTCATGAGCCAGGTTGTCTTCGGTAGGCAGATGGGAAGTGGCAAGTGAGAGCCAATATAGAAATTCAGCAGCTAGAAATTATGCTGCTGAAGTTAGGCCATTTGCTGCTTTCTCACCCAGCTTGCATTGCCAACAGGCTACCCTTCACCTCGATGCACCACTGCTAAGCCAGCAAAGATTCCTTTTGTCCACTCATCATTGCTGGCAACTCTTGGCTCTCCCTCCGTGTAGGGTCACCTTCCTCCCCCTTCCCAATTGTTCTCCACCTGGCTAGGGATTGTGACAGTCCTAGGTTTTCTATAGATGTTAATATGTGATACACTATAGGAAGATTAGTATATCTCTAAGGAAGAAACCTAGAATGGAGAACTAACTGCCATGCATTCTGCAACAGTGTGTGAACTATATGATCTCCCTCTCCCCCCCGCTCTCTCTCACACATTTTGTAATTTAAAAAAATGAATCTGTGCTGAATCATACCAATTTTTGGTTTTAATACACTAGGTTTAGCAATCAGTCTTAACCAGCTGTGAGTTCATCAGACCTTGTTCACTGGCTGCAACATCAAACACTGTCCTTTCATTAAAAAATTACCTTTAAAAAATGATCACCATCACATTGCTGAATACACAGACAGAGAAAAACAGCAAGAGCAATGACAACTCTGTAATCAGAACTGCTTTAAAACACAAAGTAATCTGTTCTGATTAGCAGCTCTAGGGAGGAGAAAGGAATTACAGTTTCAGACTAATTTCAAATGAAAGTTCAAATCAAATTATGCAAATGACAGGGTATGGTTAAAGAATGAGCCCTACAGAATATCCTGAGGAAATACCATTACATGAAAATGAAATTATTTAAAAACAAGGTTTTAAGGCATTATGCTGAGCTGTATTTAAGTGTCATTGTTTGAAGATCAGAATAATTTTATTTTGTTTCATTGCAGACTATGGAGTATTTAATCCTTATTAACTACTGTGCCTGCTAGTTACCTTTAAGGTATTCTTGGACCAGTGCCTTGGAATATACACTATTGTGCTCAGTGCGAATTTATTCTTTTTCCTTGTATGGAGCCATGAATCTAAACACATCTTTTAAGGAATACAGTAAAAAAAAAAAAACAACTCAAATTTTAGGGATTTATGTTTCGATACAGAAGCCAGTTTTCAACTTGTTGAGAAACAAGTTGCAGCTAATAATAGTCACTGTAGTAATGATGTATTACACCTTATAAAAGCAATCACAGTGCCTTTGCACTGGCAGATATGGAGCTAAAATGTGGCCAATGAGAAACAACAACACAGAAATATGTTTGGAGAGTCTCCATGTCTGTGAAAGAACAAAACATTAAAAACTGGTACACAATAACACACACAAAAGGTGACAACCCACAATACATGCCAATTATGTTCAAGGGAATGTTGAAGAAGAGAGAATTAGATTTCCTGGGCTCTACTATTTTATTACAGTATCTTAGAAGAAGTTACTGGCTTGCTAGAGGCTTGAACAGGAACACTACTGTTAGCAGGTGAGATTTAAATAGTTCTCACTTCCTGATTCTGAAAATGAACAATAATGAGAGCACATATCATCAATGTCCATTCACCAAGAATCTTTAACTTTTTGTTTGTGATTGTTATTCCACCAATTATAGTTTACTGAGTTTCTTTATCTTGAAATGCTAAGGGAGACAACTGTACAACTTCCTGCACATTCTGAGAGATATATGTACTGTAGCTCCAAACAGAAGCTGCAATGATTGTGGAACCTCAGAGCAGATTTGTACACATACCTGTACTTGGGGGATTAAAGAAAGAGGTGTTTTTGATGACCTTTTTGGATATGTTTGTGATTATTCAACAAGAGACTTTCCCTCCCCAAATTTAAGAGTTTAAAAGTCTGTGCCTATATAAGGCCCAGGGAAGGACTTAGGATGGTGTTAGTGTACTGTCCACCATGTAGCTCTCAGGTCCCCTGATGAAACTGGTTAAGGCAGTCTTCGATATGAAGGAACTTAACATTCACAATGAGGCTGCTGTTGGATCAGCTTGGGACTACATGGTCTCCACCCTTGCATCTGCACTGCAGAAATAATCCAATTTGATATGACTTTAACTGTCATGATTCAGTGTTATGAGTTCTCTGACAATGTCAGAGCTCTCTGAACGAGATAGATAAATGTTTCACATAACATATACCAGAATTTTCTAGCATTTAGCCATGGCAGTTTAAATGGTGTCAAACTGGATTATTTCTGCAGTACAGATGCAGCTCATGACAACAGTGGAATGTCCCAGCTTCACATAGGGCAGGATATTCCCAGTGGCCAGTTGGGGAATATCAGTGCGGCAGTGAATCTACTCTGGTCCTTAGGCCAAATGTTTAAAAAATGCTATCCAAGGTGCTGAACCAGTTCAAAATCTGCACTAAGGGGCTGTATAGACAAGCATTAAGGCTGGCATGGGGCAGAGTGGGGTGTGTGGTGTCCACACAACGCATGCCCCAACTCCGCACCACACCGGTATGATGCTGTGCGCCCCACCACATGGTGGGCAACATCACGGCTCTCCTCTGGTGCTGTGTCCAGATGATGCAGCACCAAAGGAGCACAGAAAAGCTGCAGCATCAGTGATTATGGTACCCTTTCCTCAGCGTAGAAAGTTCCCACTTTTTGCAGCTCCTTTTTGTGCCACAGAAAGGCCAGATTGGGACCACAGCATGTGGTTGCTGTGGTCCTGATGTGGCAAAGAAAGAGGCGGCTGCAGGCCACCCCTTAGGGCAGTTTCTACAGCTCCAAGGTGCCAGAAGAGATTCATCACATCACCTAGACTGAACTCACCAGCCACCCCTGAAAATATCTTCATTTTGTATTTTCTTCCTGGGTGACAGAGGAATGGTTTGATGATAGGAAGGCCTTGAGTGATACCACTATCATGGTGAGACCATCTCCTGATGATCCTTGGACTTATGGCATCCGCTTTCTTGTGAGGCAACATTCTTCTTTTCCAATATCACTATTATTTTGATCCAATGTGCCTGAGTTATTTCTATATATAAGCATAGTTTTTCCTTAACAACAACAGTTAACCTGATTTTGCTACCATATTTACTTAGCTGGGGCATGTTAAATCGGTTCTATTCTGGTTGAATATTTTGCTCACAGATTTTTCAGATACTAAAAAGGATTTCCATATTTATTTATTTTTGTGGTGGAATTGCTTTCTTTTCATTTTCCTGCTGAATAAGACCTCTACAAGCTGAAATGTATCCAGGCTACATTCATTATGTACGCATATCATTTAATATTATATCAAGCCTAGGAATATAAATCTTGATAAATTTCATTCTCAAAGGTAAGAATGAACAATTTTACAATTTTTCTCCTTTTGGGATGAAGTTTTCAAAATTGTAACCATTTTCAAAGACCCTTCACAATTCAGAATGTGTTCTGTCCAAAAAAGATGGATGTAATTCTTTTTTCATAGAAACTTATACACAGAAGTATTATATTCTGTGCAGAAAACGCTGTTTTCTCTACACAAAATGACATTTTTCTGTATTTTTTTAAAAAAATGCATCTTTTTATGCAGAATAAGTCCCAAACTGTGATGATTCTTGCCAGTCAACAAACTGTGGAAAAGTCAAACAACAAAATGTGGGAAAGTCAAAGGGGTACGTGAATTCCTTCTACTGCATTATAGGGTCTCCCCTCTCAATTTCTTTAGTATTCTCACAAATATATGAAGAAAAAAACATTATTTCTTGCAGATCTTATAATTCCTACTGATGTAGAACTGTATGGAAACATATTGCCAGTACAGACTGGTAAAAAGAGCCAGCTTCCTTGTAGCTTGGGGGTGTGGTGTACGCACGACGCATGCCCCCAAGATGCCTAGAACCTGCTGTGAAGCTGCCCCGAGCAATCACACGGCAGTAGCATTGAGGCGGTGAGGTGGTGCAGTGTTTAGGCGCTGCATGCCACTGGAACCCAAACCCTACACAAAATCTCCCTACACAAAAACATACCCTTTAGGAACATAATGCACAGGAAATTTCTCTAGCAAGGAAAGGCCCAATCCAGACCTCTGATCTAGGAAGGTTTAATTTTCCTAGTATTCCAAAATATCAACAGTACTAAAACAATTTCTTTAAATCACTTCTGGCACAGGATGTACATACTCAGCTACCCCCACTTTGAATATATTGCAAGGAACAGATACTTAAACTAGGAGTTCACCAGTACTTCTTCATATACTCCTTTCAAATCCCCACCACAAAATAATTCTTTCCTTACCTTTACTCTATGGTTTTGCAAAGTAGGATGGTTTTATTTAAATGAGCCTGATGACTGCCCTGTCATTTCTACAGCCTGTTAATTTCAGCAGCTGTGCCCCAGGTTCTCATATTCTGGGGGAAAGTAAACAACCACTTCCAATTTGCTTTCTACACAACACTCATGGTCATATACAATGCTGAAATAATGTAGATAATTTCACAGGGATATAATTTCTTTTACCATTCCTGTTACTTTCCCCCTATTAACTGTCCTTCAGGCACACACAGTAGTTCTTATAGCTGTTATATGCTTATAAAGTCAACCTCCAAAAACATTTCTATTTTTTACAAGCTTTTCTATAGGTTACACAATAAATGGTGACATCTCATGTGACAGAAATGATGAGCATTTTATATTTTAATCTACCAGCCTGCACAGTACGAGGAGACAGTAAAATGGTTTTATGAGATTTTCCTTGTCAGTTTTGAGGCTGCAATGGACTAGATCTAAGCTTTATTTCATCAGTCTGAAAAAGTATATTACCTGTTGAACATCTTGCTGGAAAACACAAAGTTGAAGCCTCTGATGTAATCGGACCTTCCTGTGCTGCCAAATGCTCTCTAGGCGACGTTGGTGATGTAAAACCTCATGGACCACATCCAAAACTTGGTGAACAGCCTTGGAATAATTAGCTGTGGCAGTGAGAGATTCTGAGTTCCCAGGACTCAAAGGACGCTGTAGGACATCCAGCAAAGCCTTTCCATCTTGACTCACCTGTAAGGTTAAAGGTGGACAGTCTAACAAGCATTTTGAACAATACTGTACTTCTGAATCTGTATTATATTTAATACAGTCTTTTCTCTGTACACTAGGGAAAACTGTTGTGATAATGTTTTTGTTACACATTATTACAGAAAAAATGTGAGAACATGAATTCTCTGAGCCCTGAAAGTATCTCTCAAGTAAAGAACTGATTTGAAAGAAACTGATTGGTTAAAAAACAAACAAACAAACAGCTAGCTGCCATTTCAGTCTTCCACTGCTGCATTTAGGAGTTTAAAATGAGTATCTTTTATAACCGTGAATTTTTCAATAATTTTTCACAGGACCACTGGTGAGTGACTTTTGTTCCATCAAGAAATTGAATCAAGAAAAAAAAATAGCATTTTTGTGAACAAATGCATGTAAATAGGTATGTATTATTATATTCCTGCTTAGGATATGTTTATTTTTTAAATTGTTCTATCATCATTTATTCATGATTTTATGGAGGATAGGAGTGTAACAGCTGCCAAAAACAACACATTATTTATGCAACATGGCAAGATCTTTTCCTTTCACATACATTTCCAAGTCTAGGGTTGTAAAATTTACTAGGCTGGTATCTTTATTTGTTTTGTTTTGTTTTTTTGCAATTCTTTATGAAGGATTGCTTATTATTTTAGGTCCAAAACACACTGCAGAAATAATCTAGTTTGAGACCTCTTTAACTGCCCTGGCTCAGTGCTAGGGAATTCTGGGATCCTGGCACCAGAGCTCTCTGAAGAGAAGGCTAAATATTGGCCCCCAAACCTGTCCTCGACTTATACATGAAGTCGATTTATAGTCGAGTATATATGATATATACAATGTTTTTACATGAAATATTCCAAAAACAGCATTTGGACATCAGCAGATCAGCAGTATGATTTCCCCCCCTCTTTATTCAACCACTTTCCACTTTTTCTTTCTGCACAGCTTACACACAATGCTCATTACAGGCATATAGTTAAAACCAATGACTATGGTGATTGTTTAATAGCTCATGGTTTCTCCTGACATGATTCAGTACTTTTAGTGGCAGACTGCTAGGATCACCACAGTGCAGCATGGATTAGATGGCTGGACTAGGGGATGCCAATTTAGTTAATCAGCCTTCACTAAATTCCAGAGAGGATAGGAAGTCATGCAGGGCACAAAAATTCCTATGCACCACATCAATGAATTTAATTTTTATTTCATTTTATAAACTTTGGAAGGTCTTTTGCCTCTTTCACTGAAATGATGGCAGCTTATACAGAGTTTGAAGATGCTCATTCATTACATTGAGAAAAGACAGAAGAGGAGAAAGGAGCTTTGAACATACACAGAACTAGCAGAGTAAACTAGGAAAGCAGTCATTAATACATACAATCATAAAAAATACACACAGTCATTTTGCAAGTCTACTGTCCTACTTGAGGTAAGTTCCCTTTGTTATATCTGACACACAACAAGCAACACACACACACACACACACACACACACACACAGAGAGAGAGAGAGAGACAGAGACAGAGACAGCGACAGCCAGTGTAGTGTAGTGGTTTGAGCATTGGACTAGGACATGGGAGACCAGTGTTCAAATCCCAGCTTGGCCATGGAAACCCACTGGATGACCTTGGGCAAGCCACACTCTCTCAGTCTCAGAGGATGACAATGGCAAACCCCCTCTGACAAAATGTGCCAAGAAAGCCCCATGATAGGCAAGCACCTTAGGGTCACCACAAATCAGAAAAGGCTTTAAGGCACAACAACAACAACAACAACAACAACACACACACACACACACACAACACAGACAACTGTAGTTAACACTTTAACTTTTAAAGAAGGGATGGTCAAAGGAGGAATAGATGTGGTTCTGCCTATGCTACCATTGGAGACTTTGTGAACAGCTTCTTATATGACCTGGGTCCAAAAACCACTGCAGAAATAATCCAGTTTGAGAACACTTTCACTCCTCTGGCTCAATAGTAGGGAATTCTGGAACTATAAATTAGTAAAACATTTAGTCTTCTAGGTCAGAGAGCTCTGGTGTCACAATAAACTACAATCCCCAGGATTCCCTACCACTGAGCCAAGGCAGTTAAAGCAAACTGGGTTATTTCTGCAATGTGTTCTGGATCCTGGACTGTATCCGTATTGCAAAAATAGTCCAGTTTGAGACCTCTTTAACTGCCCTGGCACAGTGCTTGAGAATCCCGGGAACTGTAATTTTGTGAGACATTTAACCTTTTCCATCTGAGAGCTCTTATACCACAACAAACTACTGATCCCAGAATTCCATAGCATTGAACCATGGCAGTTAAAATGGGGTGAAATTAGATTATTTCTGCAATTTAGATGCAGCCTCTCTTTGCTTTGCATGATTTCTGGATCTTATTACATTCCATCCTACAATGGTGTAAATATGGCTCATATTTTGTGGTCTAGATAACATTCTGCACTGAAGAAGTGCGTTTATATTCATGAAAGCTCATGCTAAAATAAAAACCAGTTAGTCTTAAAGATGTTGCTACCTTCCCCCCCATCCTTCCTTCTTTTTATTATTTAATTTGATTTATATTTTCAGATTACAGCAAATGATCTTGGCTCAGGTTTACTTATGGCTGTCAGGTTCCAATGGCTCATTTCCAAGTTATTCAATACTCAATACAATACAAAGCCTTTATTACAGTCAACAGACCCAGTTCCAAATTTACAGCATTGTCTAAATAAATTTACTCAGAAGTCTGACAAGTATTTCCTTCCCAGTAGTAATTGTGCTTTCAATTGCAGCCCAAGTCTGCAATCCTATACATGCTTTCCTTGTAATAAGACAATAGGTTACTTTCTGAATATATATTTACACTATATTTACTCTTCCAAGAACAAGAAACTACACATGAGCTGCAGTACTTAGGTAGTCACATCAGCATGGCAATGAAAGTTCAGACAAATGTATTCTACAAATACATTTGTTTATAACCCCACTTCACTCTAACAGCATATCCAATTATCTCTATTAATTGCACTGTGTAACTTGCTAGCAGTTATTAAAGCCTCTTCTGGAAACACTCACCTCCGTGTAAGCCTGGGTGACCTGTTCATAAAGGGACTGATGATGATGGATGGCCAGTTCTAGGTCTTGCATTTCTGATGGGAGGCCACCTTCACTGCACATTTTGCACCAAGCATCCACACCAGAGAGAAACTGAAAGAGAAAATTACAAAAAGACTTCACTGGGTTGCAACAAACTGGCAGCTAGCAGCACAAATATAACACCACAATTTTAAAGCATTACACAGGACAGAAGAATCAAAATAGAGAGAATGAGACAGACAAAACAGTATCTTTCTGAGCAGAAATCAAGTCTAGAATCGACAGAACTAGCTAATTTATTTTGCATATTCAAAGAATCTCCAAGTTTAGGATTCTCAACCAGCAGAGATAAGGTGGTGGTCACTCTCCAGCGCTGAATGGCAAACACTTTTGGACAACTCCTTAATTTTCTAAATCACTATGCAATAATAACCTGGCAGAAACAACTGTCCAAAAGCAAAAAGGGAGGGGAAAAAACACCCTAGGTTACATATAACAACTTCAGGATGGCTAAGTAGCTCTTCTGATCTTGTCCAAACATAGCAAAGAATCCAAAGCATACCGGGAAAGTTAGGCTTAACTAAATCACAAACATTAGCTATAAATATTCAGAATGGTAAACTTTGCCTACTAATGTAATGCAACCTGTAGATCAATTTCCTGAAAGTTAGGAAATTACACTCCTTATCAGGAGAGGTTGTGTCTTTTTTTAATAACTGGTTTTTTAAAAAACATTTTACTGAAACAAACATAACCACCAAAGATATCAGATCCAGTACAATAAGAGATAATGTGTTGATGATTCCTAACTATCCAAATAAGAAATTTCCAGTTGACATGACAACGATTATAACGAAATAGATTTCCAAAAATTAACATGTGAGGAAGGGAGAGCAAGAAGACTGGCATTTTCATTTTCATAACTGATAAACTTGTACCAAGTCTAATGATGTTTAGAGTGGACTTGGTTATCTTTAGTAGCCTTTACTTTTCCAGTTAATTTATCCATCCGTATGATGTTCCAGATTCTATCTAACCACCAAGAAAGCGAAAGGACAATTAAGTTTTTCAAATTGTGTACAGTCCCTAACCATGATGTCAAACATAAACACATGATCAATTATTTATGAGAAAAAGACTAATTTGCGTTATAGAAAAGAGATAGTAGTCCCTACCCTGGTGATAAATTGTTTGTGATATACCGTATATACTCGACCATAAGTTGAGAAATTTATGCCCCAAAATTGACCCTAAAACTTTGAGTAGACTTATATAAGGGTCACTACATCAGTAATGCTTAGAAAGGTCATAAAGTAAGCAAACCTGATGCCCCAATATTCTTTGAACACCAATTCCTTCCCCCTCCAGTCCATTTTGCAAGCCTTTGCTTCCTATTGGAAAATCCTCTCCATTTAAACCCACTTGCTTCTTTCTCTGGTAAGTTTTGCAAGACCTGGCTTCCTATAAAAAAAACCTCTCCACCTTAAACCCACTTGCTTCTCCCTCTGGTCCCCTTTGCAAGACCTGGCTTCCTATCAAAAAATCCACCTTTCCATTTAAAACCATCTCTCCAGTCCCTTTTGCAAGACATTGCTTCCTATGGAAACAACTCTCCATTTAAAACCACTTGCTTCCTTTCTCAATCAGATGTTAAAACCTCTTCTCCAGCACCTGGGAATCAGTTGGGACAGGTCCAGAGAAGGAGAAGGAGGGACGGAAGTGGTATTTCCCCCTTTCCATCCTTCTTTATAGCCCCCTAAGTTTTATCCTCGCCTTATCCATGGGTCATATCAAATTCCAGGATTTTGACCCTGAAACATTCCCTCGACTTATACATGAGGTCGACTTGTACACAGGAATATACAGTAATTTTACTGAATTCTACAAGCACCAATTCCAGATAAGAAGTACTTGTGGACGTGACTATCACATGCGGTGATAAGACACCCCCACCACCACATTGTCACCAACATTACCCATTTGCTATTGTTGTTTGTCTTCAAGTCTAGCCTCTGACCCCCTCACTTCGGATGCAGCCCCCCGCTCCTGCAAAGTACAGTGGATGCTTGTTATACGCTGGGGTTTGGTTCCAGGATCCTCTGCGGATAACAAAATCCGTGGATACTCAAGTCCCGATAAATATAATGACATAGCAAAATGGTGTCCCTTATAAAAAATGGAAAATTAAGGTTTGATATTTGAAATTTATACTTTTTTTGAACATTTTCAAACCGTGGATGCTTAAATCCATGTATAAAAAATCTGTGTATAAGAAGGGCCGACTGTATTCCTGCTCATGTCAGTTGAACACTGGAAGTGTTTCATTCAAAACTGAAAGCTACCAAAGCCTGTTTGCATGGAGGCCTTCTTGGCTTGTCTCTTAAAGAGGCAGCACACAACGGACAACAGATTTTGAATTTGCACTATACAAATTTGTCAAAATGGCTTCCACAATAAACAAGTAAAGCCCTAGAAGCCAAAATCGAGGCTATCGTTGTTGGAACATATAAGACAACATGATTATTAGCTATTATTATTATTAGTGATTATTATCAGTGTGATAATGTTATTTTAATGTTGTAAACCGCCCGGATTGGTTTGCCACAGGGCGGAATATAAATAAAAATTTATTATTATAATTTATTATGATAATAAAACTCGGCAAAGTGGAAGGGAGTAGGAAACGAGGAAGGTGTCATTATAGGTGGACAGACTCAGTCAAGGAAGTCACAGCTCTGAGTTAGCAAGATGTTAATAGGGATGTTAATAAAAGGCTGCTTGGAGGTCTGTCATTCATAGGAACACGATAAGTCAAAGCTGATTTTATTACAATTAAAAGCAACCAAACCCAGGAATAAGAAGACTCTCAGTTACCTCAAAAGTCCTAAGTCCATGAAGTCTGCTCCTTTCCTGCAAGCCTACCCTGACTCTGACTTCTTTGTACATGAAGTACTCTGATCTCTTGCTTGCTGGCTTTTATATTCAAATGGAATCTGACATAGTGATGTGCCTTTTAACATGCTCACGTCTTTGGATAATCCTGTGCACCTAATTAGTTCTTTCTTACCAACTTACCCATTTTTCCCAGTCTTTTAAATTATGCTCTGTGTATTCTATGCTTAAAGAGCTTAAAAATCTATTGGTAAAAAACCCAGCTAATTATACAGCAGCTATACCATTTCATTCAGCTAAGACAAAAAACAACAACAACCCCAAAACACCCTACTTCCAGCTTTGTTATCCACTTTTGAAGTGCTTCGCCTATGCCTTGCTGGTGAACAGTTTGCTTCTAGTATTGAATCTTCTGAGCATTACCAGTTCAACTATTCCTGTTCCTAACATACCTGCCATCAGCTTGCTACTTTTATCAGGGTAATAATAAAATAATGGGTGTAAAAAGCACACAAAGGTCATATTGTGTGTTGCATTACCTAACACTACACAGAGATAAAGTTCTGTTCAGTATTAGCACATTTTTAAAGCCATAGACACAGATCAACATGTGCCATTCTACAGCAGCAATACAGCAAGACATCAACTTTACCCCAAATACCCAGATGGAATTGTTAGACTACCTGAATGAACTGTAATGCATCCCAGATCCTGAGATTTTAGGACCAAAACATGAAATGTAAGGATAGCACTTGATATTGTGAGAGGTGGTGGACCCTAGCAATGTATTTCAATGTGATAAATTAATCATGAAGCACAACTGCTCAGAGCATGTCATTCAAATAAAAACAAAGTTAACATTAGAAATGAGAACATATTTGTCTCGCTGTAAATTAAATTTTCCACGCTCTGTGTTGAACAGAAATAAACAAAAACACTTTTCCTAGCTCCTTTTTCACCATACTGCAAGCACTGCTTTAAAGAACACAGAGGAGTTGTACTGTACCCAGAGAAAGTTTCCCAAGCTCTGTTTTGAACAATGATAAAACTTTTCTTAGTTCTGTTTTTTTAAATGTCTAAGCACTGATTTTAATACAAGAGATTTGTAGTCCAATTAAAAAAACATTTCCAAGTTTCCCAGGCTGCTCTTAATAGGGTTCTCTCATTAAATAGTTCCCTTCAGTGGCCATATTTTCTTTTCTTCTCTTATTTACAGGGAGGTTATGGAATCCATCCTCATAACCAAAATAATCATAGTCATGATCAAAATACTACAACTAATGACTGCCAAATATATGAGGAAGGGGAAGATCTTGATGTCTATTCAAGAACAAGACCCATTGCATCTAACTTACAACTTTAAAATGCAAAGAATCTAACTTATTCCAGCTATGGTTTAAAAGTTTGCTACAAAAGGTTGGTCAAAATGAAATAACTAGACAGACAGAGGCTGAGAAGGAAAAGCAAGACGATAAATGCAGCTAGGAGAAGCAGGGTTGGTAGGAGAAATAGAATGAGAGTCAAAAAGGGGGAGGAAGAAAGAGAAGACAATGTACTCAGGAGAACTGGGAGAAAGAAGAAAGAGATAAGGGAGAGGAAGGAAAACTAAGGGAGAAGAAAGAGGGCAGATGCAACTGGAATATGCAGGTAACTCAATGAAGGAGATGTTATCAGAAGAGAAGGTAAGGAAAAGATATTTATCTAGGAGTGGGGGGATCAAAAAAGTTACAGCCCTGAGTCTGCAAGATCTGAGCAAAGCTGTTAGTGACATGGTGACTTGGAGAGCTCTCATTCATAGGGTAACCATAAGTCAAAGTCTGTTGACACTTAACAAAAAAACAATATGAATGTGAGACTTTAATGACATTAGCTTCTGAAGCACATTGGCCTCTTTATGAGGCAAGGATGAGACAATTTAAAAAAAATTACAACCATAAATATTCTTTATATCTGACTTACCACTTTTATACTATTCCTCTCAAATTTCAGTCTTTGGCAATAAAAGTGGTAAGTCTGACTAGAGATACAAAGAATACTCATCCAAATACTCATCCAAATTTTCTCATGCTAGACCTAAAGAGTTGCCACAAGTCTTTTCACATTTGGGGACTTTTTAGTGAAACATTTATTTGTGCAACAACAAAAAATTTTTTTGCACAAAAATATTGTCATTTGTTTTGGTTCAGATGCAAGGAAAAGGAAAAGAAATGTATTCTTTCATATAAGCTTTCTAAGGCTTTGAGATATATGGTGGAGACTCTCACTGGTCCATCTGGTCAAAACATAGGAGAGGAACCTCTTGGTGGCTGCTCCCAGAATGGTTCTCTCCTTCTCATCCTTCTGTTAGCACATGAAGAATTTTATTCATACAGGCTTTTGAGGACAAACTGCTTTTAAGGAAAAGTCTTTTAACAGTGTACTGTCCTGTTTTTATTTCTTACCTTTTGATAGATATTTTAATGCATTTGTGTTAATTTTTGTAAGATGCCTTGAGTCACAGCTCTGGGGGAAAGGAATGATGACAGTGGTGGCAATGATGATGGATGATTATTATGATTGGACAGGACTCAATTCTCTGTTCTGTTTTCTGTTCTTTTTGCCAAAAAGTGAAAAAGTTTTTTTTTAAAAAATAATAAATTGTTCAAAAAAAAACTTGTAGTCTCACCCAGCAGGAAAAACAGTTTTGAAAGTCCTTGTTTTGTCTAAGAGAATGTGCTAAGCAAAGATTTACATGTATAAGAAGAGCAAATGACAGTTATAGAGCATGCCCATTCAAGATAGCAAATGCACATCCACAGATGGATTCTCACCTATTCATCACCCAAAGCAAGCCAAACCAAACAAAAACTAATATAGATAGCTTTATATTCCATTGTTATCAGTGCTTGACCTCTTGATTCTCACATCTGAGCATCTGTGGGTTTTTTGCAGTACCACCAGACTTCCAGATATTATAGAACTGCAGCTTCAACCATTTCTCACTATTGGTAAGCCTTGGGAGGGTAAGGAAAAAAACTACTGCATCTTGTATCTCCTGCACTGCAAAGAATTTGTCTTTAGATAAACTAAACAAGAATATTGAATGCCTTCTATCTGTACTTACTAAAAGTACAGGACAAAATTTCACACACTGTAGCAGTTGCTGGGGTGATACATGTTTCTCCTTAATTTTGGAGGGCTCCACTTAACTAGACTCACTTTGCCAACAGAATACTGTAGTGCCATCTGATCACTTTTCTAGTATCCTCAGGTTTCTGACATTCTGTATGGAATAGATACTTGAAAAATGAACCCATACAGCAAGATAAAAATATACAGATATGTGATCTGTGAAATAAACAGTGTGTCCCAATTGAGATCGATGTTAACATATGCTATTGCATGTGCAAAGCTGTCCTGTGAATACTGTTCTCTGATTATAGCAGGGCTGCCAATGGGAAGAAGGGGGAAGTGGCAAGAAACTTGCACATAGAATAGTGTGTGAAAGAGGAGGTGGCTAGAATGCAACAGGTGGCTGAAATTAGCACAACACATTTTCGAGTTATTAATGAAATGCTATATCTTGAATTTAGGGTTTCCATGTCAGTCACCAGTACCCATCCTATTACTTTTTCATACAACATGCTCTGCAACCTCTTTGGATGTTGTAGCCTCATGTTACATATGAAAAGTGCAGCTGTTTATTACTGTTAGATTGATTGACTGATATCTGAGGGATGAATCCCTGTCTCCAAAGTTCTTGCAGCCTCGTTCATGAGGAAATGTAGGGATATCTAAACTGTAAAAGGTATGTATAAAAGTTAAAAGAAACCTGAGGTTTTTCATTTGGCTATCCCTATTCCTTGACTGAAGCTTTTGCAGACATCATACTGGTTCTTTTTTTCTTTGACAACAACTATCAAGTCATTTTCCCACAGGTTATCACCACAGAGAAAAATAGTTATGTATTTGAGAAAACTTTATAAAGATTTTCTCCAGAGCTCAATGAGAATTCAGCTTTTATTTGATTCACATAAACTGCAGCTGCTAGAACTTCTAAATAGTATATGTGTGTCTGCAAACATCAGATACTGTAAATTACGTTGTAGATCTGGGGTAGGGGCATGCGGACCTTCATATATTGTCTGACTGCAACCCCCAGCATTTCTGAGTATTGGCTATTATGACTAGAACATTTGGGAGATGCAGTTCTTTAACATCTGGAGGGCTACTCCTTTAAGCGGGAGGTTTAAACTTGGTTTGCAACCCTGTCAAAGGGTTCAAAATGGCAATCAGCCTAACAACATTCGTATTTCACAAAGCGCGGTAGAATATTTTGGTTTCTAATTTATGGAACAGAGGCAGGAAAGAATGTTGGCTCAAACACATTATATAAAAGTATAATGGAAATATAAAAGTCTCAGTGGGATCAGTGAGACAATGGGGCTTTCTAAACAGCCCTTTGGGACGTCCGGAGGACGTCCCATTTTAAAAAAGGGGCGTCTCTTTTAGACGCCCCATGTCCTAGTACGGACTCCGTCCGTACAAGATGGCGCCGGCCATTCTACATGGCCGGCGCCATCTTTGCGTATCGGACGCTTAGTGTCCATACGCGTCGTGCCGCTGCTGACGTAGCGAGCGCGCCCCTGGCGCCTCGCTATGTCGCAAACGCGACGAAAAAAGAAGCTCCATTTTGGAGCTTCTTTTTTCGGTCCGCGCGGGAGTCGGGCCGTCTGAAGGCTCCGGCTCCCCCGCGGACCTACTGGCGGCGGCGCCAGACCGCTGCAAAGCGGCGGTCTGTACCCCGCCAATAAGACTATATCTGCAATCCGCAGTAGTAACTATGGACCAAGTCTCATTTATCTCTTTAGGACCTACTTTTGAGTAATATGTTCATAAGAACACCCTGTATTTTTAGGTATGCTCTTTTGTAGAAAAACCATCTTCTGGAAATTCTGTTTAGCTCCAGCCTTGGTTTCACAGCATACCAGGGAGTTTAATTTTCTAAATTATAAGACAATGACTCAACAGGATATCTCACAAGAATGAAAGCAGACTACATATTTCAGTTCCAGCTGATGAAACTGCAAGCCCAGTTCGCAAGCCCACACCCCTGGCATTTGGAATGTATTGGTTCTACATCAATACTCATTTCCTACTTATGTTTCTCTTAGTTCAACTGAGTAGCAAGTTCCATTCAGCTTCATCTACTCCCTCTAATTCCTGTTTGCCTAATCCTGGGAGACTCTGGTAACTGTTTGGCACGCTCTCCCTTAAGGAAGGGATGCTGCATTTTTCAGCTGTTTTCTTGGAAGGAGAGGACATTAGAAACTAGACATGTTAGAGCAGTTTATACAGCTTGGTCTACATATCTTCCTCCCTTTATTCCCTTATGGTTTCTAAGGACATGCCCCTATGTGGAGTTATTTCACATAATTTACAGTAATGGCTCTAAAGTCCAAGTTGTTCCTCCTTTTATTTTATTAAAGTCTGACCCTGAACAGATTCCATAAATGCAATGAAGTTTCCTGTTGAGGCTAGATTCCAAAAGCCATTCCTAGCTGATGGATATTACACAGAACAGTGCTACTCAGAGTGGTCTGCAAACAAGTGATAATCCATGAGTCATCAGCTGCCTGTCCACAGTAAGAGTCTAGGAAATGATGCAAATATGAAATTATGACAAAAGTAGCAATTCCTGACATGTTAGGGAAAAAACAGCCAGATTTTATCTCATTACACCAGATAATGAGGCACTAAGCAGTAGCCTTTTAATTTTGTTAGAGGTTTTCCCCCCTGTCTAATCCTGTGCAGGATTACTAGTAGTGTCTCCTATTATTATAGTCTAACATACATAGGGCTTAACTCATGTTGGGGGACAGGAGAGATTATAGCGTCAGTGTTTTACAAGTTAAAAAACCAAGAAAGTATAGGTTTTTGTGGCTCCATATACATACTGAATAATACAATAATATAATATAAACCTGTGGGAGACTGAAGCCTAAAAGCTACATCACCTTGAAGACATGACCTTGGTAGAAAATGCTAAAACCACTGTAATAAACTGCACTTAATGTTAAATCCCACCAGCTCAGGGGTGGGAAAGTGATACCTGTGGCTACATATAGCTCCCATCTGTGGCTTCCAAGGACCCCTAGCATCCTATTGGACCATAAGTGGCCTCTTTTCTAACAAGGTGTGACCTAGAAATTAACCTTCCAGTCACATCCTGCTGGAAAAGTGGCCCAGCAGGAGCCGGGGTGGGGGGATTGCTCCATAAACATGGTGAAATTGCTCCATAAATCCACCAGGGATCATTAGAGAAGCATTTTGTTCTTGACTATGGGAGTGTCAGAGGAAGTGTGGTATCCTCAGACTCTGTAACTTCCCAATGCAGCCCTTTGATTTCCCACAGTTAACCACTTCTACATTAGGTGGTCTAAAAGAATACACTGGTCAGTGGTATCAAGTCACTGCTGAGAGGTCCAGCAAAATTAACATGGCTGCTCCTCTGGCCACATTTACCTTTGATGTTCGTGGAGGAGGGATAATCTTCAGACCTAGTGCAATGTATGGAGCATCCTGGGGGTTGGAAATATAGATTGATTTGAATCTTTAGTGGGCCCGCCACAACCGTCCTGGGGCAGAGATGGGGGGCGGGCGGGTAAATTACTCCTCTCATTCCATTAGCATTTCATCAGCTATAACTATGAACACTCTTATAAACACAGTGTTTACCTAGAAGTCCCCTCCATGAGTGAGCACAGGATAGAGTTCATCCACCAGCCATAGTTACCACTGTGAGGCTCAACCACAATAATGGTCTTGTACTTGTCTGTGTGCAATCATTTTGTTCATTGCTGTATGCCTTCGAGTCATTTTCAACTTATGGTAAGGAACCTACCACAGG
The DNA here is from genome assembly GCF_019175285.1 of Sceloporus undulatus. Classification (NCBI taxonomy): domain Eukaryota; kingdom Metazoa; phylum Chordata; class Lepidosauria; order Squamata; family Phrynosomatidae; genus Sceloporus; species Sceloporus undulatus. The sequence goes on from NC_056522.1 coordinate 238,093,290, forward strand.
GTTTTCTTGGCAGGATTTATTCAGAGGGTGATTGCCTTTGTCTTCCTCTGAGGGTGGGAGAGTGTGACTTGTTTGGGAGGGAGTATTGGGTCAGGGTTTTGTGGGTTTTATTGTTCTTATATTGTGTACTGTATAAACTCTGTTGTTACCCGCCTCGATCCCCAAATGGAAGAGACGGAATATATTATTATTATTATTATTATTATTATTATTAACCAGTGACTTTCCATGGCTGAGCGGGGATTTGAATCCTGGTCTCCAGAGTGCTAGTCCAATGTTCAAACCACTACACCACATTGGCTCTGTTCAATTATTTAGTACCCTCCTGATTAATAATTTCGCATAATTCTTGGAGAGAGAATTTTGGGGAGCTCAAGCCTTCCCCCCAATTCCATAGTCCATGGCCTCAACTTCACCTTGGCTAATTTATCAAACAAATAGTCCTCATTGCTCCAGACACCTTGTTCACACCATCAAGATATAGAATAATAATAATAATAATAATAATAATAATAATAATATAGTTGATTTGTAACCCGCTTTTCCAAAATTTTGATCAAAGCGACGAACAATTATATATAAAAAACATTCCAATAAAATCAATTAAAAACAGCATTAAAAACAACACAATGATACTAACAACAAAAGGGCCAGATAGAAGGAGAAGTCAGTATATACATTCCTGGGTCATCAATGAAGAGGGGTAAAGGAAAAAAATGATTTTTCACAGTGGGAAGGCTTGGGAAAAGAAATACATCTTCAGGTTCTTTTTAAAAAGAGCTAAAGATGTGGTGGAGCGGAGCTCATCTGGGAGACTATTCCAAGATCTGGGGGCCACGATAGAGAATGCCCTCTGTGAGGTCCTCACATAGTGTGTCGCTGGGACCTCCAACAATTTCATCCCTGTTGACCTGAGTGTGAGGGGTGGATTATATGGGGAGAGGCGGTCCTCCAATTATCCTGGGCCCAAGCCATTTAGGGCTTTATAGGTCATTACCAACACCTTGTATTGAGCCCGGAAGCGAATAGGCAGCCAATGAAGATCTTTCAAGATGGGTGTTATATGGTCAGACCTGGAACCTAGAAGCTGAAAAGAATCCCATAAAACTAGATAGGATTGTCAAAACCACATCAGTCTGCTGTGTCCTGTTACTGGTGTCCAGATCAAGGTGGATCCAAGAAACTTTATCAAAAAATAATGAAGCAAACTAATTATTCATGCATCAGTTGGCAGTGTCCTCTTCAGAGGAAAACAGCCAGGATGACAAGCTGGAGGATGAGGGAGGGAGCAGAAACTCTATAGGCCAAGGAAGAATTTGAGCCCTCCAAATGGGAGGGCTCAAATTCCTGATAGACTTGAGCCATAGCCTTGAGCCAAGGCACTCAAAGCAGGGCCAAACCAGGTTATTTCCCCAGTGTGGATGCAGCCATAGTTATCCCCAAACTCCAGGGAAGGAAGGCATCAGAGGATGTAGGTCATCAGGACTCAGCCAAGCCAAAGTGTAAGTATCACAGAGAAGATTTCTCAGGAGTAAGTTGTCAGCAGCAGTAACAAGGAGTTGACCAGCTGCATCTGTATAAGAATATGCCTTGCTTCAGCATTTAGTATAGATAACTCATCTTCTTTCGTCCATATTGTCCCCTGCCCTCACCATTCCCTGTCTGATATCCTGCCAACCTGACTTTGGTACAATGCTCAACTCTTCTTCTGGCTGCTCTCTGTTCCCTGCACTAGAAAATCTGCTCTGTTATTCAACTTGTGCTTTGACTATTTCCTTGGCCTTTGAATCACTGTGCTACTGTATTCTCCATGTTCTGACTCCAGCCATCCCTCTCTCCCTTCACTCCCCAACAACTTCTATAGCTTAATCACTTGGTGAAAACCAGGACTTTGAATGTAACCTCTTCCCACTGCACCTTAATGAAAGAGGCAGTACAGCATTGCTGGTTTATTCTGCACAGATGAAATGGTGGCAGCAACGTAAACTTTCTTCACTGCCCTTACTGTGAATGTATGAATCTTCAGTTGACCTTTAACTCAACTGGACTCTAATAACTAGGGCATCAATGGGGAAAAACGCTGGACACTGGTTTGTCCAGAGGTTTTTTCTCTCCATTACCCCTCTAATTGGCACATCTCCTGTTAACTAATCAAGACTTATTTAGATTAAAGTGAACATTTAATATGTGAAAAACAAGACTCTCTTGTTGTGTACCTTCAACTGTTTCTGATTTATGGTAAGCCTAAAGTGAACATATCACAGGGTTTTCTGGGGCTGACAGTATATGACTCAACCAATGTCACTCAGTGGGTTTCCATGGCTGAGTGGGGAAGTGAACCATGATCTCCAGAGACATAGTCCAACACTCAAACTACCACACCACAACAAGGCTCCACCAGTTACTTATCTACACAGAATATAATGCATGCATTTTAAGTGTGAATTGATATGTATTAAAAGGATGCCAGAGGAATAGCTTGTGAGGTACTTGACCTTGATAGCATCTCCAACAGACTAAGTAGTTAAAAATTTCAGCTAAGAGCTGTGGGATTTCATGCAAATAATTACCTTGTCCAACTTGGCCCCAGACACGAGTTGTGAATTCTAGTTGTAAAAGCTCATCCAAGAACAGGAGAGGAAGCCCAAAACAACACAAAAGAGATTGCCAGAAAATATCAAAAAGGAATTTTCAGACTAAAAGCTTGCCAAGTATCTCAAGACTGGCATAAACAAATCATGAACATTATACACTATCAAAATGAATAAAAAATGAAGGAGAATATCTTTGGCTGGTGCAGACAAAATCAGATTTAATATCTAAAAACTAAGCTATGTAATAAAATCAAAAAACACAAATCTCCTTGATTAAAAAATAAAATACAAAAGAATTAAAAACACAGGTTGATTCTCAATAAATGTAGTTTTTAAGGGGTCATATGTGCAGTAACATGTATGAATTCTATGTCTGATTTTTGGCTCACAATTTTCCAAAGCTAGTCAGTATTTTGCCACTCTGTTCACATGCTCAAGTGGACATGACTCTCATCTTCCTACTTTTTCCTAAAACAAAACCAAAAAATAAAATAAAACAAAATGTGGAGACATATATAATGTAGCACTGGGAGTGAGGAATGAACAGATTGCCTGCCTGTAACTGTAGTCCTCCAAGTGGTCGTATGTAAACTCACACAAATGGATTAGCCTGTACCTGTGCTGTGCACCTTTTGGAGCCTTTTAGAGCATTAAATAAGCATTTTGGTGGTGGCCTCATCCACCTCTAGTAGCCCTATATAGGGGCCTTCCTGCTGAAACTGCCAGTTCCTTTGGATGCTAATGCAGCAATCCAAAGGACAGGCAGGATATGAAAAGGGGATGTCACAGATATCCACTCAAGAACTGATTAGAGGCATGCAACCAAGATATGGAGGAATACAGCACAGATCTCCCGAAAACAGTGTCAGTTCAATAGCTGGAGTCCACTCAGTAATGAGTTCTAAAAGTCATTGGCTGTGACCAGGTAGCTGTCCGATAAATGTCCTAGAGCTGCACACAAATTGGGAAACCAGAAGACATGACAACAGCCCACGTGGAGTGGGCTCAAGTTCAAGCTGGAGGGTCCTTCTGAGTCATTTCATAAACAAGACGGATATCTTTGGGAAGCACCACAATGAAATAGGCTGTCCTTTCTTTGCTGAAGAGTAGCACACAAAGAATATTTGTGAAGTCTGTAAATCCAATCTCCTGTAGACATAGAAGGCCAAAGCCTTCTGCAGTTCAAGACAATTCAAGACAATGCAGCTTCCTCTCAAAACCAGAAGTGGGATTCTACATGAAAGCTGATGGAACAAAGTCCTGGTTCACAAGGAAAGCCAACACCACTTTAGGCAAGAAGGTCATGTTGGATCTAAAGATGGCTAATCAGGGTGGAAGTTCACATACAGACAGTCCACATGGAGAGTTTACCAGCCCATCTGACAATCATGAAAGCAGTCTACCAAGAAAGCAACCAGAGATCACAGATAGCCATGGGCTTCCTGTAAAGCTGGGCCAAGATGAGTTCCAAACTCCACCTTAGTACTGGACCCAAAACTGGACAACTGGGGTTCTTGTAGCCCTTCAATAACTTTTGAACAACAGGATCAAGAGAACAGGAAGACTTTCTGAGCAGCTGAAAGTTTACAGTGAAGAGACATGCCCTTGGAAGACAATGTGAACAAGAAATCAAGAATATCTTGGTATTGGCTTCTAGCAGCAGTGATAATGTTCCTGACAGCAACAGGCAAGGAGGCTAGTGAACATTCCCCCATGTCATGAGGTTGAGTGTGTCAAGGCTGGGATTCCACCTAAACATTATAAAGAACTTCCTGGTGGTAAAAGCTGTTTGACAGTGAATGCACTGCCTCACAGTATGGTGCAATCTCCTTCTTTGGAGGTTTTTAAACAGAGGTTGGATGGCCATCTGTTAGGAGAGCTTCGATTGTGTATTCCTGCATGGTCTTTGTGGTACTTTCCAATTCTATGATTCTATAATTCTATGCCTGAGCTGGCCTCAGTAAAGGGTGAGTCTGCATGGAAGTCAAACACAGATCCCTCAAGACAGGTGGAGAAGAGGGGCAGCATGATCTCGATGCAAGTCACTCTGTCCCAGTGGAGCTTTGCTATTACTCTTGTCAGAAGAGGGAAGGGAAGAAAAACATACCTGATGATGCCTCCCTAATGAAGGCATCATCAACTCTGCATTGCCTTCCGCACTGAATCCAGGAACAAAGCTCCTCACAATGAACATTCATCTCAGATGCAAAGGGATCCAGTTCTGGAGTGCCCCCATGATGAAGGATTCATACCAGACCCTTGGAATAATAGATCCATTTGTGCAGCAAATTCAATGTCCAGATGAGCACATTCACAAGGATGTTGCCTTCTCCAGGAAGATGGATGGCTACGACCATGATATCTTTGTCACTGAACCAATCTCAGAGCAGTTGCATTAGGCAGCGAAGAGTCCTGGATTGTGTACCCCCTGCTTGTTGAGGCAATACATGACCATGGTATTGTCAGTCTGCATCTTCATCATCTTGACTTGCCGATCAGAGAGAGATCTGCAGGATAGAACATCTTTGCCACCAGTAAAAGTTACAGGACACTGATGTGGAGAACCTTTCTTGTATGGAGAAGTTGCATGGCTCCCCATCCCATTAGTGAAGCACCCATTGTGATGAGTGCCTGAGGACAAGGAGGAACAAGGGCAAACCACTCAGTACAAAGGCCACCCAAGATAACACTGGACAGTCCTTGCAATGGTGAGCCACTTCCTGGAGGGGGTTCTCAATTGGACCAAAGTGAGCATTGAACCAGGCCTGCAGATATTACATGTGAAGCCTGGCATGATGCATGACTGACATGGCAGATGAAATGTAGGCGCAGTATAGACTGCCCCAAAAGGGTGGCCAGCCGGTGCCTGTTTTTCCACTAGAGGGTAGCCTCAGCCGCCAAACTGCGAGGCTTCTCACCGGTGGAAAAAGAACCCTCAAAAAGAAGGTTCTTTTGAAGCTGTAGTAGCAGCATAACAAGTGCGCTACTGGTGTATTCGTTACATAAGTGCCGTGCGGTGGCATGCAATAGAATACCACTTTTTTGTCACCTACAGTTTACAACTCAAACTACACAAATGTATCATTTGGAATGAGGTGACCTCGAAACTGTAGTACATGCACTGGTAACCTCAAGACTTGATTTTTGCAATGTGCTCTACATGGGGCTACCCTTGTGCTTAGTCTGGAAACTCCAGTTGGTACAGAATATGGCAGCCATGTTGGTCACAGGAACTGCAAGGAGTAACCATATAACACCAATATTGAACTCACTCCACTGGCTGCCTATTAGTTTCCAGGCACAGTACAAGGTGTTGGTTATCACCTTTAAAGCCCTACATGGCTTGGGCCCAACCTATCTAAGGGATCACCTGCTTCCATACAATCCGCCCCATACACTCAGGTCCTCTGGGAGGAATTTACTACAGCCCTTAAAGACCACGTTGATGGCGACCTCCCAGAGGACATTTTCTGCAGCCACTCCCAACTTATGGAATGGCTTACTGAACAAGATCCATCAAATTACCAACCTAGAGAGCTTTTAAAAAGCCATTAAAACGGATCTCTTCCGGCAGGCCTTCCTGGAATAAAATACTTGGCCACGAATAAGACTTCCCATCTATCGAACTCTGCCCATGGTTATTATTTGGATTTTAGAATATTAGTTTTAATTTTATACTGTTTAATCTTGTTTTAAGGGGGGATACTATGTATATATGGATGTATTTTAGCTTGTTGTACGCCGCTTTGATTGCCTGGCAAAAAGCGAGATAGAAATAAAAAAATTATTTATTTATATTTATGTTATCTGCAACTAACCCTATACAATTCCACTTCTCCTTGCAGACAGCTGTCCAATCTAAAAAGTAACAACAGACCTTTAGGCTGGATCAGATGAAAACAAAACATTATAGAACCAAATACTCCTATCCATAATATTGGATTGCATGACATCTGCTCATCTTCAAAAGTTATACATGACATTCTTTAGCAACAATAGTTTCTTACTGTAAATAAGATAAAGGAGGCTATATTAAATGAAAAAAGAATAAATGGACACAGTTCTGACATAAGAAATAGCAATATTCAAAAGATTTTTTAATATAAAAAGAATGGGAACACTTCAGCCTCCCAAGATAGACTGTCATGACCTTAAGATAGACACTCTTGAACAAAGGAACTTAAAAAACAAATTGGAACAGTGAATCACTAAAAAATCATCAAGAATTTTCAGCTCTATATGTTCTAGTTTGACCAAGGACAAAATATATTGTTTAAAAAATCACATGTGTTTATCAATTTAAAATGTGCAATGATGTCTGTGTTATTATTCAACACCTTTTTATGTATAGTAACTGGTAAGATAATGATTGTTGTCTGTATATGTTACACTCCAGTTCCTATGCTCTTACTGTGTACAATCCCACCCATCCACTCAAGCACATGTCCAAAAATTAGCCAACTAAGCTAGCATTTCATGCATCTAATGAAAGGGACAATACCCATAAAAGAAATTATACAGGAGCTGAAAAACCAATTTTTGGATGAAGGGGTGATTTCCAATTTGGGAAGAGTCTTGGGGTTTCATTGAAGCGGTGGTCACACTTTAGGGCACAGGAAGGGGCCCAGATATAATTAATACCAAATGGGAGCTCAATTCTCTGTGTGTCTACTCAGCAGTAAATCAGTACAAAAGCTTCCCAGGCTGCAAACCAGCACTCATTTCTATGCAACAACATTCCAGGCTTTACACAGTCTCTTATCTGTTATTTTCCATAAGCGAATCCAACTCCTGGGGGGAGATTCCTCCTTAATAAAATGTACTAGTCTTTAAAGTCCAAAAGCCTCTTTGTTTGTTTTTGCTATAGCATAGCTTCTCCTCTCAAATCTATACACGTTTTCTTCAAAGTAATTCCTGTTCTTTCCAGTGCAACCTACCACTAGATAAATAGGGAAGCAGGTACACAGGATAGTGGGTACATAGAACTGCAGCCTACAACCACCTGAAATTAGTAGCTACACTAGACCCATGCAGTCAATGCAACTAAGCTTGTATACATTTCATTGACTTATCAGTCTATTATAGCAAGGACTAACAAAAAGATTCAGATTCATATGTCTGTACCATGTTGAGAATGTAGATAGGTATAATGGTTTTTCATTCCTGTCATAAGAATAGAATCACTCTAACAAATTCTCCAGCAGTAGATTTTGGTCAGACAAAAAGGCATTATTTTTGTACACAGCAGACAATGTGATGAGGATGACAGGTTTAAATAGCTTTGAAACAAACTGGTGAGTATCTTGATTAGTGCCTGTTAGCCATGGCTTCTACATGGAATTTCTATGTCCAGAATAGAGACTGGAAAGGTTACTCTGAGAAGAGGGGTATGGGCTGTGCAGGGATACTGTTATTTGTCCAAATGTAACTTGTCTGAGCTTAGTTCAGAAGTAGTAAAACCAGTTGCTAGGGAGCAATAGCAGCAACAACAATAGCCATTGTTTTAATGTTCTGCTAATAGGCTTCCCATAATCATGCTTGTGCGCTGTGAGAAGATTGATATTGGACTAGAGGGATCTTTGATCTGCTCTATCACATCTTTTCTTTTGTTCTTATGTTAATAGACTTCTAAAATTAAAGCCTACTTCCATATCTCATGCATGTTTCATTTTCAGAGTATAAATTCCAAACCATAGCCAGGTATGTATCCAACAGATACAAAGAATAAGGATATGTCTATGCTAATAGCCCTTTGCCTACTTCTTTTTTGTTAAAAATCTTATTGCTCCTTGTATTGTTTAATTTTTGTTTTTTTATATTCATCCCTCTTGTTTTGTACAATATTTTCCAGCTCAACACTACACATGTGCAAAATGGTATACAGTACCAATGGATCCACACAGGGATTAACAGCAGGCTGCAGCACCTAATTCCTGGATTTATCTATCCATCCATATTTGCAGCATATTAAAAAGAAAAGAGCCACAACATACCAATTCTCTTAATGGCATTGATAATTATCTTAACTAGACAAATATCCCAAAGCCCCCCAGAGGGCAGAGATTTATCAGATCCATTAAAAATTACGCACCTGTTCAGCCTTCTGGTGAAACACAGCAGACATGGCCAGAATGGTGCTGCGCTCATCCAGTGCTGCAGCAAAGCTTTTCCATTCTTGATCTAGTTGTGTAGATATCTGCTTAATTTGCTGAGAAGCATAATGGCCAGCCTCTGAAAGCCTGGATGCGACTGACATGATGCGGTTTATGTTCACATAAGCATTCTGGGGAGAAAATAATTATATGTGAAAATCACAACCTTCTCTAGTATTCTTTAAACTTGCAAACAACAACAACAACAACCAAAGAAAAGAAAGAAAGAAAGAAAGAAAGAAAGAAAGAAATTTCAGAGGATAGGAAAGAAATCATATTCGCAAATTGCATTTGTGAGAATCTCAAGGCAAAGATACATGGGCAGAAGAATAGGATGACATTGTATAGTATACACTGTTAGATTTTACCACTTTATCCTGCACTGTAGTGCCAATATGTCATTTTAGACCAGATTTGCAAGCTGTGGGTCAGATGTGCTCTCCAAGGAAATTTCTATGGCTCAAATCCCCTACCAACCAACAATCTGAGGTGAAATTTTCTCCAGACCTGTAAATTGCCACTCCTAGAGGGCCTTAGGAGGCTTTGAGGAGTACATTGGGCCCTTGATATCTGATGGGGTTTCGTTTCAGAAACCCTTGCAGATACCAAAATCCATGGACGTTCGAGTCCCATTGAATATAATGGGCTAGTAAAATGGTGTTCCATATATAAAATAGCAAAATCAAAGTTTGCTATTTGAAATTTATTTATTTTAAAAATATTTTCAATCCATGCATGCTTAAATCTGGGGATTAAAAAAAATCAGTGGATATGGAGACTGTAGTACAGATCAAGGCCTCCAAGCCCCCAAATCCATTTACTTTGGTCACAAATGACCAAATAGAGAAGCTAGAAGTCATTTCAAGTTTTGTTTTCAGATGTGAGTAGTCGTTGATTTGGCATTAGATGTAGCTAACCAGGTCAGGTATAAGGACAAAACAGTGGACAAAAACTGGTTTTCCTTCCACTTTCCCCACTGAAACATTTGCTGGGGGGGGGGACCAAACAAATTTGATTTTCCCCTTGATTCATCATTGCAATGTGTGCGTGTGTATCACTGTTCAATTCTCTGTAAGTTTACATCCTGAGGTCATGCCACTACAGTTTATTAGAATGATGACCATACACAACTGCTCTTTTCTTCAGGTATCATTGTGAGCCCTCTTATTGGCTCCTTCCAGCCTGGGTCAAATTAGATATTAAGAGACAACCAGGTATCATTCATCACTTGAGGGGATCTCTCTTTTAAACACATGTTAAATGTACACCAGTCACACAAAAATAATGTTATCTGTTCTTATAACTTTGGCTTAAGTGCTATATGGATCCACCCAAAAGTTCAGGTCATACCAAAGACCTCCTCAGAGAAATGTATGGTTCATGCTGGAATTTTCTACTTTCACATAAACCCAGTATTAGAATGAAGTGTATGGGGCAGGGACAGAGAAAGTATTCTTCATAATAATCATATACGTAGTATCCATCTGGAGTTCGAAAGACCTTAACTGGAAGCCTTATCCATCTGCTAAAAAAAGGATCACTCTTAAAACCGTATCCGGTAACTGTAGAAATTCTAACTAAGAAGAATATGTTGTTTCCATATGATCTTTTCAACAGCTTGATTCCCATGGTGACATTTTTTAACAAACTAACTACATGTGACTGTATGTATTCTTTAACTGAAGTGGATATTGTATAGGCATAATATGAAAATTAGTGTATGAAAAGGACAAATGGTAAGAGTATTTTCAGAAACGTGTCATTAGGGGGTAATTGTAACATGTTTCTTATGCATTTTAGCTCTAAAAAGAGAGAACAACTTGCCCTATTTTTTTATTTTTTTTGACAATTAGTGCCTTAACAACGGGTGGGCTGATCTAGCCATGTTGGAAAACAGCTTTGCGCTTTTCTCTGAAGTCATGACTCACTCTTCCAAGGGGTCACATATAAAAGATAAACTAGTTTCAGTGAAGCAGTTCTGAATAGCTTCAGTCTGAATAAAGGTTAATAATAATAATAATAATAATAATAATAATAATAAGCAGCAGCATGTACACTCTGCTATTCTAATATAAATCAGCAATCACAGTGAATTGTACCCATTTAAATAGGACATTGCAGCTTGATTCAGAAATGTAATGAGATTAATGGGATCACTGAATAGACTTTAAAGATGGTTCTCTCTTTTAATGAGATACACACACACACACACACACACACACACACACACAAACAATGCAGAATTGTAATAAAGGAATTATTCAGGCTTTTAAGGACCTGTATAAAATGTTACTGCTCGTTTAGTTTTCTCCTGTCTAGTATTTATTTAATTTATTATCATAATTGCCATTTGAAACAGATTTTATGATTATTACTATTTTCCCAATACACATCTGACAGTGAATTACTGAAAGCTTCCAGCTCTGATTTCAATTGCCTGAATCCAACAACTGCATTCCACATGCTGAATGTACTGTAGCAGAAATGAAAAAAACTGTGACATGCTGAAGCAATTTAGTACAACTGTAAAGAGCTAGGGTCACCCTGTTATCATTGCATGGCCTTGCTCTGGTCTCTGTGTTGGTTCATTTCCCTTCTGGTTCAGTTGGGACAGTTTCAATAATTAATTTGGAACTGGCACCTATTCTAAAAAAAAAAAAAGATAAAGGTTTCCCCTTGACATAAATGTCTAATTGTAACTGACTGTAGGGGGTGATGTTCCATCTCCATTACTAAGCCAAAGAGCCAGCATTGTCCGAAGACAACTCTGTGGCCATGTGGCCAGTGGCCAGCATGACTTCACTGAACACTGTTACCTTCCCACCTAAGTCGTACTTATTTATCTATTTGCATTTGCATGCTTTTAAACTGCTAGGTCGGCAGAACCTGGGACTAGCTCACCCCATCATGCTGCACTTGGGCCTCAAACTGTCAACCTTCTGACTATATGATCATTAGTCTTATCCACTAAGCTGCTGTATCCACCTGTGCTATTTGTTGCAATTTTAAGTTCATGTTTGTTTCTTCCCTTCCATGTTATTGATGAGAGAGCCAGTGAATATACATGTTGATTAAATGTCAGTGCAAAAGAGAGTACTAATGTGACTGTATGACATAATCAAAATTATTTTCAAAAAATTACCTTAATTTAATTAAAACAGTTATATGTGAATCCTTATTTGCAACTTGTTTATGTGATGCATGAGGGACAGTCTGACTACATGGAGGTCTGAGCTATTCAACATTAAAATGCACTCCTTTCCTGAACCCTTCTTAGACATCTGGCAATTCTCTGTCCAGTAATCTCTTCCAAAGGAAGTGGCAGCAGGGACCACATTGAAAACCTAAGATGGAAAATGGAGCAAGCCAAATAATTCTGGAAGAAAATTAGCATGTGTTTTATAGACTATAGCAAAGTCTTTGATTGCACAGAGCACAAAAGGCAATGGAACCCTCTTAAAGAAATAGGAGTGCCACTACATCTGATAGTCTCAAAGAGGAATCTGTACTTAGGACAAGAGGCTACTGTAAGAACAGAATACAGAGAAACAGTATGGTTCTCATTCACCAAAGGGGTCAGGCAAGGCTGCATCATTTCACCCTATCTGTTCAACCTGTATGCAGAAAATATCATACAAAGAAGGAGTGAAGATAGGAGGAAGGAATATTAACAACCTAAAATATGCAGATGACACCATACTATTAGCAGATAAAAATCACTAAGGAAAGTCAAAGAAGTGAGAAGAAAGCAGACATAATGTTAAACTTAAAGAAAACAAAAATAATAATTTACATAAATTCAACCTAGATAACAAGGAAATCAAATAGTTAAAGATTTCCCATACCTTCCATCACACATTGATCAGAATGGAGACTGCAGTCAAGAAATCAACAGATTAGGAATGGGAAAGGAACTTAGAAAAAAAACTAGACAAAATCCAAAGATTTACAGCTGAACACTGAAGTTAGAATAGTTCAAGCCATTGTATTCCCTATTACCATGTATGGCTGTAAGAGCTGGACAGTGAAGAAAGCAGATAGGAAGAAAATTACTTCATTGGAGATGTGATGCTGGAGGAGAGTGCTGAGGATACCATGGATAGCTAAAAAGACAAACAAAAAAATGGGGCCTAGAACAGATTAAGCCAGAACTCTCCCTGGAAGCCAAGTTGAATAAATTGAGGCTATCATACTTCGGCCACATAATGAAAAGGTGTGACTCATTAGAAAAGACAATGATGCTGGGGAAGTGGAAAGAGAGGAAGACTGCATGCCAGATGGATAGACCCAATTAGGGAGACCATGAGCTTCAGCTGTCAAGGCTTGAGCAGGGAGGTAGAGATTGCTGGGGGGGGGTGGCTTGGAGACGTCTCATTCACAGGGTCACCATGAGTCAAGATAGACTCAAAAGCAGCTAATAATCAAATGTCACATGTTAGCGGCAGGGTATCTTCTGAGGTTGGAAGGTGGAAGCATTAAAGGAGGCCCTGTCACAGTGCGATTTTGAAAATCTCCCTCATTGAAATGGGAATAATTTTGTAAACTTGGTGCTTTGCCAGTACATCTCAGCACCATGAGCACCTTCTGAATGGTGTTCCAATTAGGAAGGGTGGAAGACAAGGAGGTCCTTTACTGACTTTCATTCGGAAAGAATACCTCGTAATGCTGATCTACTGCTGGGAGACTGGGAGGGAGAAAGGGAAAACAAATCTGTAAACCAGTTCCCCCTTTTCTCAAGTTTTTGTAACTTTTAATGTATCAAAACTATGGCAGAAGACTTGTACTTTGCATTTTAAATTATTCTGGAAGAATGACAAGTATGTTCAGTACCCAGAGAATGTTCACCTACAAAACAGGAGATACTTTTGCATTCTAATTAAACTAACTAAAATCAGAAAAATTAAAATAACAACAAATTAAAATATCTTCAATATGCCTTGAATATTTATTTAATTAAATTAAAATTATTAAAATATTTAATTTGCAACACACACACACACACACACACAAATATTTTTTCTAGATACAATGGATGACAAGGTATAACTCCTGAACACACTTTCTCATGTTGGTTTTCCACACAGCCTAAAGGCAAAACTCCAGAGCAAGTAGGTCTAATGTGAATAACCTTTTCCTTGCAGCCTTCAATCATTGGAGGGTAAATTTCAGTGTAAAAATTGCCATTTAGAAGACAATTTAGTAATGTGCAGTTATAAAGGATTTTGGAGATCATTTTTTTGATTTTACTATTGTATCTCAATCCTGTTGCCATGGCATTTTAGTATCTTTTCGGATGTCTGGATACAGGGATGAGTTAACCTTCACCAGTGAGAGATGTTCTTGGAAATAAATAATAAGCAATAGCTGACCCATTGCTTATTATAACAGCTACATGCAGTCACTGTTCCAAGCTAGTAATACTATATAACTTACACAAGCAGAAATCTTGATTTTGAATTTTTAAAAACCAGGTAGCTTTGTTGTGATGGAAGTTTGTTTATTTTGTGTAAAGCAGCTATCTATCACAGAATATATATTTGACACCTCTTTGGTGATTTCTTGAGAAATTATTATTCTAAATAGCAAATGGTAAAAATCTGAAGTTACTCAAAAACACTCTTTGTCAAATAAGACATTTCATGATTTAGATTTTGGTTTTTTAACATTCCTACTTTTTCTTATTTTCTTTTTATTCTTGCATGTGTAATATGAACTAATACATTTTAACATGTTTGAAGTCATTAAGATGATGAAGTTACCAAATAAGGGGGGCTGAGATTTTCTGCATTCTAATATACCTGAGCAAAGTACATATGGTCAGTGTATAGTAATAATTTTGTCATGCTCTATCAGATTTTGCGAAAAGTCGAAGTACTGCTTTTCCAGCATTATGACAATGAATGTAACAACTGGTTCTAACATGTAAAATATGTGGTGAAGCTGATGATAGGATGGGACATGAGAAATAAGCAAGATGAACCCGAATTCCTAGTACAAGAAAGCAAATATGATATAATAGGCATCACTGAAACCTGGTGGGATGAGTCTCATAAGTGGAATGTAGAAATAGAGGGGTATAACCGTTTTAAGAGAAAAAGGCCAAACAGGAAAGGAGGAATAGCACTATACGTCAGAGATATTTACACCAGTGAAGAGATCCAAGACATCAATACTGGCAGCCAGGTGGAGAGCATCTGGATAAAAATTAAAGGGGAGGGAAACAACAAGGATGTTATGGTGGGAGTCTACTACAGACCCCCAAGTCAGATGGAGGAATTGGATGATGCCTTTCTAGAACAGATGACTACACACTCAGAAAGGAGAGATGTAGTAGTGATGGGCAACTTCAACTATCCTGATATTTGCTGGAATTCAAACAGCAAAATCCTTAAGGTCTAGCAAATTCCTAACTTGTCTCGAAGACAATTTCAAAAGGTGGAAGAAGCAACAAGAAGGGTCAGCTATTTTAGATCTGATCCTAACCAACAAGGATGACTCAGTTAATGTGGTGCAAGTGGTGGCACGCATCCTAGACATTAGGAGAGCAGATTTCAGTAAACTCAGAGAAGTATTGAGGGTGATCCCGTGGTCAGAAATACTAAAAGAGAACGGAATTCAGGACGGATGGGAGTTTCTCAAAAGGGAGATACTGAAGGCACAATTTCAAACAGTTCCAGTGAGAAAGAAAAATGAGAGGTTTCTCAAGAAATCAGGATGGATAATAATAATAATAATAATAAAATTTTATTTATACCCCGCCCTTCCAAATAGATCAGGGCGGCTTACAAATGCACCTCAGTGCAGCAAAAACAGTATAAAACAGATTAAAAACAACAACATCTCATCATAAAAACAATAAAAACCCCTTAGCCCAACCTCACGGCCACGAGTGAGGAGGGAGGCCCATAGGATGTTTAGTCGGGGAATGCCTGATTAAATAGGAAGGTTTTGAGTCCCTTCCTAAATTGGGCCAGGGTGGTAGATGAGCGGAGCTCTATGGGCAGCGTGTTCCAAAGGGCTGGGGCAGCTGTGGAAAAGGATCTTCTGGCCGTAGCGGCCAACCTTGCCCCAGGCACCTTCAGGAGTTGCTGCCCAGATGTTCTGAGGGTGCGAGGCGGATAACTAAGGAACTTAGAGAGATGGGGATGTTTAGCCTGGTGAAAAAAAAGGTTAAGAGTTGATATGATAGCCCTGTTTAAATATTTGAAGGGATGTTATATTCAGGAGGGAGCAAGCTTGTTTTCTGCTGCTCCAGAGAACAGGACCTGGAGCAATGGATGCAAGCTCCAGGAAAAGAGATTCCACCTCAACATTAGGAAGAACTTCCTGACAGTAAGAGCTGTTCAACAGTGGAACACACTCCTTCGGAGTGTAGTGGAGTCTCCTTCCTTAGAGGTCTTTAAACAGAGGCTGGATGGCCATCTATCGGGGATGCTTAGATTTCCTGCATGGCAGGGGGTTGGACTGGATGGCCCTTGTGGTCTCTTCCAACTCTATGATTCTATGATTCTATAGTGTGCAAAAATAAAAACAGAGAAAATGTTTAGAGGACAATGCCATTTTCCTTTAACAATTTTTCATCTGTTGCTTGTTACAATGAAGAGAAAGGTATCTGGAACACTATTAAGACCTGTAGAGACTGGAGCTCGGTCATGGGTATTACTAAGATGCATGCTGTGTAAAGCTACACATTACTGATCAATATGCAGCTAGTGACAGTCCTCTGTGAAACTCAGATGTTAAATATTCAAAGCAATACTCAAGAATCACATAATAATTTCATGACTGTGATGAACCTGTACATGGAGGCTCTTTCCTATCAAGCCCTCTAATCCCACTGCTTCATGGTTCTCTGGTTTTGTGCATATTCAGGAGAGGAAAACTCGGAAAGCACAATTTTACCAGACTAGATATAACAGTGGCCTGGTGGCTACCATGTCAAGGGGGCAGTGAATTCAGCTTAGATTTTCTTTTGAACTTTAAAGGAAATACCCAAGATGCTGATCCAATTTTGTTGATGGATTCAGTAACCTGGATAGCTCCCTTGAAGTTCAGACTGAAGTCCCAGGTGGTTTTGTCACTCTGAAGAGATGGTGTCAGTTAAGCGAGGCTCAGTAGGAAAGAGTTTTTTATAACCATTTTTTATTTCTTTTAACATTTTCTTTAAAAACATCACATCTTCCCAAATTTTCATTTTGACCCCATGAAAATATGCATATGAAACTATATACAGTGCCTATAATACTGTAATTTAAAGGTTTTAGTTTAATTTTGCTACTTATTTATGGACCTTAACGCATTGCCCCCGGGGACATAATAGGGGTGTCCACATGGGGCCCACCATGATGTACTCATGGGGCAGTGTCCAAACAGCACTGTGCCACATGCACATCAGTGCATGCGAGGGCGGAAATGGTGCCCTGTGCGTGGCACAAAAAGAACCCGCTGGGAGTGGGTTCTTTTTATGCCTCCTGGAGGCTGTGCCATTTGGTTGGTACGGCCTCTGTGTGGGGCAAAAATGGGTGGCTGCAGGCTTCCCTTGCATGGTGGTCTCTACAGTCCCTAAGTTCCCCATTACAGTAATATTATTTTCTGTACAGAAAAGCTGTTTTCTACTTAGAAAATGCTGTAATGAGGGGGCTTATTCTTCACGGATTTCATATGTGGTTAAATCTTTAATTGCGAATAGGCTTCAAAACCCGCATGATTTTTGAAGACTTTCTTGTAGTGGTAAGAAACTTGTTAATGTTACTCATTGTTCTCTTCAAGAAGAACTTTAGTGAACAATTACACACCTAATCTATGCACACATGTAATAGTATGACACCTGCTATCCTGTTGCAGAATTTCATGGGAACAGGTGAATAAGCAGTCAAGTGGGCAAGGATCTTTGTTCCCTGAGTTCATTCTTCCGTAGTTGGTGGGGATGGACAACATGAATTGGGGAGAGAGATGAAATCATATCAGTGGGAAGCGATTTCTGTCCTACGATATGTGCATACAAATAGCATCTCTAGGCTATGTAGATAACAGCAGCATGAATATGCCAATAACCACAGTGGCCTTTTATCTGAAATTCATGTCAATTCCAGGTTGATCATGCTCTAATTGCATAATTGATTTATTTGACAAAATAATAAATTCTAGCCATATTGGATGCTTTGATTAGACATTTCTCATTAGGATATAGACTATAGATATAGAAAGAAAAGCCAAGTATGAAAAGATTTTAATAAAAAGTAGTGAGCTCTGCTTTCACTGGCTCTGATTAAGGGTATTCCACTTTAATTGTTCCACCCGTATTAAAGATAGGCTTGTTTGTAAATAAAGAAAATTCTCAGCTGCCAGTCTCAGAAGAGACAAAGCAATAACTCAAAGGAGAATAAAAAGTGCTGCTGCCAAATAATCAGTCCAAATTTTTGTTCACCAAGCCATGAGTTCCCTCATCTTTTAACTAGTGCTTCTCTCTCACCATTTTCTTTCTTTCTTTTTAAAAAGAATTTTTAAATTAGTTTTTCAAAACACAAAAATACATTACTAAGAAACAAGATCACTCATTTACACACATAACATAATCCTACACTAAACTAATAATTAAATAAACTCTACCTTATACCTCACGAAACTGCATTCTCTCACAATTTTCTCATCTCTGTCACACACATGTCTTCAGAGAAAACCTTTTATGTACTCACCATGGAATTCATAGCAAAGTGGTTATGCTGCGTCTGTAAATCTAGGGCATGTTGGTAGCTCACCCCAATTTCAGTGTGACTCTGCAGAAACAACTCTTTGTTGTGGCTGATCCAGTCAAACATCTGGAAAAGAAAGGAAATGTCATGGCTAGAAGCAAGGTTAACAATCCCACATAGTCAGAGAGCTGCAAGTGGCAGGAGGACATTTTATTCTAGAAATACTGTATATGAGAAGCCCAGAGGCAAGATGTAAGCACAATGGCACTCTTCCACTCATCTTCTCCAGCAAGCGTTATTAATAGATGCATGTTGACTCTGATACTAGCCTAGCCTATCCTAATTTCTAATGAGGAACTTTGTTGGACTAGCTAGGCTTGGGCAACCAGGCCACTGCCCCCGGGCCCCCAGCCAAAGGGGGGTCCAAATGGCGGTGCACCAAGATGGCGCCCACAGCGCTCAGTAGAACTCAGGAGCATGCGGACACTCCACCCTACCGAGACCTAGTTTCTGCCCTAGGGCCCCTAAAGGCCTAGCTATAGGCCTGAATTAGGAACTGTTGTATGCCTGTGGTAAACTGCTACATAAAACAACAAACAGTACATTTTGTTTGTTCAGATAAATTGCTAATTCTACTAAATTGGCTCTCTTCATCGTACTAAACCTCCAGAGCCATCAATAGGGTTGGTATCACCCCAGTGCAGTAACTCATGCTCCATCACAGCAGAAGCAACCTGGCTGACAGAGGTGGGTGAATGGCTGGGGGGTTGCCAGCCTAGTCAGACCCTTTTCACCAGTGGCCACTGATGGCTTTCAGTGCTACTGCATCCCAGTATCCTATTCCAGGTGTAGTGAACTGCTGTGTCAAAGAAAAAGGGAGCTGATGCCCTTTATCACTCACCCAGTAGCCACTGAGACCTGGGAGGGACTGCTGGGCAACAGCATCCCTCCCCCAGAGTCATAGTCAATGGATGGCAGAGGTGCCCTAGCTGGTGGAGGAAGCAGGGTCTTAGATTGGATAGGAGCAACTACCCCACCAGGTATTCACCCCCCTCTGAGTTTTCACCCTGTATGGACTGTACTCCTGCACCCCCAAATGGCACACATGTCAGGGATGATGGGAGTTGTAGCTCTTCACCTCTGGCTCTAACTCACCACCTTGTTATGCACCGGCGCTGACCAGTTTTGGCCAGTGGTTAATGCTTTTCTTCAAAGCAGCAGAGTTTCAGAGAAAAGGCTGAAGACCCTGACAAACTCTCCAAGCCTTCTCACTCTTCCTCCACAGAAGTCTTCACACTTCTCCAGGATCCTGCTGGCTCTTGTATCTTCCTCAAGACACCAAACAACTCAGTAGTCTTATATAAAAGATTTACTTTATTCTATTATATACAAATACTAATGCCCTCACAAATCACAATCTCTACAATCTCCAAACTACTCACAAAACTCCACAACTACCCACAAAATACATTGGCAATCATAGCAATTATTATAGCCATCGTTAAACACCACCCACTTAGTCAGTTTCCACCCAGTGGGTGTGTACATCCATTTTGATTGGTTCTCATAGTTCAACCCATACTTAAGGATTTCATCATTTCACCTTGTACACTTAATGATACTCAGGTGTTTCCGATTATACACTCTACATTTCTGTCCTTGGCATTTAGGACTGCTAAATTACATTAGCTTTTACACCTGTGTGGCTTCTTAATTGCTTTTGGTTAGTCATAGTGACTTTCACATACGTGTTTTATTTCTCTACTGTATATCCCATGTTGCATTTTCCTTAACAACACATGCAAACCTCTCTCTGTCTTTTGAGGCCACCAGCTGCCTGTTGTGATATTTGCCAACATAGATAATTTACAGACAAATTCATGGTTATAAGGTTACTGATCTTTACTAGCTATGATAGCTATATGCCACTTCTAGTATCAGAGACAATATGCATCTGTTAATATCACTTGCTGGAGAAGATGAGTGGAAGAGTGACATTGTGCTTACATCTTGCTTCTGGGTTTTTCATATATTTCTAGTTGACCCCTATAGGAATATAAAAACAGACGCAGCCTGCTTTTTCCTACAGCCCTCACCTGCCCTATTTTGCTTTGTTGTTGCTGATGTTGTGTGCCTTCAAGTCTTATGGTGATCCTAAGGCAAAAACTTATCGTGTTTCGGGTTTTTTTTTAGCAAGATTTTTTTTTTCTGGGAAGGTTTGCCATTGCCTTCCCCTGAGGCTGAGAGAATATGACTTCCTTTCAGGAATGCTTTGATTGAGAGTTTCTGCATGGCAAGGGGCTGGGCTGGATGGCCCTTGTGGTCTCTTCCAAGTCTTTTATTGTATGACTTGTCCAAGGTCACCCAGTGGACATCATGGACAATTAGGGAATCAAACCCTAGTCTCCAAAGTCATAATCCAACATTCAAACCACTACCTCTTCCCTTTTTTTAACCACCCATCCCCTCTGGCCTCACCCTTCTTTGCTACTTTTGTACATCATTCTTTATGTATCCACCATTCCTTCATCCAAAACAAAACAAAATGATATAGTGGCTCAACTCAGCCACAATTAGGCAACCAGAGTTCATTCTCAATTCTTTCCGAAGAGAAGTACATAGTGATTCAATTATTAAATTAAATTGAAGGTGCGGAACAGGTAACTAATTACTCTAATTCAACCTAAAGGTCTTTTGCTTCATTCCATTTCTCATTTTCTCATTAAGAGGTAACACTTAATTGAGTCAGAAAAACTCCATACAGAAAAGAGAGTAAACTTCACTTATGTTTTAGGAACTAGCAGAGATCCATCTCATTAAGTAGCTACATGCTAGATATGAGCATTTTTCAAACCAAGGTAAAGCCATTTAAGAAAGCAAGAGCAAGAGTGAAGTTGAAAGCTTTCATGGATAGCATCCATGTTTTTTTGTGGGTTTTTCGGGCTATGTGGCCATGTTCTAGAAGATTTTCTTCCTGACAGATGCTGGAGAAATGTCAGGAAGAAACTCTTCTAGAACATGGCCACATAGCCTGAAAAACGCACAAAAAACCAAGAGCAAGAGCTTTGTGACAATGATACCTGGAAAATAATAAATCTAGGACATGTACAAACAATATATCTGGAGTTAATCTGAAGGCAAGAAATAGAAAAACAGAAATGATTTGGTTCTTTCCTTTCTCATTTTTACAGAAGATGTTCTGGAAGAAAATGAAGAATGATGTTTGGATAAACTATGTCTCTTCATGGGCTTTTGCAGAATTATGTTTGGACTATTGCTGACTTATATTGTTTCCTTCTTTGTATTTTAGATTTATTTGCCAAATTATATTGGCCTTCAGGTTAGGAGGTTGTTATACCAGTTATATACCAGTTATACCAGCACTCTCTGATCAGGTCTTTATTTTTTTTCTGAAGCATTGACAAAACAATTCAAGTAAAACAATTTTCTATGCAAAGTATCATGGACTTATCAGCACAATTATAAAATGATTAGATTTTTGTAAGACGCCTCCCAAGATTCATTCAGATATTATCTTGGCAGCTGCCAGGCTATCTACATTTCTTCACATGGTCCATCCTTGATAAAGCTGGCTAGGGGAACAGAGTGCCTCAGAGGGTGGTATACGACCATGTTTTGGACGTGTGTTAGTTATGTATTCCTGCCTGGGAGGAGGTTGAAGTAGAGGTTAGAGTAGATGGCCCTTGGAGTACCCTTCTACTCTAAGGGTCTATTATCTTTTTGGTTTGGTTTGCCATGTTTGGATTAACACATTAGGAAGAAGGATTCTCAGGTGTGGTCTAGACCAGTGCTCTGCACAGGCCTGGCCACATACTAGGGTTGCGCGGGGGTGGAGCGACTGTACACCCTGCAACCCTAGTACGTGGTGGTGGCGTAATCATGGCGGCCTCCCATCCACATGGGTGCCGCCATGATGACAACATGCATATGCTGCATCCAAATGGCACAGCGTGTGTGTGATGTCTCTGCACCGCCCCAGGCTGCTTACGGAAACCTGGCTGCGGCAGGGGAAGGAGCTATGAAACGGAGCTCCTTTTGGGCATGTGCATTGTTCCCACAGCAACCAAATGGCTGCAGGAATGAGGCCGGGGAGAAAGGGGCTGGGCGGCCCCTTTCTCCCATGGCTCTGGCTCCCAGAGTGTCCAGGGGCATGAAGCACCAAGGACACCCCTTTTCCGCGCCACAGAAAAATGGCATATTGCCGCTTCTCTGTGGTCCGGAAAAACTCCAGATTGGGGCTGCAGGGCTGCCAGTGAGGCTGCCCTGCCCCCAACCTGGAGCTAAAAGGGGCGCCACAGACCCGCGCCTTTGGGGAAGTTTGTACCACACCTCAGTTAATCTTTTTCTAAAGAAACTGTTTTCAAAATGCAGGGCCATTTTGATAGGAACATTTATTCCCACAAGATTCTGAGGTCAAATTGGTTTAACACAGAACTGATTAGTCTTGTTCTAACTATACCATAAATAACCCTGTCAGCAATTGATAAAATTGGCATGATTGTGGAAAGCAAGTGAAACCTATATTAAAGCTCACCATTAAAAAAAAAAAAAACAGAGACAGATGGATGGATAGATAGACAGACAGACAGTAGGATGATGATTCAGAAATAAGAGATTTCCTGCAATTTTAATAGATGTGTAGAAGACAGAAGTACAGCAGGTTTGTAGCATCTGGCCACTCATATGCTGTCTGTGTGCGCATCTGATGATACAACAGTATCCTGAGGTTTTGACACTCACACTGGTGCATAATTTATAGCAACAGTTTTTAAGCTATCTGATGTAGGCAACTGGAAGCTTTCTTTCTTCAAAGCACCAGGGATCAGCGCCATATATGCAACCATTGGCTACAGCTTTCTTTCTTTCTTTCTTTCTGGCTTATTTCTGGTACATCTAGGAGGGACCACATTATTCCGGTTCTGAGGTCCCTCCACTGGCTGCCTATTAGCTTCCGGGCCCAGTACAAGGTGTTGGTTATTACCTTTAAAGCCCTAAATGGCTTGGGTCCAAGCTATCTCAGGGACCGCCTCCTCCCGTATAATCCTCCCCGCGCTCTCCGGTCCTCTGGGAGGAACTTACTGCAGCCTCTAAAATCTAGGCTTGCGGCGACCTCCCAGAGGTCGCCCCCAAACTCTGGAACGACCTGCCGAATGAGATCCATCAGTTGACATCATTAGACAGCTTTAAAAAAGCTGTCAAGACGGATCTCTTCCGGCAGGCCTTTCCAGATTAACCATCCCGGCCTGGGCTCCCTGATCCCCTCTTTCCTCTCGTGGCCCCATCTTCAGTGATGGTTGAGGATCTCCAGAGGGACACCAGGGTTTTTAGTTTGTTTTAACTATATTTTATGTTTTGATATTGTGTTTTTAATCTGTCATATTTTTAATACTTTTATAAGGAGGGGAGGGATTATAATGTTTTTAATTTTATATTTTACTCTGTTATAACCACCGTTGTCAACCGCCCGGATTGGTTCGCCACAGGGCGGTATACAAATAAATATTATTATTATTATTATTATTATTATTATTATTATTATTTCTTTTTGGGGATAAGGTTCAAGATAGCTTCTTTAAAAACCAGTCAAATCCCCACTCACATAGAGGACACTAGCCATTCCTGTCCTACCTTCACAATCAGATATTACTATCCAATGGTAAAATGTAATACTGTATGAAAGAAATGGAATATCAAAAAAGACACATGAACATTTTTAATTATATTATAAATATGAAAAACATTAATTTCATACTGGTCTGCATTTCTTGAACTTATTTCCTTCACGTTCTCAGATTTCCTCCAGCAAGTGTGAGAACCAGAAATGTATTCTTCCATGTAGGCAAGGATTTCTATATTATTATTAGACACTAGTAGCCAAACTCTTATAATTTATCATCATCATCATCATCATCATCATCATCATCATCATCATCATCATCATCAT